>NC_136810.1:58805201-58997701 GCF_951216825.1 Electrona antarctica
CATGTGGTACGTGTCTTTACCACTCGGCTATCAGTGCCCCGACAGGAAGCTATTGATGGACATTGTCAAAATAAAAGCCTCAGATAGTCTGTGTTTTAACCCATTCAGGACGGGAACCCCTTTTGGTGTTTTATGCATTATGTTATACTTTTTGAAATTATATATCGTGAAAATGTGGTGCAAATCTTTGAATATATATTGCTCCATATATGAGGACGACGGCGATATCCAGCACTGACATCAGGCTAATGTAGAAACCTCATATATGGGTATACACGTTTGGCATCGTCATCATGACACGCACCCAGTAAGAACCTTAAGTACAATCCGAAAAGTTATTGCACAATCTATGTAAAGGTGTGTGAATGGGTGAATGTAATGCACAATCTATGTAAAGGTGTGTGAATGTCTGTGTGAATGGGTAAATGTAATGCACAATCTATGTAAAGGTATGTGAATGTGTGTGTGAATGGGTGAATGTAATGCACAATCTAACTATAAATGTGCCACGTCTTTGTCTGTCTGTCTGTGTGTGTGTGTGTGTGTGTGTGTGTGTGTGTGTGTGTGTGTGTGTGTGTGTGTGTGTGTGTGTGTGTGTGTGTGTGTGTGTGTGTGTGTGTGTGTGTGTGTGTGTGCTCTTGTAATGGACGTAACCCGAGAACCGTTTGACCCACCGACTTCAAATTCGAAACACGCATTACACACCCCCACAGGGAGTGCAGTGACCAGCCTTGAGTCTGTGGGACACACCGTTGTCCAGAAACACCACAAAAGGCTCTGGTCAGGCTCTCCCCTCACCTGTGCAATTTCCAGCCTCTGCCTCAACCAATTGATTGCCATGGCAACCCCACACCTGACAATTGATTACTTAACCAGTCCACTTTTCACAGTCAGTTTCCACTCTTCAGGCACTGGCAGACAGACAGAGGCAGACAGACAGATACAGAGATCTCCATATACAGTATGGGCACAAAAGGGACACAGACAGATAGTTAAAACGGGTGCTATGACAAGTTGACAGTGGGTATTATTAGTAGAGATGTCCCGATACTGTAAGTATCGGATCGGCCCTAATTTGGTCATATCGGGTCATATCGGTATCGGCAAATATGCTAGTGTCAACACAGATCCGACACAGGGGTAAGGGTTGACACTATGGCAGGTAAATAAAATGTTGGGGCAAGTGGAGTTAGCTTTGGAGTTGCCCAAACTGCAAGTGTTGCCCAAACTGCAAGTGTTGTGTTTATAGCAGACTCCTCAGTCTGCTATAAACAAACACGAGATACAATAGCTAGATAGCTATAAACACTCAGTTTAAACACTATTCCCAGACGGTGGACTTCAAAACTAAATATTTCAACAAACAGACACGCACTCACGCATGCACGCGCGCGCACATGCACACACCTATTAAATGTGTGACCTATAATAACATGAGGACGCACGCACGCACGCACGCACGCACGCACGCACGCACACACAGAGATACATCTATAAAAACATTTAATAATAGTGAATTTGTAATAGTTTGTCTCTATATTTCTGGGGACTTCTCTGCCTTTATTCGATAGTACAACTGACAGAGACAGGAAACAGGGGGTGAGTTGGGGAGTGACATGCAGTGAAGCCGTCACCAGGATTAGGAATTGAACCCCAGACCGGTCAGGAATCAGAGCCCATGTGGTACGTGTCTTTACCACTCGGCTATCAGTGCCCCGACAGGAAGCTATTGATGGACATTGTCAAAATAAAAGCCTCAGATAGTCTGTGTTTTAACCCATTCAGGACGGGAACCCCTTTTGGTGTTTTATGCATTATGTTATACTTTTTGAAATTATATATCGTGAAAATGTGGTGCAAATCTTTGAATATATATTGCTCCATATATGAGGACGACGGCGATATCCAGCACTGACATCAGGCTAATGTAGAAACCTCATATATGGGTATACACGTTTGGCATCATCATCATGACACGCACCCAGTAAGAACCTTAAGTACAATCCGAAAAGTTATTGCACAATCTATGTAAAGGTGTGTGAATGTCTGTGTGAATGGGTAAATGTAATGCACAATCTATGTAAAGGTATGTGAATGTGTGTGTGAATGGGTGAATGTAATGCACAATCTAACTATAAATGTGCCACGTCTTTGTCTGTCTGTCTGTCTGTGTGTGTGTGTGTGTGTGTGTGTGTGTGTGTGTGTGTGTGTGTGTGTGTGTGTGTGTGTGTGTGTGTGTGTGTGTGTGTGTGTGTGTGTGTGTGTGTGTGTGTGTGTGTGTGTGCTCTTGTAATGGACGTAACCCGAGAACCGTTTGACCCACCGACTTCAAATTCGAAACACGCATTACACACCCCCACAGGGAGTGCAGTGACCAGCCTTGAGTCTGTGGGACACACCGTTGTCCAGAAACACCACAAAAGGCTCTGGTCAGGCTCTCCCCTCACCTGTGCAATTTCCAGCCTCTGCCTCAACCAATTGATTGCCATGGCAACCCCACACCTGACAATTGATTACTTAACCAGTCCACTTTTCACAGTCAGTTTGCACTCTTCAGGCACAGGCAGACAGACAGAGGCAGACAGACAGATACAGAGATCTCCATATACAGTATGGGCACAAAAGGGACACAGACAGATAGTTAAAACGGGTGCTATGACAAGTTGACAGTGGGTATTATTAGTAGAGATGTCCCGATACTGTAAGTATCGGATCGGCCCTAATTTGGTCATATCGGGTCATATCGGTATCGGCAAATATGCTAGTGTCAACACAGATCCGACACAGGGGTAAGGGTTGACACTATGGCAGGTAAATAAAATGTTGGGGCAAGTGGAGTTAGCTTTGGAGTTGCCCAAACTGCAAGTGTTGCCCAAACTGCAAGTGTTGTGTTTATAGCAGACTCCTCAGTCTGCTATAAACAAACACGAGATACAATAGCTAAACACTATTCCCAGACGACTTCAAAACAAAATATTTCAACAAACACACACACACACGCACGCACGCATGCACGCGCGCGCACACGCACATGCACACACCTATTAAATGTGTGACCTATAACATGAGGACGCACGCACGCACACACGCACACACACACACAGAGATACGTCTATAAAAACATTTAATAATAGTGAATTTGTAATAGTTTGTCTCTATATTTCTGGGGACTTCTCTGCCTTTATTCGATAGTACAACTAACAGAGACAGGAAACAGGGGGTGAGTTGGGGAGTGACATGCAGTGAAGCCGTCACCAGGATTAGGAATTGAACCCCAGACCGGTCAGGAATCAGAGCCCATGTGGTACAGTACGTGTCTTTACCACTCGGCTATCAGTGCCCCGACAGGAAGCTATTGATGGACATTGTCAAAATAAAAGCCTCAGATAGTCTGTGTTTTAACCCATTCAGGACGGGAACCCCTTTTGGTGTTTTATGCATTATGTTATACTTTTTGAAATTATATATCGTGAAAATGTGGTGCAAATCTTTGAATATATATTCTTTCAGAACATTTTTAACTCATATCTTTGCTACTGGGGGATCCCTGGAACAACATATTTCCAGCTGGGGGTTGGGGGCCAAATACATATATTTCTGGGGGTCCTTGACATGAAGATGTTTGAGAACGACTGACAGAAACATGGGTTTTTCAGAAAACTGTCAGGATTTAGAAGACATTTGTAGAATCATCCTCAGGTCTAAACGGGTTCATGTGGAACTAAGAATGAGGCTGTTTGTTTTAAATCAATAGATGCATGTACCATAATTGAAATTAGTAATTCACTCAGTATTTGATTGCTTATATTATGTTTAGATCTCTTTAAGAGTATTGTACCTCCTAAGGTAAACAAACCAGTGGTTGTACTGATGAACTGTATTTAAAAAAGTCCAAAGACGGTGAAAGTAGCCGATATACAAGCTCTCAACGCGTCATGATGCAACACGTTGCGAGCTTGTAAATTGGCTTTGTGGCTATTTGTCGTAGGTCTTAGGGGTGGCTGTAGCGGAGGCTTTCACCTAGAGCTCCATATATGAGGACGACGGCGTCATCCAGCACTGACATCAGGCTAATGTAGAAACCATCATATATTGGGATACACGTTTGGCATCGTCATCATGACACGCACCCAGTAAGAACCTTATATAAGTAGAATCAGTATAAGTATACATAAGTTTAGGGGAAGTTTAGAAGTTTAGGGGAGCTAGCAGCATTTGCTACGAGAGACTCCGTCACCTTCCGTACGAGACAGGACATCTGGCCTTACATCCCAGATATCCTCAGCGATATCTGGCCTTACAACCCAGATATCCTCACTTATTTCTGGCCTTACAACCCAGATATCCTCAGCGATATCTGGCCTTACAACCCAGATATCCTCTGCGATATCTGGCCTTACAACCAAGATATCCTCACTGATATCTGGCCTTACATCCCAGATATCCTTAGCGATATCTGGCCTTACAACCCAGATATCCTCGGCGATATCTGGCCTTACAACCAAGATATCCTCAGCGATATCTGGCCTTACAACCAAGATATTCTCAGCGATATCTGGCCTTACAACCAAGATATTCTCAGCGATATCTGGCCTTACAACCAAGATATTGTTGTGTTAAAAGTTTCAGCAACCCCGATACGTTCTAATCGGACACCACTGCGGCAGGGCCTAGCCCAGACAACCAGCACTAGTTTGAGCTAATTTTATATGGTCCTCTTAAGTGGTTGAGACTCTTAAATAAATGTCTCACTAATAGTTAATGTTCCTTTAACTATTTAAGCCCACATCAACAGTTGTTTGATTAGAAAGAGGCTGTCTTTAACTAAATCACTTCTGTTTGGTGGGCTCTTACAGGCCAGGGAGTTTACATTCAGAGAGGAAGTGCTGAAAGCTTTGAGACGCACAGTAGGTACTTAGTGTATATTTCTAGAATCCTATATGTGGACACCATAGGTAGGCAGAGTTCACCCAAATCTACATTGTGTTTAGTAATAAACCCCAGGAAATATAATGCATGTTTTGGTTAATATAAACACATTACAGTTATGTTAAGTGAAAGTGACATGCTGTATATGAGCTGTTCATACATAGCAGGATGTTGTGCTTCTTTGATTTAATGAATAGAACAGAATAAACACTTACACTTCCTCACACCTGGTCTCAGCCTGCACTCTCCACTGTGGTCACTGTGGGTGAAGGAGAGACAAAGATAAGATAATAGAAACAATAATGATAGATAATTATGCATTTATTAAACATTAAATGCTACTATACAGCCCCCTTTTGGTGTTTTAAGCATTATGTTATACATTAGCTGTTGAAAAATAGCAGACAACGAGTGCCGCGCTACGAGCTTGTAGATCTGCTATTTTTGAAAATTGTGAAAATGTGGTGCAAATTTGGAATATATATTGTTTCAGAACGAAAGTTAAAATCTTTGCTTCTGGGGGGGTCCCCTGGAACAACATATTTTCAGATGGGGGTCGGCGGCCAAATACATAACATTTTTGGGGTCCTTGACATGAAATAGTTTGAGAACCACTGGCATAGAAACAGGGTTTTCTGAATACTATGAAAACTAGAATCTAGTGTCAGGTCTAAATGGGTTAAACAACAACTAGGCACATTTACACTGACTGGCATCAAGTCTGTCCATACCTGAGAGTCTGCAGTTGTCCAGCAGAGGGCAGCGTCTCTTGGTCTCCTGGGTGATTGTAGCTCAAGTCCAACACTTTTAGGTGGGAGTTGGATCTCAGAGCTGAGACCAGATAAGAACAACCTTCCTTTGAGACCATGCACGCACGCAACCTGCACGCACGCACACGCACACGCACACGCGCACGCGCACACGCACACGCACACGCACACGCACACGCACACGCACACGCACACGCACACACACACACGAATGGTTTGTAGATGAGACTGGATCATAAAGGCCAATTCTCAAGGATGAACTTCCCTCATCTCTCCTCAAGCTCAAATGTGAACGCTTCTGACGGAGGCTAAGTCATTGATTTTTTTTTTTTAATTTTCGTTTTTTCATGTCATATGAAAGCAGGGAATCATAGCTTCAAATTGACAGTTTGACCCACCATTTTGGGAGATATGGCTTAAGTAATGTCTTGCAGAAAACAGCGAAAACAGGCTTGAAAGGTTCACTTCTGTGGTCTCTAACATTACACCTAGCTACATGTTTAAGCATTTATTTCATTTTTACATGTCGATTTCAGCTCTGACATTTATTTGAGACATTCTCTAGTCTAGTATGTGAAGAGTTTGCCTGTGCTATTAACTCATTTTGGATACAAATAAAGAAATAAATAAATACATTTCTCATCTCCTAACCCTAACCCATTGACTGTCTCTGTATCAAAAATAGTCACACATAACCATTCAGGTACCCAGATTATGATTGTATACCTTAAAATTAGCAATGATTTGTGCTACAATATTACTAGTTTCATATTTATTATAGTAGGTTATTGGGCTCTGTTGGGCCCTCAGGTGACAGAGGGGTACAGTAACTGTTTTATAGTAGGTTATATTGGGCTCTGTTGGGCCCTCAGGTGACACAGGGGTACAGTAACTGTTCATATTTATTATAGTAGGTTATTGGGCTCTGTTGGGCCCTCAGGTGACAAAGGGGTACATTAACTGTTCACCATCACAGAGTCTGGGGTTTGAATCCATTGTGGTTCATACAGCACATTGTCACTGTGCTAGTCACTGGCAAGGTAAGGTGACAGCAGTCGTACAAATACAGAAATGTGTGTGGAGGATTAAGTAGCACGAATGCATGACATGTGAGGGGGAACGTACGCACGCAGGCACACATGCACACATGCACGCACGTATGTATGTATGTATGTATGTATGTATAAGCAAGTACCAGGCTCGGTTCTACTTGTTAATCGTTCTACTGCTAAGAAGTAATCATCTTCGCGAAGTATATATGTAATATCCTGGGGTTGGTTCCCTCCAGTCCGAAAGGGGGCATTCTATAATAACGAACTGACTGTGTTTAGCAACTGGGTAAAGTCATGCGCAGTAGAGTTACAACCAGAGTCAGAGTGTGGAAGCCTGATATACATGTTCTTATGTGATCCTTCTGAACTAATAAATCTACAGTGATCTGGAAAAGCAGGACTGTTTATTATATATATATCCACAGTGGAGATATCACATATTGGCGACGAGGATACTGGAGTGCCGGAAGAAGTCTCGGTTTAAGTCGGATGAGATTTTGAAAGCAGCGTGGAGAACACGCCGGCCGGCATATTGAAAAAAAAAAAAAAGGACAGAAAGATGAGTGCATTGATCGGGACCCTGGCCGCATTCGATGCTAATGAGCAAACATGGGAAGAGTATTGTGAGATTCTTGAACAGTTTTTCGAGGCAAATGACGTCAATGATGGAGGTAAACAGAGAGCTATCCTCATCAGTGTGGTGGGGCCAGGAACGTACAAGTTAATGAGGAATCTACTGAGCCCACAGAAGCCGAACTCGAAAACATATCAGGAGTTGGTGCGGTTGATGAAGGACCATTTCAGCCCAAGACCAAGTGAGATTGTACAGAGATTTAAGTTTAATATGCGCAACCGACAGCCAGGGGAGACTATCAGTGCTTATGTGGCGGAACTGCGGAGATTGGCACAGGATTGTAACTACGGAACGACACTCGAACAGATGCTACGAGACAGGCTGGTGTGCGGGATCAGTGACGACAGGATGCAGCGCCGTTTGCTGTCAGAGACTGATCTAACTTTTGAATCGGCGTACAAGATTGCGCTGGCGTCGGAGACAGCCAACAGGAACGCGCAGGATCTGCAAGGCAAGGCTGCCAGTGCCTGCCATCGTGTGGAAACGGAAGAAAAGACTGAGAGAAAGGAGGAGAGATATACCAAAAGTATGTACCAAAAACAGAGAGAATGTTACCGTTGTCTTGGGAAACACAGTGCAGCCGAGTGCAGGTTTAAAGACGTCACCTGTCACGGGTGTGGAAAGTTGGGACATGTCATTAAAGCATGCCGTAGTCGTCCACGAGAGGGCGCCACCAGGCCAGGGGGAAACAAACAAGAGGCGTCTAGAGAGAGGCCCAGAGGGGCGCGTGCACAACGATTACATAACGTGCAGGAGAGGGGACGTGGACGAGGAATCGGAGACAGAGGAGGTGTATGCGCTGTACTGCATGAAGACTACACAGGATGGAGATCCATACAAGGTGGATATGGAAGTGAATAAAAAGACTGTGACTTTTGAGATTGATACAGGCTGCAGAGTCAGTGTAATGAATGAGAAACAGTTTGAGGAGCTGTGGGAGGAGAACAAACGTCCCCAAATGAAGCCATCCACACTCAAGCTGAAGGGTTATAATGGAGAGCCCATCAAGGTAATTGGGGAGGCAGATGTCACTGTACATTATGCGGGACAGGTACAGACATTGTCACTGGTGGTAGTAAAAGGAACAGGGCCCACTTTTCTAGGAGGATGGCTGAACGTCCTGAAGTTAAAGTGGGATGTAATTAAATACATGAAGAATGAAAAACTGACACTACAAGGAGTGCTCAGTAAACATGAGGATGTTTTCAAAAGTGAACTAGGCCTGTTAAAAGGCATGAAAGCGACCATCCGGGTGTCTGCTGAGGCCCGCCCCAAATTCTATCGTCCCCGTTCCGTTCCCTATGCCATGAGGGATAAAGTGGAGAAGGAGCTAGACAGGCTGCTGAAGGAGGGCATAATATCACCTGTCAAGTACGCGGAATGGGCAGCTCCCATAGTCCCTGTTTTAAAGCCGGATGGTGCAGTCAGATTATGTGGGGATTACAAACTAACAGTAAATGGTGCCTCTACACTGGAACAGTACCCAATTCCCAGGCTTGATGACCTTTTCTATTCACTTGAAGGGGGAAAACAGTTCTCAAAACTTGATTTAAGCCATGCCTACCAGCAGATCGTGATGGATGAGGAATCCAAGAAGTACCTCACTGTGAACACACACAGGGGCTTATTCACCTATAATAGGCTACCATTTGGAGTGTCATCTGCGCCTGCAATATTCCAGAGAACTATGGAGAGCCTGTTGCAGGGCCTGCCTAATGTGGCTGTGTATCTAGATGACATTTTGTTAACTGGGAAAAACCAGTTAGAGCACCTGAAAACATTGGATGAAGTGACTGGAGGAGGCCGGAAGCGACTGGAGGAGGCCGGCCTGCGGCTTCATAGGAAGAAATGTGCCTTCCTGAGAGATGAAGTGGAGTACTTGGGTCACAAGGTGGATGCGGAGGGCTTGCATCCCGTAGCAAGCAAGGTGGCAGCCATTGAAGAGGCCCCAGCTCCGACGACAGTGACTGAGTTGAAAGCCTATTTAGGCTTGTTGAATTATTACAACAAATTCTTGCCTAATCTGGCCACGCGACTGGCCCCTTTGCACTGTCTGTTGAGGAAGGATGTGCCATGGGCCTGGGGCAGGGAACAGGAGGACGCTTTTCAGAAGTCCAAACAGTTGTTGAAATCAGCCAACGTTCTGGGTCACTACACGGCGGAGTCGGATTTTGTGTTGTCATGTGATGCCTCCCCGTACGGAGTGGGGGCAGTGCTATCGCAGCGGACAAGAGACGGCTGTGAGAAGCCGCTGGGTTTCATGTCACGCACACTGACACCTGCAGAGAAGGGGTATTCACAGCTCGACAAAGAGGGCTTGTCCATAATGTTTGGGATAAAACGGTTCCACAAGTAAGTCTACGGTCGGTCGTTCACTATCTGCACTGACCACAAGCCGTTAATCTCACTGTTCCATGAGAAGAAACCAGTGCCGCAGATGGGGTCGCCTAGGGTGCAGAGGTGGGCTGTTCTCTTGAGGGCATATGAATACAGGATTGTCTATAAGCCGGGCAGGGAGCATGCTAACGCGGATGCGCTGAGTAGGCTGCCACTGCCCCATGTTGAAGAGGAGGAGGACGCAGACCAGGTGCTCATGATAGAAATGATGGATGACCCACCGATCTCAACAACACTAGTGAAGCAATGGACTGCGAAGGATGTTGTACTCTCCCAAGTACATCAGTGGTGCCTGACAGGGTGGCCACGGGAGGTGGAGCCGTCGTTCCACCCTTACAGCCAGAGGAGGCTGGAGTTGAGCGTAAAGGATGGGTGTGTGACATGGGGGGCCAGGGTGGTCATCCCAGAAAGAGGAAGGAAGGCTATACTACAACAGCTGCACCAGGCGCACCCTGGCATGTCACGGATGAAGGGCCTGGCACGCTCTTATGTATGGTGGCCAGGAATGGACAAGGACATTAAACAGGTGGTGCAGACCTGCCAGCCATGCCAGGAAAGCAGAAAAACGCCGGCCCGTGCTCCACTACACCCGTGGGAGTGGCCTGAAACCCCTTGGAGCAGAATTCATATTGATTATGCAGGCCCCTTCCTGGGGAAAATGTTCCTAATCATAGTGGACGCACATTCTAAATGGATCGACGTCTATCCGACCCGTACAGCGACAAGTGAAGCGACCATTGATTGAGAAACTTAGACAGTGCTTCAGCATTTGTGGCCTGCCCCAGATGTTGGTGTCAGATAATGCAGCATGCTTCACCAGTGCAGAGTTCAAGGCCTTCATGAAGCAAAATGGCATACAGCATGTTACCTCTGCACCATTTCATCCTGCCTCGAATGGCCTGGCCGAAAGAGCAGTACAAACGTTCAAAGAGGGCATGAAGAAGGTGAAGGGGGACACCCTGGAGACTAAAGTAGCCCGATTCCTGTTTAACTACAGGATTACACCCCAGACAACAATTGGATTGTCGCCTGCTGAGTTGCTCATGTCTCGGAGATTACGCTCCGCAATGGATCTCCTGCTGCCGGACGTGAAGAACAGGGTCCGCCAGAGTCAACTCAACCAGAAATTAAGGCATGATGTACACAGCAAGCTGAGGAGTTTTGCACCGGGGGATGATGTGTTTGTCCGGAACTACAGCTACGGCCCGAAGTGGATTCCAGCAGTCATCGAGGAGAGTACCGGGCCTGTGTCGTATACGGCACAGATAGGAGGGGGGCGTTCTGTCAGACGCCACGTCGATCAGGTCAGACAGCGCTATGCAGCGGAGCCCAGCAGTACGACAGCTACAGAGGAGACCTTGGAGACTGGAGGTCTGCAGTTGCCGGACCAGTCCATGGAGCCCTCGGCTGAGGACTCTATCATCACACATCCCGTCGGTGAGGGGACAGCCGTTCCTGGGGTGGTTCCAGTTCAACCTCCTGCTGTGGGACCGCCGTCTGGGGGAGCCGGGTCACCGCCGACACTGCGCCATTCCGCGAGGGTGAGACGAGCTCCTGCTCGCTTGAATGACTTTGTGCGTGAATAGTGAGTCCTCTCAACCACGAGCAAGAATGCGCTCTGAGGCTCATGGGAAGTGTGGTGGTCCACCCACCTTCCCTGTGTTAATTGAAGTTATGTGTAAAAAAAAAAAAAAAAGAAAAGAGATATGAAAAAGGTTGTTATATTTGAGGATGTTTTAAGTGCTTTCATTTGTGTACAGATGAGTAATTGCAGAAGGGCTATTGTGGATTTTGGGTGAGGTCTACTTGTATTGGTGTTCAGCTTAAGGGGAAAGGAATGTAATATCCTGGGGTTGGTTCCCTCCAGTCCGAAAGGGGGCATTCTATAATAACGAACTGACTGTGTTTAGCAACTGGGTAAAGTCATGCGCAGTAGAGTTACAACCAGAGTCAGAGTGTGGAAGCCTGATATACATGTTCTTATGTGATCCTTCTGAACTAATAAATCTACAGTGATCTGGAAAAGCAGGACTGTTTATTATATATATATCCACAGTGGAGATATCACAATATAAATGAATCAGGGCAAACTCCATGTGTGGTTACACCAGGATAATTGTCAGGCATACAAACCTGAGGGTCTCCAGTTTACAGTGTGGACTCCTCAGTCCAAGACACAGATTTTGTATGCCCAAATCCTGCAGATCGTTGTTGCTCATGTCCAATTCTATTAGACTGCAGTTGGAGCTGAGAATTGATGCCAACTCCACACAGCATCGCTCTGAGAGGTTACAGCCACTCAGCCTGAAGAAAGAGAAGTGATAAAAATCAATGAGACCAGATAAGAACAACCTTCCTTTGAGAGCATGCAGCCTGACAACCTGCACGCACGTGCACGCACACACACGCACGCCACCGAGTGGCGCGCTACAAGCTTGTAGGTCTGCTATTTTGAAAAATCAAAGAACGACTGACATAGAAACAGCTTTTTCAGAAAACTGTCAGGATGTAGAAGACATTTTTAGAATCTGATCTCATGTCAAAATGGGTTAAGTAATGTCTTGCAGAAAACAGCGAAAACAGGCTTGAAAGTAACTGTTCATATTTATTATAGTAGGTTATTGGGCTCTGTTGGGCCCTCAGGTGACAGAGGGGTACAGTAACTGTTCATATTTATTATAGTAGGTTATTGGGCTCTGTTGGGCCCTCAGGCACGCACGCACGCACGCACGCACGCACGCACGTATCTACAAGCAAGTACCAGGCTCGGTTCTACTTGTTAATCGTTCTACTGCTAAGAAGTAATCATCTTCGCGAAGTATATAAATGAATCAGGGCAAACTCCATGTGTGGTTACACCAGGATAATTGTCAGGCATACAAACCTGAGGGTCTCCAGTTTACAGTGTGGACTCCTCAGTCCAAGACACAGATTTTGTATGCCCAAATCCTGCAGATCGTTGTTGCTCATGTCCAATTCTATTAGACTGCAGTTGGAGCTGAGAATTGATGCCAACTCCACACAGCATCGCTCTGAGAGGTTACAGCCACTCAGCCTGAAGAAAGAGAAGTGATAAAAATCAATGAGACCAGATAAGAACAACCTTCCTTTGAGAGCATGCAGCCTGACAACCTGCACGCACGTGCACGCACACACACGCACGCACGCCACAAGTGGCGCGCTACAAGCTTGTAGGTCTGCTATTTTGAAAAATCGAAGAACGACTGACATAGAAACAGCTTTTTCAGAAAACTGTCAGGATGTAGAAGACATTTTTAGAATCTGATATCAGGTCAAAATGGGTTAAGTAATGTCTTGCAGAAAACAGCGAAAACAGGCTTGAAAGTAACTGTTCATATTTATTATAGTAGGTTATTGGGCTCAGTTGGGCCCTCAGGTGACAGAGGGGTACAGTAACTGTTTTATAGTAGGTTATATTGGGCTCTGTTGGGCCCTCAGGTGACAGAGGGGTACAGTAACTGTTCATATTTATTATAGTAGGTTATTGGGCTCTGTTGGGCCCTCAGGTGACAGAGGGGTACAGTAACTATTCACCATCACAGAGTCTGGGGTTTGAATCCATTGTGGTTCATACAGCTTACTCAGCATCTACACAAACACAGCTGTGCATGCTTGGGGGAGGGAAGCGGACATTGTCACTGTGCTAGTCACTGGCAGGTAAGGTGACAGCAGTCGTACAAATACAGAAATGTCTGTGGAGGATTAAGTAGCACGAATGCATGACTTGTGAGGGGGCACGCAGGCACGCATGCACGCATGCACGCACGTATGTATGTATGTATGTATGTATGTATGTATAAGCAAGTACCAGGCTCGGTTCTACTTGTTAATCGTTCTACTGCTAAGAAGTAATCATCTTCGCGAAGTATATAAATGAATCAGGGCAAACTCCATGTGTGGTTACACCAGGATAATTGTCAGGCATACAAACCTGAGGGTCTCCAGTTTACAGTGTGGAAACCTCAGTCCAAGAAACAGATTTTGTATGCCCAAATCCTGCAGATCGTTGTTGCTCATGTCCAATTCTATTAGACTGCAGTTGGAGCTGAGAATTGATGCCAACTCCACACAGCATCGCTCTGAGAGGTTACAGCCACTCAGCCTGAAGAAAGAGAAGTGATAAAAATCAATGAGACCAGATAAGAACAACCTTCCTTTGAGAGCATGCAGCCTGACAACCTGCACGCACGTGCACGCACACACACGCACGCACGCCACAAGTGGCGTGCTACAAGCTTGTAGGTCTGCTATTTTGAAAAATTGAAGAACGACTGACATAGAAACAGCTTTTTCAGAAAACTGTCAGGATGTAGAAGACATTTTTAGAATCTGATCTCAGGTCAAAATGGGTTAAGTAATGTCTTGCAGAAAACAGCGAAAACAGGCTTGAAAGTAACTGTTCATATTTATTATAGTAGGTTATTGGGCTCTGTTGGGCCCTCAGGTGACAGAGGGGTACAGTAACTGTTCATATTTATTATAGTAGGTTATTGGGCTCTGTTGGGCCCTCAGGTGACAGAGGGGTACAGTAACTGTTCATATTTATTATAGTAGGTTATTGGGCTCTGTTGGGCCCTCAGGTGACAGAGGGGTACAGTAACTGTTCATATTTATTATAGTAGTTTATTGGGCTCTTTTGGGCCCTCGGGTGACAGAGGGGTACAGTAACTGTTCATATTTATTATAGTAGGTTATTGGGCTCTGTTGGGCCCTCAGGTGACAGAGGGGTACATTAACTGTTCACCATCACAGAGTCTGGGGTTTGAATCCATTGTGGTTCATCCAGCTTACTCAGCATCTACACAAACGCATGCATGACTTGCCAGGGGGAACACACGCACGCACGCACGCACGCACGCACGCACGCACGCTGTATGTATGTATAAGCAAGTACCAGGCTCGGTTCTACTTGTTAATCGTTCTACTGCAGTAATCATATTCGTATATAAATGAATCAGGGCAAACTCCATGTGTGGTTACGCCAGGATAATTGTCAGGCATACAAACCTGAGGGTCTCCAGTTTACAGTGTGGACTCCTCAGTCCAAAACATAGATGTTTTATGTCCAAAACCTGCAGATCGTTGTTGCTCATGTCCAATTCTATTAGACTGCAGTTGGAGCTGAGCATTGATGCTAACTCCACACAGCATCGCTCTGAGAGGTTACAGCCACTCAGCCTGAAGAAAGAGCAGTGGTAAAAATCTGTTTGTATTCTCTTTTTTCTTTTACTGTAAAATCAATATCACATAATATATTAAGGAAGTATAAACAGCATTGAAATGGTGGTTATTTCCTATAGAACTGTGACATATTTTAAGTGTATTCAGTCTTCAGTTAACCTACAGAGCTCTGTTGGAGGCTTTGACCACTGGCAGCAGCCTCAGAAGAGCCTCTTCTGAGGAACCGTATTTCTTCAGGTCAAACACATCCAGCTCCTTTCCTGATGACAGCAACATGAAGGCCAGAGCTGACCACTGAGCAGGAGAGACAGTGGACAGACTCCCTGAGGTCAGGTACTGTTGGATCTCCTCCTCTAGAGAATGATCACCCAACTCATTCAGACAGTGGAACAGATTGATTGTTCTCTCTGGAGAGAGATTCTCCCTGATTTTCTTCTTGATGTACTGGACAGTTTTCTGATTGGCCTGTGACCTATTTCCTGTATGTTCCAGCAGTCTTTGTAAGAGAGTCTGATTGGTCTCCGACGAGAGGCCCAGCAGGAAACGGAGGAACAAGTCCAGGTGTCCATTTGGACTCTTTAAGGCCTTGTCTACAGCACTCTGGTAGAGGTCATTTAACTGTGGTCTAAACAGCTTTGACCACTTGGAGGTTGACAGTACATTGACGCCAGTGTTGGTGAATGTGTGAAAGACGTAAAGAGCAGCCAGAAACTCCTGGACGCTCAGATGGACAAAGCTGAACACCTTGTCCTTGTGCAACCCACCACGCACCTCTTTAAACGTCTGTGTGAACATGCCTGAGCACACTGCTGCATCATTGATATCAATGCCACACTCTTTCAGGTCTGCTTCATTGAAGATCAGGTTGCTTTTCTCCAGATGTTTATAAGCCAGTTTTCCCATTGACAGAATGGCGTGCGTGTTCTTAGCTGGACTCCAGTCATACTTGGTCTCTTTCTGTTTGGACTGAACCAGCATGAAGTGGATGTACATCTCGGGCAGGGTCTTTGGCAGCATTCCTGTCCCTTTTATTAAAATGTCCTTCAGAACTCCAGCAATGATCCAACAGAAGATTGGGATGTGACACATGATGTGGAGGATTCGTGATGTCTTGATGTGTGAGATGATTTTATTTGCCATGTTCTCATCACCGATTCTCTTCTTGAAGTACTCCTCCTTCTGGTCGTCAGTGAACCCTCTCAACTCTGTCACCCTGTCAACATACTTAGCAGGGATCTGATCGGCGGCTGCAGGTCGTGTGGTTATCCAGATGCGAGCTTTGGGAAGCAGGTTTCCCTTGATGAGATTTGTCAGCAGCATGTCCACTGACATTTTCTTTTCTACGTCAGTGCAGATCTCCCTTTTCTCGAATAGATGGCGTAGAGGAGTACAAAACTCATCCAGCCCATCGAGGATGAACATAACGTTAGACCCTTTTCCGCTGCAAATATCTGCCTTGTTGATTTCACCAAAAAAATCACGAAGAAGTTCCATCAAGCTGTATTTCATCTCCTTCTGCTTGACATTCAGCTCTCGGAAAGTGAATGGGAACAGGAAGAGGATATCCTGGTTGGCTATGTCATCTGCCCAGTCCTGAGCATACTTCTGAGTTAAGGCTGTTTTACCAGAGCCAGCCACTCCCTTCATCAGCACTGTTTTGATTTCAGCTTCCCCAGGTAAAGGTTTAGTGATGTCTAGAGACTTGATTGGTGTTTCTGGTCTGGATGTTTTTCTGGACACAGTTTCAATCTGGCTGACCTCATGTTCCTTGTTGACCTCTCCACTAGCTACCACTGTGACATTGACCTCTGTGAAGTCCTGGTTCAGAGGTGTTTCTTCTGGGTTTTCCTCAGGTCGTTTCCACTCAATCAGATACTGTCCCTCCTTCTTCAGAAAAGACTTGAGTAGTTGGGGAGTAAGGATTTCTAAATAACCAAAGAACAGAGGACACCAGTAAGTGCATGCTATGATAAATGTGGTCCTCAAATGAGTGGACTTGGTAATTATATTCATGGCTCTGCTGCTGTAGATGCTGAATTATTAGTGTGGTTGCCCTAAAGGGCAACCAGACTATTGTAATTGGAACACTTTATTCACCTGGAGTAACCTTTATTTTGAAATGCTACTCCTCCCACAGTTTTGACTGTACGCACTTGACCCATATGTCAAATTGACCGGCTTCATCGGGAAGGATGTGCTTGTATTTTTTAAAGAGAAATGTTGTATAGTTTAATTGATATGAATTTATTAGTGAATAGAATTTCCCCATTGACATGAATGGGAAAATGCGATTTTTCGCATTTTGTCACATTCAAGTATTTTTTCCTCAGAGACTGTAAGCACTATAGTTACAAAACTTGGAGGGTAGGTTCATAATAATTACTAAAATTAATCAACTTATAATGTTATCGGTGGGCCTCATGGTGGCGCTATAACAGCCCACTTTACATTTTGGCTTATAACTCTTGAACCGTAGGTTGTAAAATCCAAATTATTTTTTCCCTGATTTCCTTGAGTCATGACGCATCTCCTCATATAGGCCACGCCCATTTGCGTCATGATAGATTTTCCGCCATTTTGAATTTTCTCCAAAACACACTTTTTGCTCCTCCTCCTACAGATTTTGTCCAAATCTCACAAAAATTGGTACACATGATCTCTGGACCCATCCGATTAAAACACCAACTAGCAGAATTTTGGTAGTGCATATCGTTCGGCCGTAATCGTCGTCCGAAGTTAGTAGGAGGGGCCTATATCACAAAAAATGCCATAAATCACGAACGAAATGTCCAATCCATCCCAAATTTGAATCACATGTCGCGGGTGGTTCAATCAACCAAGTACCAAAAGCAATTCTATTTTCATCCATAGGGGGCGCCGCAAATGCGAGAAATGTAACCGTTTGTCGCAAAAACATGATTTTTGGGGGGATAAATCCCCTCCGAATTACTTACGCATGATCGCAGGGGTGACGCGACATTGCAATTGGCTGGCAATATCAGTGGGAGGGGCATATGTAAGCCACTGCGGCAACCACACTTTGCAATTTTTTTAAATTGCGACCTTTCTAGTATTAATTTATAAACTTAAAATCTCTATCCTCTCTTCACCTACCTGTTGGTGTGGTTTTAAACCCCTCCACTAGATCAATCCTGTGTATCTTTGTCAGAACATTCAGCATGATCTGAGTTTCTCTACCAGGGTAGCTCTGCACGATCAGGTCCACTGTGTCTGTCCTCTTGGCGTTCTCCAGAACACTCTTTGTGAGCGGCTTGAGACCTTCAACATTTTCAGGCTCTTGTAGATGCCACTTGAACCTGTCAAACTCATCGTGAAGCAGATGATCCAGAGTATCCAACATGCGCTGCTTAAGTGTCCCCATGGTGGATTCTGTTACAAACACACAATGTTAACATGTCAGCTTCATTAGTGTGGTTGCCCAAAGGGCAACCAGACTATTGTAATTGTAACACTTTATTATTATTAGTGTGGTTGCCCTAAAAGGGCAAAAAGGGCAAAGGCCCTAAAAGGGCAACCAGACTCATGTAATTGGAACACTTTATTCCACTGGAGTAACCTTTTGTTTGACGCACTACTCCTCCCACAGTTTTGACTGTACGCACTTGAGCCATATCTCAAATTTACCGGCTTCATCGGGAAGGATGTGCTTGTATTTTTTTAAGAGAAATGTTGTATAGTTTAATTGATATTAATTTATTAGTGAATACAATTTCCCCATTGACATGAATGGGAAAATGCGATTTTTCGCATTCTCACATTCAAGTATTTTTTCCTCAGAGACTGTAAGCACTATAGTTACAAAACTTGGAGGGTAGGTTCATAATAATTACTAAAATTAATCAACTTATAATGTTATCGGTCGGCCTCATGGTGGCGCTATAACAGCCCACTTTACGTTTTGGCTTATAACTCTTGAACCGTAGGTCGTAAAATCAAAATATTATTTTCCCTGACTTCCTTGGGCCATGACGCATCTCCCCATATAGGCCCCGCCCATTTGCGTCATGATAGATTTTCCGCCATTTTGAATTTTCTCCAAAACACACTTTTGGCTCCTCCTCCTACAGATTTTGTCCAAATCTCACAAAAATCGGCACACATGCTCTCCGGACCCATCCGATTAAAACACCAACTGCAGTATTTTGGTAGTGCGTATCGTTCGGCCGTAATCGTCGTCCAAAGTTAGTAGGAGAGGCCTATATCACAAAAAATGCCATAAATCACGAACGGAATGTCCAATCCATCCCAAATTTGAATCACATGTCTGGGGTGGTTTAATCAACCAAATGCCAAAAGCAATTCCATTTTCATCTATTTTCTCGCAAAAACATGATTTTTTGGGGATAAATACCCTCCGAATTACTTGCCCATGATCGCAGGGGTGAAGCGACATTGTAATTGGCTGGCAATATCAGTAGGAGGGGCATATGTAAGCCACTGCGGCAACCACACTTTGCAATTTTTTTAAATTGCGACCTTTCTAGTGAATATTGCTGCTGAATCTTCCATGTGACGTCTTATTAATTATTATTTAAACTAGGCATAGAGCTGTCAATGTTTCTTGTAGAATTGATAAAAACAAAATGAGATGGAATTGTATTTCTGTTCTGACACTTTGTTTATTATAGGGGCATAAAACCCTATAGCCTATGTTAGTTTTCCACACCAGGTTAAGAACTACAGGGTAAAAACATGGCAGGCTACAGAAGTATACAGTGATGTAAGCAACACAGCTGCAGCTAATTAAATAAATAGTGCGTGTGTGTTAGATTTTAATTTGTGTGCCAATAATATCTATTGAAATTGCACATTGGCATGCCCTTGGCTATGGACACGCCTATCAAAATCTAAGGAAGTATGTGATGTCTTTCTTGCCTATCATTCTGTTACAGGATGTGATACAACTGACTTCAGTTGGAATTGTGCCAGTCTTTTTGCAACAGCTTGAGAACATTATCCTCTTCATGCAGAGAGTCATGTAACCCAGGAAAAGTGGGGAAGACGTGCATGTGGAAACGTGAATAAGAATGTATGAGCAACAGATGGTACATACATCTGGAGAGAATGTCTTCAGCAAGATATTGATTACTCAATGGCTGACAGACCATGGTCTTGTCATAGTTTGCTTCTCCTGTTCACATTTTCCAACAAGCCTGGGCAGAAAAGCTCCCATAGGAAGTCAAAGTGTGGAGAGGAAGCTAATGATGAGAGCTCGGAAAGTCAAGAAAGAAGGACACAAAAGAATGTGGCCATGCCCGGGTGGGGCTTAAACACTCGGCTGATTGCTAATCAGAGCATGGCCACCACAGGTGATGTGTCTTTAGGCTCCATTCATTCTTAACTCTGGGGGAGCCCGGGTTGGAACTGGGAACCTTGTGGTTCCCATCCAGTCAATCTACCCCTGAACCACTGCCGCCCCGTATGGTCAGACTAAGACTGAAGAAGTCAAATAATGTATTAATTATGGCCTTAACAGGGATCTCACAGTTATACAAGGTATACCTCGTGTTTCTGAGTTCAGCAGGGAGACAGCAACAGGAAAGAAGCTGTCCTGAGCCTACTGGTACGGGAGCCATCCGGGCTGGGGTAATGCAAGGGGATCCTAGCCCCCTTTCTCTTCATCATAGTCCTGCACTATGCACTCAAGAAGGCCATCAGTGGACAAGAGCAGGATCTTGGCTTCACTCTAACACCAAGGAGGTCGAGATGACACCCCAAAGTAGTCCTGACAGATCTGGACTATGCAGACAACATCAGCCTGCTCTCTGACAACGTGCAGCAAACACAGGAACTCCTGACCAGAGTGGAGTCCGAGTGTGCCAACGTGGGCCTCAGGTTAAATGCCAAGAAAACTGAGGTTATCACCTATAAGATCTCACTGGATCATCAACCTCTGACAACAGGAGAAACTGTACTGAAGGAGGTCATGGACTTCAAGTACCTGGGCGTTGAGTTGACCAACCGAGCAGGATCTAAAAGTGAGGAAGTCACTTGCATGGAGGGCCCTGAATGGCATGACCAGTGTATGGAACTCCAATGTCCCCCGACAAATCAAACTCTTCTTCTATGCAAGGGTGGAATCTGTTCTCCTATATGGCAGCGAATGCTGGACCCTGAAGCCAACCCTGCAGAAGTCTCTAGACGGGTGCTACACCAGAATGCTGCGTGCAGTACTTAATTAACATCAGCAAGAGCGTGTTACCAACAATACCCTGTATGAGGGAATAATAGGGTGAGCCAGAAAGTAGCAGCCAGGAGAATGAGACTAGCAGGACACTGCCAAAGACATCAAGAGCTGCCAGCCAGCAAAGTAGTGCTGTGGGAACCAACACATGGGCATCGATCAAGGACGTCCAACATTAACACATGTGGATGTACTCAAGAAAGACGCAGGAGCGCAAAGCACCAACGAGCTGGCCAGATGTATGGAGAACCAGGATGACTGGAAGCGACGATGGAGGGCTCGTCTGAGGACGACCTAGAGAGAGTTGTGTGTGAAACACGAACGCAAGGACAACACAAGAGACGGTCGCGGCCACACAGCCAACTCAAGGTATGGCCACTGAGCCGACTTGGGGACCCAACGCAAGGACAACACAAGAGACGGTCACGGCCACACAGCCAACTCAAGGTACGGCCACGGAGCCGACTTGGGGACCCAACACAAGAGACGGTCACGGCCACACAGCCAACTCAAGGTACGGCCACGGAGCCGACTTGGGGACACAACGCAGCTCCTCCAAGGAAAACAAACAAATTAACGGAGCTGAACGTGAATCCCCCCCACCGCCCACCCCTTTTTTTCCCTCACTGTATATGTTTCTTTTCCCTTTTTACCTCCTTTATGATGAATTCCTGTTCTGTCTATATAGAAGTGTCTATTTGTACGTCTATTTGTACGTCTCTAAATGTTTTTGATGATTTGAACATGGTGGACCCTATTGGAAACAAGTGTAATGCTTAATTGGGTCGTCCACTCACAGTAACCAGCCTTTGTATTGAGTTTGTGCTGAAATGTACTGTAATTCTGCAAACTGTTAATAAATTCTTCAATCAATCAATCAATCAAATAAAAGTGTATCATCCATCCTCTCCATCATTAAGTCACAGTTAAAGCTGTGACTTTCATACTGCTCTCTAGGGTGTTTCATAACTCACCACTGTTAGCTGAGTCTTCTGATGGAAGTACAGCTCCTGCATAAGAAGAGGAGTAATGAAGTGAGCTCAGTGAGTTGACATAACATTCATGTAATTGGATTATTGTCATTATCTATGGGGCAAATACATTCATGTATTGCCAGTGGAACTATCACATGTTCCTGGTAAAAAATAATATTGAATGTGTCAACCTTTTCCCCAGTAAATATATTTCCAAAGATGCTATAATTAACCCATATGAACAAATAACAATATTAAGGTTCATAGGCCAACATAATATTTATGTTGAATGGCACAGAAATATAGAAAATGCTTACTGAAATTAACCCATTCACTACCACTGGCGTAAATGTACGTCACATCCAATCCAGCGGTTAAGCGCCAATGACCTAAAGCTATGTTGCCTGGTCTGGTCTTTATAGTGGTTTATGATAGATCACACTCATGTGCTATATACTGTAGATTAGCTCTGGGTTATTAGGCTATAGACTCTATAGCACTCTATAGTATAGAGTAAACAGAAAATGAACCGGAAACGAGATGGCCACGCCCGTAAACATCAAGTTGGATTCCTTTCTCCATCATGTTAAAGCTGTGACTTTCATACTGCTCTCTAGTGTTGTCAGTTAAATCAAATGTTTCATAACTCACCACTGTTAGCTGAGTCTTCTGATGGAAGTACAGCTGCATAAGAAGAGGAGTTGACATAACAGTATGACATTCATGTAATAGGATTCTTGTCATAATCTATGGGACAAAGACGGTTTTTAAGGTAGACCACACCAATGCAACTCATACGGCATGTTAAGGGGGCATTTAGGTTTTTGTCACCATAGTAATTTAGTAAATGCTGCATCCATGGTTTGGAGAGGGCACTTTTCACCAACGGCCAAAAGGGCAGGGGCTGAAGCCCCCTTTCATGTCTATGTGTGCAGTGTGCACGTGTGTGATGGCGTATGTATGGGCTTGCAATCAGATGCAGCATTCTGTTGTGACTGTGTGGCCGTACCGTACCATTCGACTGTCAAATACCTAGCCAGACTGTACCAAGTTGTCAAGAAAGAGAGAGGGGTGTGACGTAGAGGTGGGCAAAAAAGATATATCGCAATATATCGCCACAATATTAAAATCAAATCGCAAAGTTATTTATTTATTTAATATTTAATAAAGACTAACCGTTATCTGGCTGCAAAGTAGTTTATTGAACTATATATTTGCTTAGAATTGTTTTCAAATGTTCCAGTATAATAGTCTGTAGGGCTGTTGTCCATTGTAATCCAGTTCTATAGTATAATAGTCTGTAGGGCTGTAGTCCATTGTAGTCCAGTTCTATAGTATAATAGTCTGTAGGGCTGTAGTCCATTGTAGTCCAGTTCTATAGTATAATAGTCTATAAGGCTGTAGTTCATTGTAGTGCAGTTCTATAGTATAATAGTCTGTAGGGCTGTAGTCCATTGTAGTCCAGGAAGAACTGACATTCTGTACTGTGATCCAACATCATGTTTATTATGTCCTCGACTTCATTAAAATAGGATCTGGGTGAATAATCTGTAAAGTTGCCCTTTAATTAATTTATTTCTGTGAATGTTTTCCTTTCTTGACAATGCATTGCATTACATTATTCTCATTATGATATGATATGTATGATTTCATTAAAGATGGAGTGCCACAATTTTTTTTCCACCCCAAAACATGATCATCAGGTATTATTATAATATAAGGAGGAAGAACTTTTCCCAAAAAGTGTACAGTATTTGTACACTAGTTCATTAAGTATGCCTGGTTTGCCTGGTGGGTAGTGATGGGTGGTGATCCACCTGAACTGAAGCCGCACCCACAGCTGTAGTTGTATGATAAAGGGGGAGGGGTTAGGGGAGGAGCTGATAGTGTGATGTCACTATATTACTGTTTATTTCATTGGCCCGTTTGACTGTCAAGGGTTCAGCCTCCAGGAAGAAACCCAAACATTGTGGCACTCCATCTTTAAGACATATTGATGCAATATTGTCGAATATGATAATGCATAACCAATTGCTCCTTGTTGATAGCAGGTGGTCCTGATAGTAGCTGAGGAAAGCCATTCTGGCCCAAATGTGTCCACTCTATGGACTGCTACTATGAATAATATTGAGGTTGTAAAAAATAATAATAATTTAGTTGTACATGTGTTCTTACCAAGGCTCACCAGCAGGTGGGGCACATGTTGTTCAAGGGCACTGTAAAACGCTGTTCTGATACGAGTATCACCTGGATCTATCCCGCCTGTGTACAGTTCCCTCATTTGGTCCATGGTTGTCTTCTCAGCTTTAATCCTGGCATAGTGCTCAGGATGGACCATTTCTCCTAGACTGTCTACTATAGGCATGACCATGGAAACCCTTTGAATAAGCGGTGCCTTGTGCTGGATCACAAAATTGGCTGTTTGTGAGAGAAAGAGACAGTTGAGTTAAATGCATCACAGGCAATATGTATTTAGAAACATAAAGCTATCTGCATTTCTACATCCTCACATGCATAGTGTAACAACTGGTGTATTTGGTATATCTTTATGTATAAAGCTCACCTTTTTCTGCATCCTTTTTGTCTGAAGTCAAGCTGACAACAGCATCCTGTTGTACAAAGTCATGTTATTTCAATCATATCATGCCTGAAGCACTATTAAACAATATCATGTCTTGTATACAAGTATTGACTACATTAGTGGTTTTACACCTACAACTAACCACCTGCATTTTTGGTGCTATATTTTATATAGACTAGTAATATCCCATTTGTTGTTTTTGATTGATTGATTTAAATATATTAACAGTTTGCAAAATTACAGTACATTTCAAGCACAACTCAATACAATACTGTTAACTCTGAGCGGACGACACCATAAAGCACTACACTTAGGGTATTAGGGCCCAACATTTTCACTTCATCAAAACATTTAGAGACGTACAAATATACAGGTACACTTCTATATAGCCAAAAACAGGAAATCATAGAGGAGGTAAAAAGGGAAAAAAATACATATACAGTGAGGGGAAAAGGTGGGTGGAGGAATAAGATTTTACGGGGTCCAGTTTCGAATTGCAGCCGCCCATAGGTGCCTTTTGAGAGCGGTTTTGAAGGAGTCAAGGGATTTACATGTCTTAATGACTGTTGGTAGGGCGTTCCACATTTTGGTAGCATAGGAGCGAAATTAATTTAGTCCCTTGTTTGTGCCGAATCTGGGTTGCACATGGTTTGTTGAACTCCCTCTGGTGTTGTGGGTGTGGACTATGTTGACATTAAGGAAGTATTTAGACAGGTACATGGGTATCTTGGTGGTGTATCGAATCGTGTGGACCAGACCCATTGCAAGATGCTGTACTATGCTTTCTATTTTTAATGCAACATTTATGAATATCCAGTACCTATATGAACATTAACCTATACAGTTAATGCAAAAACAAAATGAAAAAAGTTATAGTCTTTTGAAATAAGGACACTCAGTGTCAGTGTCAGTGCAGGAATGGACATAACATGAGCTTTGTAATTTGCAACATGTTTGAAAAACAAATAATAATACATGTATTTGTAGGCCTACAGTTTTTTAAGGTACTGTAGTTTTAATTCATGTTACTGTATGTGTAAAACAGACAGTAAAGCTACAGTCATGATGTGTGTGGTCATCTGAAAGCTGTCTGAGGACAAACATTGAAGATGTTTACCTGCTCTGAGGAACCTGCAGTTTCTCCAGGATTAACTTCATCCACTCTGGACTCCATCTCTTCACACTGCTGTGGAAAGAGGTGTCCATGTCATTACTGAGGAAACTGTGTGTGTGTGTGTGTGTGTGTGTGTGTGTGTGTGTGTGTGTGTGTGTGTGTGTGTGTGTGTGTGTGTGTGTGTGTGTGTGTGTGTGTGTGTGTGTGTGTGTGTGTGTGTGTGTGTGCGCACGCAAACATAATAATGAATAACCCATCCGTTACCATATATTCAGAACGGGTAAGGACTAGTATTGTTAATTCCTCTGATCAGATGAATGAAGACCCCTCATGGGGGGAGTGAAGGGAGTGCGTTAAGCTGGCCACACTTTACAGCTGTGCATCAACACTGCGCTCAAGCAACAAGATACTGTGAGTCACACTATAGCTGCTGCAAGACGACTTAATTGTTGCTCACTTCAAAAAAAGGTGCAAAGGCCACCAGAGGACATGCAGAAAGACATAAAGACAAGACTGTGGGAGATCGTAAAGTTGTGCAAGACGTTGTGACACAATAGAGCAGAGAGTGAGTCTGATCATGAACTTGACCTCAAAACACTGAAAACAGCCCAGTGGAGAACAGCATATTAAGACATAGTTAATGATCATCCTGACAGATCATCCTGAGCTTTTGTCTCAGGATATGAACGCACTGACCACCGCTGTTCTGATGCTCATTAACATTCAGAAACGGCACACATGTGCGTGTGTGAGAGAGAGAGACCGACCAATCACAGCACAAGCTTATCACACTGCTCCTCCCTCCACTGCTGGCCTGCTCGATGTGCTTAAAAAATGTCAACAAAAAAACACGGTTTAGCAGCTTTCTGCTTCTACGGGCCGATGGCGTGGAACAAACTCCCACTGTACCTTCGACAGGCAGCGTCTGTAGACATTTTTAAAGCACAGGTCAAGACCTACTTCTACATTCTTGCTTTTAGTTGAGGTTTTAAAATCCTTATTGTTATTCATGTCCTCACTGCATTACTGCTATTATTTTAATGTTGTTTTACCAATCCCAGAGAGGGTGATATTTGCTGAGCCTTTAGAAGTTTAGAAGTCCAAACGATAAAATAAAAGATCCCCCCCCTTCCCTTTAGCTGAGAATAACGCCTATATCCCCTATATCTTTATTTTATTTTTTTGTCAATATACATAATTATCAACTTACTTTTGTAAAAAAAAGGTTTAGGGAGAAATTCCCCTTTAAGCGTCATTTCCATCCTCCAGCTGTTTAAAAACCAGGAAGAGACACCTGTTCTAGGCGCTACTGTCTGGATGTATCCTCTGGGCTGATAGGAAAGGTTGCTGACCAATCAGTGCAAGATAAAATGTCAACAATCGCATTTGTCATTTTGAACCCTTAAACTGATGGCGGAAATAGCAGATCTACAAGCTTGTAAATCGACTATTTTCGATGCTCCACTAAGATATATCAGGCATAGGTCTTACTAGATTTAGAAGCCCCATACTGTATCTAAATGGAACTGCATTTATATAGCATCTTCCTCCGAAGCACTTTTTACAATGTACTTCTCATTCACACATCGATGGTGGAGGAAACCATGCAAGGCACCAACCACTAAAGGCACAACGAATTTGCACACTCACGCACAGACACACACACACACACACACACACACACACACACACACACACACACACACACACACACACACACACACACACACACACACACACACACACACACACACACACACACACACACACACACACACACACTAAACTAAGTGTATGTTTATTGTAACGTCTGTGAAAAGGTATCATATAATCCCATGAGGGATGGGCCACAAGGTGGCATGACACTTAAATAAATAAAATCATTCACACACACACACACACACACACACACACACACACACACACACACACACACACACACACACACACACACACACACACACACACACACACACACACACACACACACACACACACACACACACACACAATACAGTCATAACGCCATCAGTGAGAGAGGCCACCAGAGCACGTGCAGAAAGACATCAAGACAAGACTGTGGCAGAACATAAAGTTGTGCAAGACGTTGTGACACAATAGAGCAGAGAGTGCCCGTTGCTGCTGTGCTGTCAGATTTAAGTGTCAGTAAAAAGTCTGATCATGAACTTAACCTCACAACAGCCCAGTGGAGAACAGCATATTAAGACATAGTTAATGATCATCCTGACAGAGCTTTTGTCTCAGGATATGAACGCATCGCTGTCCGCCACTGTTCTGATGCTCATTAACATTCATAAACGGCACCTGGTGATGATTATAGCAAGTTCCACAACACTGACGTTGATGCCAAGCTCAAGTTGCAGACACTTGTCAGTTGTCACTCGTTTAAATGTACTATTTATATATTCATTCATTCATTCATTCATTCATTCATTCATTCATTTGGGGGATTTTTGGCCTGAGATTATAACAAAATACAGAATACAGAATGGACACATTCATAATGTGTACAGCAAGCATTTTGATTGATTACTGTATGTGTAAAAAACAGACAGTAAAGCTACAGTCATGATGTGTGTGGTCATCTGAAAGCTGTCTGAGGACAAACATTGAAGATGTTTACCTGCTCTGAGGAACCTGCAGTTTCTCCAGGATTAACATCATCCACTCTGGACTCCATCTCTTCACACTGCTGTGGAAAGAGGAGAATTATGAATTATTGGACAAACGTGTGTGTGTGTGTGTGTGTGTGTGTGTGTGTGTGTGTGTGTGTGTGTGTGTGTGTGTGTGTGTGTGTGTGTGTGTGTGTGTGTGTGTGTGTGTGTGTGTGTGTGTGTGTGTGTGTTGGGGGGGGGGGGGGGGTATATACGATACTATAAAAGTGGTAAAACATGGACCGCATTGTCAAATATTACCTAAAAAACAGGCATGCATTGTAAAAAATATGCCTGTCATGTTGCAATGCTTAGTGAGATTATGTATCAACAAAATCAAGTGTCTCATTCCCACAAGTGCTTGTCAGGGTACGGGGTCCGCAGAACAAATTATGTTTATTTTGGGGGTCGTGGCCTGAAAAGTACAATACTGTACTGTACTGTACAGTGACACAACTCTGACATGGCATCAATCTCTCAGAGACATCACACAATCACAACCTCTAAGTCCTGCAGTCATTTGAAGCAGAGCTTCCTTCCCCATGCAGACAATACATTATATAATTAATCCATACTTATTTCAAACTGCTATTGCTATCTGAACAGGCGTCATATGACTTTTCAGTTTTGCGTCATGTTACTGTAGGCCAGGGGTAACCAACCAGGGGTTCGCAAGCTACCAGTAGCTCGCACGAGCCATTCAAGTAGATCCCGGAGTAAGCGGGTGTCAGCCAGCCATCTCTACCAATACACAGAACGTGGATTTAGAATTAGCTTGCAGTGATGGCCCCAGACATGTGTATTGGGCCATCAACTGCGGAGTTTGTTTGTTCTATTGTTTGACCGCTATCTCCAGTAACCCCCGTGTTGTGATGCACAACTTGTGCATAATAGTCATGCATATCAGAACAGAACAGTATAAAAACCCACAGAGCTAAACAGCCTCTCACTACTATACCTACACAGGCAAGCAGTGACTACTCTACTCTGACTATGGAGGGTCCGGCGGAAAAACTTTCGTTCAGCTTTGACCTCTCTATCACATGGAACAATGTTTTGGGCGTAGTGAGTGATATGGACATAAAAAACATAGTTCCGTGTGATAGAGGGGTAAAAAATTAACGAAAGTTGCACTAATATTTTAGAAATACAAATGACGTTAGTTTTGTGGATTAATTTACTTTTAATACGTGGTCCCCTGTGCCCCCCACAAAATGACCGGAACTACTTAATATTTCACCAAAACCAGAGCAGAACTCCCACCACGGGACTCGGGCAATCAATTAATACAGTTGCAACTTGCAACCACTATATTAATGGCAAGTATTTCATGCAGCTTAAGTTAAAAAAAAGTCAGTGTGGTCACATTTCCGCACTCTCAACAGGATCCTAGCACGGCTAGCAGCATTGTTTTATTGCAGTGCCAGTAACCCATGCAGCCTTTACTAGACGTTTATTGGTTTCTTTATGTGTACTTTGACACAATGTAACCTTATTTCACAAAGCACTCGTTTGGTCATCAGTTCTCTATCAAAACAAAACCCATAAATCCTAATTACTGGGAGGAACAAGGAAACAAGAATAAGTAACTAGTATGACAGTAAAAGTTCTGTATGAGAGCCAAATAATGTATCTGACCTTGCACTTTCCTGCAAAGAACGTGCGTTCCTTAGAAAGAGTATCAGAATGTATTCTTAAACTATAGTCTTTGTCTGGATGTGTACACACACACACACACACACACACACACACACACACACACACACACACACACACACACACACACACACACACACACACACACACACACACACACACACACACACACACACACACACACACACACAGGTATATCGAATGTTTGACTCCGTATGATTTTGGCTGTAGGTCAAAGTAACACCCAGAGACAGTAGCAACTGTCACTGTGACTTCCACTGGACTTTACAAATGAACTAACAGCCCCAATACACAATAGAATCATAGCGTCATCAGTGAGAGAGATTTTTCAAAACAATGCTCAGTTTAAATTCAGGTGTCTGGAAGCAGCAAGTGAAAACAAGACAGACACGACATTTCATGCTCGCTATCCATTTAATTTAGCTATTTTTGAAAATAAATATAATCAACATTTTATTTGAATCGCCTGCATAAAATAAGTGATTTTCTTAGTTTTAAGGGTAACTGTTGTATAATTACAATATTACACTCGAGGGTGTGGTTTAATGTGATTATTGCCACTTCAGTGATGCTTGCGGAACTCGACTTCGTCTCGTTCCCTGTCGTGGCAATAATCACGTTAACCCACACCCTCTTGTGTAATATTGCTTAGTGTAGGCTATAGCAGTGACTGAGACAACATGAAGAAAAACAAAGCCAAGTGACAGCTGTATAAGTCAGTGAAGCCATGGTTATTAGCATAAAGTTGACCATGGCCTCACTTACGAATTTGATTAGACATGGTAATGTCTAACTTAAAAAATGTTAAATTAAAATTGAATTGGCTCCTTAACAGTTGCATTGTTTGTTTTTAATGTCAATCATTAAAGTAGCTATAGTCTTCTTCATAAGGTATTTAAGTGATATATTGTAGTTATAGCAGTGACTGAGACAACAGACTGAAAAACAATGTTGTATAAGTGAAGATAAGCTATGTGTAAAACACATGATGTGTGTCGTCATCTGAAAGCTGTCTGAGGACAAAGGTTGAAGATGTTTACCTAATCTGAGGAACCTTCAGTCTCTCCAGGATCATGTGTGTGTGTGTGTGTGTGTGTGTGTGTGTGTGTGTGTGTGTGTGTGTGTGTGTGTGTGTGTGTGTGTGTGTGTGTGTGTGTGTGTGTGTGTGTGTGTGTGTGTGTGTGTGTGGTTAAAAAAAATGCAAAGCCCCATTTTCAGCAGTCATTTGTGTCCTAATGATAAACTGCTGATTAAATTTTAATTGGTTATTTCATTGATAAACCATTACCTGAAATCTGAATTACACCCTATTCTGTTCAATTGAGTGTCATTCTTATAGCTGCACTATTTAACTTCCCTTTTCTACCCCCACATTTTAACCCGGTTCCCTGAGCAAGTGTTGACATTTTTACCATTGAGCTAATAGAGCCAGGCTGCTTGTTCAGGGGATACGCTTGGGGAATCTTGACCATCAGGTCACAATGTGTGTCAGATCCAGATCCTGTGTCTAGGTGAGACATGACCTTTGACAAAGGATCTGAATGTCTCAATAGAAGAGCAGGGAGACACAATGTACCACCTTTGAATTAACATACTATACCAATAGGAAATGTATTTAGCACGCGCACACACACACGCACACACACACACACACACACACACACACACACACACACACACACACACACACACACACACACACACACACACACACACACACACACACACACACACACACACACACACACTACTACTTGACACTACTAGACTTTCTTTTAAGCCACCTAAGGATAGGCCTAAATTAGTCTGATCATGAACTTGACCTCAGTGGAGAACAGCATATTAAGACATAGTTAATGATCATCCTGACAGAGCTTTTGTCTCAGGATATGAACGCATCGCTGTCCACCACTGTTCTGATGCTCATTAACATTCAGAAACGGCACCTGGTGATGATTATAGCAAGTTCCACAACACTGACGTTGATGCCAATTGCCAAACTCAAGTTGCAAGTTGACACTTGTCAGTTGTCATTTGTTTAAATGTTGGACTATTTATTTATTTATTTATTTATTTATTTATTTATTTATTTATTTATTTATTTATTTATTTATTTATTTATTTATTTATTTATTTATTTATTTATTTATTTATTTATTTATTTATTTATTTATTCTGTTATGAGATTACAGAATACAGAATTATTGGCCTGAGAATACAGATTACAGAAATTTGTACAGCAAGCATCATGACTTTTCAGTTTTTGATTGATTACTATGTGTAAAACACAGACAGTAAAGCTACAGTCATGATGTGTGTGGTCATCTGAAAGCTGTCTGAGGACAAACATTGAAGATGTTTACCTGTGTGTGTGTGTGTGTGTGTGTGTGTGTGTGTGTGTGTGTGTGTGTGTGTGTGTGTGTGTGTGTGTGTGTGTGTGTGTGTGTGTGTGTGTGTGTGTGCTATAAAAGTGGTAAAACATGGACCGCATACCTAAAAAACAGGCATAATATGCCTATGTCATGTTGCAATGCTTAGTGAGCTTGTAGTCTGCTATTTTCGGGGTCCGCAGAACAAATTATGTTTATTTTGGGGGTCGTGGCCTGAAAAGTAGAATACTGTACACTACAGTGACAGACACAACTCTGACATGGCATCAATCTCTGCAGTCATTTGAAGCAGAGCTTCCTTCCCTGTAGACAATAGTCTACACGACACAGCTCCATGTTTTGATAAAAAGCAATACAACTTAACGTTTTCATCGTTAATAGTTCATTCATCGTATTCATTTAAAATTACATTATGCAGTTCCAGTATTTCGTAATGTCCTAAAGTCATATTATACAATGTGACTATACAAAGCACGCCAACATAATATGCTTTTTATCAAAACATGGAGCTGTGTCGTGTACACTATTGTCTGCAGGGAAGGAAGCTCTGCTTCAAATGACTGCAGAGATTGATTACACATGTTTGATGATATTATCATCAAACATGTGTAATATTTCCTGCTAGGATGGTCAATATTGACATCCAGATTAAGTTGAGACGATTTACCTTCACAGAGGAGAAGTAGAAAGGCAGTATTCACCAGGGTGTCTGAATTCATCTGAGGGTGCTGCCTGTCACTAACTTCCTCAGAAACAAACTCTGTGACGTCAACGTGGGTTAAACAGTAACTTGGTGTCGGGGAGAGACAAAAGTATTAAATGTATTTATGGTGTCAGGTTAAGACATGTATTATGTACTCTTTATATGCTTATGTTTAGTAGCACAACAGTGTTCAACACATGTTAAATTACATACAAGTGGTATGTATGTTTTTATGGATGTCAATCAAAACTTATTCCAGACTTTTCATGGCCGCTTTTATGAATAATTTAAATTGACCATACCCTTGTGCCATATATCACTGTTTATGACACACACACACACACACACACACACACACACACACACACACACACACACACACACACACACACACATACTGGTTTTTGTGGTTTGTGGGGACCAACATTTTTTTCATCCCTCGTGGGGACCACCCTTTCTAAAGGTTATACAGCTATGAAAAAAATCAGGTATAACAACTATGGCTTTGTAAGCTTATACACGACTTTAAATATCAGAATTGATGAAGTAATATCTGGACCATGCCATATGGGGACTTGTGAAAAATCTGGTTAACATGGTTGATGGGGACCTCATTTGAATATCATTTAAATAATTCACACAAGGTCCGCTCTAATGTGATTAATGGGGACCTTGCAACAAGTGTAATTACTAACTAGTAAAACGCCCTGGGGCGAGAGGCAACCTCGAGTCGGTTTTATGTATGGATCTCCAGTGTTTGATTAGGTCATCTGGATTGATGACTACAATAGGTCCATATATGGGCATTCCCAGATATGGGCTTAATATTGTTGACATGGACTTGGGATGGCATCAGGGATCTCCATATACAGTATGGGCATAAAGGGGAGTCCTACAATTACTGATGCCTCTATCTCCATATATGGTATCTCCATATATGGGCTGTATTGCTACATACATATGTAGATGACTGACGTCTGACATGCATAGATGTCTGATGTCATATGGATTTATGAATACAATATGTCCATATATGGGCATTCCCAGATATGGGCTTAATCAAAATACTGATATATCATTCAGCTTTAATTCCAAACGGGCAACTTCAGTCTATGACTAGTATTAAAATGTTATTGCCTTCTTTCATGTCCAATGAATTTGTAATTAAGTTATTAAGGTAACATACCATATGAATCCATTTGGGAAAATAATAATAATAATAATAAATAATAATAATAATTCAAAACCATAACCAATTCAAAAATAGCTAAAACATAATTCAGTTTTCCAATTAAAAAATAGCCAATCTACAAGCTCAAAACGCGTCAAAGCACAACACATTTTGAGCTTGTAGACTGCTATTTTTGCTATTTAATTGTACAAGCGAACAAATTGGTACTAATATCCTGACTACGCCACCTCCCGCTTGTTGAGGGGGCAGGAGGAACCCCTAGAGTGTAAACTTTGACCAACTTCCCCTTTAACAGGAACAATGTACGAGAGGCATTTGTGGAAAATGTAACAACTTTATTTATATATAACTACACAGTATATATTAAAAGGTTAGGGCAATACATCAGTGAGGCAGATAAGATAATAGAGTGACAAGTATATAATTAGCTCAAATACATTTGGGGAAAGAAAGGGGACAGGCCTAGCACGAAAAACAACTTGTGCAATACAACAATAAAATCAATACAAAACATGCAGTGCAGGGGGTTAACAAATACACACCAATAAAACCCAAACCAATAAAAGACAGTCATACTAAATAGTAGATAGATAGTAGGTATTTAGAACACACTTTCAGTTCTGTGATATATGGGGACATTTAACACACTTTAAGCTAATGTGCATCACGGGGACATATAAATACACACACACAAACAAACAAACACACATCTTAAAACATGCATCTTGGGGACTCCGTGCTAAATGTGCATCATGGGGACGTCTTCTGAAGTTTCAATTATTTTGCCTTCAAGCTTGCATAAATACACACACACATCTTAAAACATGCATATTGGGTACCCCGTGCTAATGTGCATCATGGGGTCGTCTTCTGATGTTTCAATTATTCTGCCTATTATGTGATCTACAATATTTAGACTTTTAATGCCCTTTACATTAGGCTAATGTGCGTCACGGGGACATACATGCTGTTAGAGTTCTCAACGGGCCTGACAATAAAGCCTGGACCCGAACTGGTCCAACCCAAGGCTTGGCCCGGCCCGAAACATTACCATAATGTTAAGTCTGATAAGCCCCAGTAAAGGAAAAAACACCACCAGTTGGCTGCGGCTATGTTGTTAAATTTACATCATTATACCGAATGAGTGTGTGAGAGAACGGACAGTCATACTAGACATTAGGACATTACACAACATCCTTGTAAGGTGTGCTCTCCCCATTTACCTTTTCAATGGAAGTGGATGTCTTGGCAACTGCTGGAGCCATGTGTGTCTGTGGGGGAGTCTCCACCCCCTGTTGCAGGCATGTCATTCAACATCTGTTTAGAATAAGATTCATTGAATATTTAAAAGAGTTAGGCATGTGAAAGTAGTGCACTTGACTATCAATGTTGAATGCACTTATTGGAAGTTGCTTTGGATAAAAGCGAGTTCGAAAAAACTCATGTAAGATAATGTTACTAGTATTACAACATCCTGATGTAGTCCAATATACCATTTTGTTACATAGTAGGTATTTAGAACACACTTTCAGTTCTTTGATATATGGGGACATTTAACACACTTTAAGCTAATGTGCATCACGGGGACATATAAATACACACACACGAACAAACACACACATATCTTAAAACATGCATCTTGGGGACTCCGTGCTAAATGTGCATCATGGGGACGTCTTCTGAAGTTTCAATTATTTTGCCTTCAAGCTTGCATAAATACACACACACATCTTAAAACATGCATATTGGGTACCCCGTGCTAATGTGCATCATGGGGTCGTCTTCTGATGTTTCAATTATTCTGCCTATTATGTGATCTACAATATTTAGACTTTTAATGCCCTTTACATTAGGCTAATGTGCGTCACGGGGACATACATGCTGTTAGAGTTCTCAACGGGCCTGACAATAAAGCCTGGACCCGAACTGGTCCAACCCAAGGCTTGGCCCGGCCCGAAACATTACCATAATGTTAAGTCTGATAAGCCCCAGTAAAGGAAAAAACACCACCAGTTGGCTGCGGCTATGTTGTTAAATTTACATCATTATACCGAATGAGTGTGTGAGAGAACGGACAGTCATACTAGACATTAGGACATTACACAACATCCTTGTAAGGTGTGCTCTCCCCATTTACCTTTTCAATGGAAGTGGATGTCTTGGCAACTGCTGGAGCCATGTGTGTCTGTGGGGGAGTCTCCACCCCCTGTTGCAGGCATGTCATTCAACATCTGTTTAGAATAAGATTCATTGAATATTTAAAAGAGTTAGGCATGTGAAAGTAGTGCACTTGACTATCAATGTTGAATGCACTTATTGGAAGTTGCTTTGGATAAAAGCGAGTTCGAAAAAACTCATGTAAGATAATGTTACTAGTATTACAACATCCTGATGTAGTCCAATATACCATTTTGTTACATAGTAGGTATTTAGAACACACTTTCAGTTCTTTGATATATGGGGACATTTAACACACTTTAAGCTAATGTGCATCACGGGGACATATAAATACACACACACGAACAAACACACACATATCTTAAAACATGCATCTTGGGGACTCCGTGCTAAATGTGCATCATGGGGACGTCTTCTGAAGTTTCAATTATTTTGCCTTCAAGCTTGCATAAATACACACACACATCTTAAAACATGCATATTGGGTACCCCTTGCTAATGTGCATCATGGGGACGTCTTCTGATGTTTCAATTATTCTGCCTATTATGTGATCTACAATATTTAGACTTTTAATGCCCTTTACATTAGGCTAATGTGCGTCACGGGGACATACATGCTGTTAGAGTTCTCAACGGGCCTGACAATAAAGCCTGGACCCGAACTGGTCCAACCCAAGGCTTGGCCCGGCCCGAAACATTACCATAATGTTAAGTCTGATAAGCCCCAGTAAAGGAAAAAACACCACCAGTTGGCTGCGGCTATGTTGTTAAATTTACATCATTATACCGAGTGAGTGTGTGAGAGAACGGAAAGTCATACTAGACATTAGGACATTACACAACATCCTTGTAAGGTGTGCTCTCCCCATTTACCTTTTCAATGGAAGTGGATGTCTTGGCAACTGCTGGAGCCATGTGTGTCTGTGGGGGAGTCTCCACCCCCTGTTGCAGGCATGTCATTCAACATCTGTTTAGAATAAGATTCATTGAATATTTAAAAGAGTTAGGCATGTGAAAGTAGTGCACTTGACTATCAATGTTGAATGCACTTATTGGAAGTTGCTTTGGATAAAAGCGAGTTCGAAATAACTCATGTAAGATAATGTTACTAGTATTACAACATCCTGATGTAGTCCAATATACCATTTTGTTACATAGTAGGTATTTAGAACACACTTTCAGTTCTTTGATATATGGGGACATTTAACACACTTTAAGCTAATGTGCATCACGGGGACATATAAATACACACACACGAACAAACACACACATATCTTAAAACATGCATCTTGGGGACTCCGTGCTAAATGTGCATCATGGGGACGTCTTCTGAAGTTTCAATTATTTTGCCTTCAAGCTTGCATAAATACACACACATCTTAAAACATGCATATTGGGTACCCCTTGCTAATGTGCATCATGGGGACGTCTTCTGATGTTTCAATTATTCTGCCTATTATGTGATCTACAATATTTAGACTTTTAATGCCCTTTACATTAGGCTAATGTGCGTCACGGGGACATACATGCTGTTAGAGTTCTCAACAGGCCTGACAATAAAGCCTGGACCCGAACTGGTCCAACCCAAGGCTTGGCCCGGCCCGAAACATTACCATAATGTTAAGTCTGATAAGCCCCAGTAAAGGAAAAAACACCACCAGTTGGCTGCGGCTATGTTGTTAAATTTACATCGTTATACCGAGTGAGTGTGTGAGAGAACGGACAGTCATACCAGACATTAGGACATTACACAACATCCTTGTAAGGTGTGCTCTCCCCATTTACCTTTTCAATGGAAGTGGATGTCTTGGCAACTGCTGGAGCCATGTGTGTCTGTGGGGGAGTCTCCACCCCCTGTTGCAGGCATGTCATTCAACATCTGTTTAGAATAAGATTCATTGAATATTTAAAAGAGTTAGGCATGTGAAAGTAGTGCACTTGACTATCAATGTTGAATGCACTTATTGGAAGTTGCTTTGGATAAAAGCGAGTTCGAAATAACTCATGTAAGATAATGTTACTAGTATTACAACATCCTGATGTAGTCCAATATACCATTTTGTTACATAGTAGGTATTTAGAACACACTTTCAGTTCTGTGATATATGGGGACATTTAACACACTTTAAGCTAATGTGCATCACGGGGACATATAAATACACACACAAACAAACACACACACACACATCTTAAAACATGCATCTTGGGGACTCCGTGCTAAATGTGCATCATGGGGACGTCTTCTGAAGTTTCAATATTTTGCCTTCAAGCTTGCATAAATACACACACACACACACACACATCTTAAAACATGCATATTGGGGACCCCGTGCTAATGTGCATCATGGGGTCGTCTTCTGATGTTTCAATTATTCTGCCTATTATGTGATCTACAATATTTAGACTTTTAATGCCCTTTACTTTAGGCTAATGTGCGTCACGGGGACATACATGCTGTTAGAGTTCTCAACGGGCCTGACAATTAAAGCCTGGACCCGAACTGGTCAAACCCAAGGCTTAGCCCGGCCCGAAACATTACTATAATGTTAAGTCTGATAAGCCCCAGTAAAGGAAAAAACACCACCAGTTGGCTGCGGCTATGTTGTTAAATTGACATAATTATACCGAGTGAGTGTGTGAGAGAACGGACAGTCATACTAAATAGTAGATAGATAGTAGGTATTTAGAACACACTTTCAGATTTGTGATATATGGGGACATTTAACACACTTTAAGCTAATGTGTATCACGGGGACATATAAATACACACACAAACAAACACACACACACATCTTAAAACATCCATCTTGGGGACTCCGTGCTAAATGTGCATCACGGGGACGTCTTCTGAAGTTTCAATTATTTTGCCTTCAAGCTTGCATAAATACACACACACACACATCTTAAAACATGCATATTTGGGACCCCGTGCTAATGTGCATCATGGGGTCGTCTTCTGATGTTTCAATTATTCTGCCTATTATGTGATCTACAATATTTAGACTTTTAATGCCCTTTACTTTAGGCTAATGTGCGTCACAGGGACATACATGCTGTTAGAGTTCTTAACGGGCCTGACAATAAAGCCTGGACCCGAACTGGTCCAACCCAAGACTTGGCCCGGCCCGAAACATTACCATAATGTTAAGTCTGATAAGCCCCAGTAAAGGAAAAAACACCACCAGTTGGCTGCGGCTATGTTGTTAAATTTACATCATTATACCGAGTGAGTGTGTGAGAGAACGGACAGTCATACTAGACATTAGGACATTACACAACAACCTTGTAAGGTGTGCTCTCCCCATTTACCTTTTCAATTGAAGTGGATGTCTTGGCAACTGCTGGAGCCATGTGTGTCTGTGGGGGAGTCTCCACCCCCTGTTGCAGGCATGTCATTCAACATCTGTTTAGAATAAGATTCATTGAATATTTAAAAGAGTTAGGCATGTGAAAGTAGTGCACTTGACTATCAATGTTGAATGCACTTATTGGAAGTTGCTTTGGATAAAAGCGAGTTCGAAATAACTCATGTAAGATAATGTTACTAGTATTACAACATCCTGATGTAGTCCAATATACCATTTTGTTACATAGTAGGTATTTAGAACACACTTTCAGTTCTGTGATATATGGGGACATTTAACACACTTTAAGCTAATGTGCATCACGGGGACATATAAATACACACACACAAACAAACACACACACATCTTAAAACATGCATCTTGGGGACTCCGTGCTAAATGTGCATCATGGGGACGTCTTCTGAAGTTTCAATATTTTGCCTTCAAGCTTGCATAAATACACACACACACACACACATCTTAAAACATGCATATTAGGGACCCCGTGCTAATGTGCATCATGGGGTCGTCTTCTGATGTTTCAATTATTCTGCCTATTATGTGATCTACAATATTTAGACTTTTAATGCCCTTTACTTTAGGCTAATGTGCGTCACGGGGACATACATGCTGTTAGAGTTCTCAACGGGCCTGACAATTAAAGCCTGGACCCGAACTGGTCAAACCCAAGGCTTAGCCCGGCCCGAAACATTACTATAATGTTAAGTCTGATAAGCCCCAGTAAAGGAAAAAACACCACCAGTTGGCTGCGGCTATGTTGTTAAATTGACATAATTATACCGAGTGAGTGTGTGAGAGAACGGACAGTCATACTAAATAGTAGATAGATAGTAGGTATTTAGAACACACTTTCAGATTTGTGATATATGGGGACATTTAACACACTTTAAGCTAATGTGCATCACGGGGACATATAAATACACACACAAACAAACACACACACACATCTTAAAACATCCATCTTGGGGACTCCGTGCTAAATGTGCATCACGGGGACGTCTTCTGAAGTTTCAATTATTTTGCCTTCAAGCTTGCATAAATACACACACACACACATCTTAAAACATGCATATTTGGGACCCCGTGCTAATGTGCATCATGGGGTCGTCTTCTGATGTTTCAATTATTCTGCCTATTATGTGATCTACAATATTTAGACTTTTAATGCCCTTTACTTTAGGCTAATGTGCGTCACAGGGACATACATGCTGTTAGAGTTCTTAACGGGCCTGACAATAAAGCCTGGACCCGAACTGGTCCAACCCAAGACTTGGCCCGGCCCGAAACATTACCATAATGTTAAGTCTGATAAGCCCCAGTAAAGGAAAAAACACCACCAGTTGGCTGCGGCTATGTTGTTAAATTTACATCATTATACCGAGTGAGTGTGTGAGAGAACGGACAGTCATACTAGACATTAGGACATTACACAACAACCTTGTAAGGTGTGCTCTCCCCATTTACCTTTTCAATTGAAGTGGATGTCTTGGCAACTGCTGGAGCCATGTGTGTCTGTGGGGGAGTCTCCACCCCCTGTTGCAGGCATGTCATTCAACATCTGTTTAGAATAAGATTCATTGAATATTTAAAAGAGTTAGGCATGTGAAAGTAGTGCACTTGACTATCAATGTTGAATGCACTTATTGGAAGTTGCTTTGGATAAAAGCGAGTTCGAAATAACTCATGTAAGATAATGTTACTAGTATTACAACATCCTGATGTAGTCCAATATACCATTTTGTTACATAGTAGGTATTTAGAACACACTTTCAGTTCTGTGATATATGGGGACATTTAACACACTTTAAGCTAATGTGCATCACGGGGACATATAAATACACACACACAAACAAACACACACACATCTTAAAACATGCATCTTGGGGACTCCGTGCTAAATGTGCATCATGGGGACGTCTTCTGAAGTTTCAATATTTTGCCTTCAAGCTTGCATAAATACACACACACACACACACATCTTAAAACATGCATATTGGGGACCCCGTGCTAATGTGCATCATGGGGTCGTCTTCTGATGTTTCAATTATTCTGCCTATTATGTGATCTACAATATTTAGACTTTTAATGCCCTTTACTTTAGGCTAATGTGCGTCACGGGGACATACATGCTGTTAGAGTTCTCAACGGGCCTGACAATTAAAGCCTGGACCCGAACTGGTCAAACCCAAGGCTTAGCCCGGCCCGAAACATTACTATAATGTTAAGTCTGATAAGCCCCAGTAAAGGAAAAAACACCACCAGTTGGCTGCGGCTATGTTGTTAAATTGACATAATTATACCGAGTGAGTGTGTGAGAGAACGGACAGTCATACTAAATAGTAGATAGATAGTAGGTATTTAGAACACACTTTCAGATTTGTGATATATGGGGACATTTAACACACTTTAAGCTAATGTGCATCACGGGGACATATAAATACACACACAAACAAACACACACACACATCTTAAAACATCCATCTTGGGGACTCCGTGCTAAATGTGCATCACGGGGACGTCTTCTGAAGTTTCAATTATTTTGCCTTCAAGCTTGCATAAATACACACACACACACATCTTAAAACATGCATATTTGGGACCCCGTGCTAATGTGCATCATGGGGTCGTCTTCTGATGTTTCAATTATTCTGCCTATTATGTGATCTACAATATTTAGACTTTTAATGCCCTTTACTTTAGGCTAATGTGCGTCACAGGGACATACATGCTGTTAGAGTTCTTAACGGGCCTGACAATAAAGCCTGGACCCGAACTGGTCCAACCCAAGACTTGGCCCGGCCCGAAACATTACCATAATGTTAAGTCTGATAAGCCCCAGTAAAGGAAAAAACACCACCAGTTGGCTGCGGCTATGTTGTTAAATTTACATCATTATACCGAGTGAGTGTGTGAGAGAACGGACAGTCATACTAGACATTAGGACATTACACAACAACCTTGTAAGGTGTGCTCTCCCCATTTACCTTTTCAATTGAAGTGGATGTCTTGGCAACTGCTGGAGCCATGTGTGTCTGTGGGGGAGTCTCCACCCCCTGTTGCAGGCATGTCATTCAACATCTGTTTAGAATAAGATTCATTGAATATTTAAAAGAGTTAGGCATGTGAAAGTAGTGCACTTGACTATCAATGTTGAATGCACTTATTGGAAGTTGCTTTGGATAAAAGCGAGTTCGAAATAACTCATGTAAGATAATGTTACTAGTATTACAACATCCTGATGTAGTCCAATATACCATTTTGTTACATAGTAGGTATTTAGAACACACTTTCAGTTCTGTGATATATGGGGACATTTAACACACTTTAAGCTAATGTGCATCACGGGGACATATAAATACACACACACAAACAAACACACACACATCTTAAAACATGCATCTTGGGGACTCCGTGCTAAATGTGCATCATGGGGACGTCTTCTGAAGTTTCAATATTTTGCCTTCAAGCTTGCATAAATACACACACACACACACACATCTTAAAACATGCACATTGGGGACCCCGTGCTAATGTGCATCATGGGGTCGTCTTCTGATGTTTCAATTATTCTGCCTATTATGTGATCTACAATATTTAGACTTTTAATGCCCTTTACTTTAGGCTAATGTGCGTCACGGGGACATACATGCTGTTAGAGTTCTCAACGGGCCTGACAATTAAAGCCTGGACCCGAACTGGTCAAACCCAAGGCTTAGCCCGGCCCGAAACATTACTATAATGTTAAGTCTGATAAGCCCCAGTAAAGGAAAAAACACCACCAGTTGGCTGCGGCTATGTTGTTAAATTGACATAATTATACCGAGTGAGTGTGTGAGAGAACGGACAGTCATACTAAATAGTAGATAGATAGTAGGTATTTAGAACACACTTTCAGATTTGTGATATATGGGGACATTTAACACACTTTAAGCTAATGTGCATCACGGGGACATATAAATACACACACAAACAAACACACACACACATCTTAAAACATCCATCTTGGGGACTCCGTGCTAAATGTGCATCACGGGGACGTCTTCTGAAGTTTCAATTATTTTGCCTTCAAGCTTGCATAAATACACACACACACACATCTTAAAACATGCATATTTGGGACCCCGTGCTAATGTGCATCATGGGGTCGTCTTCTGATGTTTAAATTATTCTGCCTATTATGTGATCTACAATATTTAGACTTTTAATGCCCTTTACTTTAGGCTAATGTGCGTCACAGGGACATACATGCTGTTAGAGTTCTTAACGGGCCTGACAATAAAGCCTGGACCCGAACTGGTCCAACCCAAGACTTGGCCCGGCCCGAAACATTACCATAATGTTAAGTCTGATAAGCCCCAGTAAAGGAAAAAACACCACCAGTTGGCTGCGGCTATGTTGTTAAATTTACATCATTATACCGAGTGAGTGTGTGAGAGAACGGACAGTCATACTAGACATTAGGACATTACACAACAACCTTGTAAGGTGTGCTCTCCCCATTTACCTTTTCAATTGAAGTGGATGTCTTGGCAACTGCTGGAGCCATGTGTGTCTGTGGGGGAGTCTCCACCCCCTGTTGCAGGCATGTCATTCAACATCTGTTTAGAATAAGATTCATTGAATATTTAAAAGAGTTAGGCATGTGAAAGTAGTGCACTTGACTATCAATGTTGAATGCACTTATTGGAAGTTGCTTTGGATAAAAGCGAGTTCGAAATAACTCATGTAAGATAATGTTACTAGTATTACAACATCCTGATGTAGTCCAATATACCATTTTGTTACATAGTAGGTATTTAGAACACACTTTCAGTTCTGTGATATATGGGGACATTTAACACACTTTAAGCTAATGTGCATCACGGGGACATATAAATACACACACACAAACAAACACACACACATCTTAAAACATGCATCTTGGGGACTCCGTGCTAAATGTGCATCATGGGGACGTCTTCTGAAGTTTCAATATTTTGCCTTCAAGCTTGCATAAATACACACACACACACACACATCTTAAAACATGCATATTGGGGACCCCGTGCTAATGTGCATCATGGGGTCGTCTTCTGATGTTTCAATTATTCTGCCTATTATGTGATCTACAATATTTAGACTTTTAATGCCCTTTACTTTAGGCTAATGTGCGTCACGGGGACATACATGCTGTTAGAGTTCTCAACGGGCCTGACAATTAAAGCCTGGACCCGAACTGGTCAAACCCAAGGCTTAGCCCGGCCCGAAACATTACTATAATGTTAAGTCTGATAAGCCCCAGTAAAGGAAAAAACACCACCAGTTGGCTGCGGCTATGTTGTTAAATTGACATAATTATACCGAGTGAGTGTGTGAGAGAACGGACAGTCATACTAAATAGTAGATAGATAGTAGGTATTTAGAACACACTTTCAGATTTGTGATATATGGGGACATTTAACACACTTTAAGCTAATGTGCATCACGGGGACATATAAATACACACACAAACAAACACACACACACATCTTAAAACATCCATCTTGGGGACTCCGTGCTAAATGTGCATCACGGGGACGTCTTCTGAAGTTTCAATTATTTTGCCTTCAAGCTTGCATAAATACACACACACACACATCTTAAAACATGCATATTTGGGACCCCGTGCTAATGTGCATCATGGGGTCGTCTTCTGATGTTTCAATTATTCTGCCTATTATGTGATCTACAATATTTAGACTTTTAATGCCCTTTACTTTAGGCTAATGTGCGTCACAGGGACATACATGCTGTTAGAGTTCTTAACGGGCCTGACAATAAAGCCTGGACCCGAACTGGTCCAACCCAAGACTTGGCCCGGCCCGAAACATTACCATAATGTTAAGTCTGATAAGCCCCAGTAAAGGAAAAAACACCACCAGTTGGCTGCGGCTATGTTGTTAAATTTACATCATTATACCGAGTGAGTGTGTGAGAGAACGGACAGTCATACTAGACATTAGGACATTACACAACAACCTTGTAAGGTGTGCTCTCCCCATTTACCTTTTCAATTGAAGTGGATGTCTTGGCAACTGCTGGAGCCATGTGTGTCTGTGGGGGAGTCTCCACCCCCTGTTGCAGGCATGTCATTCAACATCTGTTTAGAATAAGATTCATTGAATATTTAAAAGAGTTAGGCATGTGAAAGTAGTGCACTTGACTATCAATGTTGAATGCACTTATTGGAAGTTGCTTTGGATAAAAGCGAGTTCGAAATAACTCATGTAAGATAATGTTACTAGTATTACAACATCCTGATGTAGTCCAATATACCATTTTGTTACATAGTAGGTATTTAGAACACACTTTCAGTTCTGTGATATATGGGGACATTTAACACACTTTAAGCTAATGTGCCTCACGGGGACATATAAATACACACACACAAACAAACACACACACATCTTAAAACATGCATCTTGGGGACTCCGTGCTAAATGTGCATCATGGGGACGTCTTCTGAAGTTTCAATATTTTGCCTTCAAGCTTGCATAAATACACACACACACACACATCTTAAAACATGCATATTGGGGACCCCGTGCTAATGTGCATCATGGGGTCGTCTTCTGATGTTTCAATTATTCTGCCTATTATGTGATCTACAATATTTAGACTTTTAATGCCCTTTACTTTAGGCTAATGTGCGTCACGGGGACATACATGCTGTTAGAGTTCTCAACGGGCCTGACAATTAAAGCCTGGACCCGAACTGGTCAAACCCAAGGCTTAGCCCGGCCCGAAACATTACTATAATGTTAAGTCTGATAAGCCCCAGTAAAGGAAAAAACACCACCAGTTGGCTGCGGCTATGTTGTTAAATTGACATAATTATACCGAGTGAGTGTGTGAGAGAACGGACAGTCATACTAAATAGTAGATAGATAGTAGGTATTTAGAACACACTTTCAGATTTGTGATATATGGGGACATTTAACACACTTTAAGCTAATGTGCATCACGGGGACATATAAATACACACACAAACAAACACACACACACATCTTAAAACATCCATCTTGGGGACTCCGTGCTAAATGTGCATCACGGGGACGTCTTCTGAAGTTTCAATTATTTTGCCTTCAAGCTTGCATAAATACACACACACACACATCTTAAAACATGCATATTTGGGACCCCGTGCTAATGTGCATCATGGGGTCGTCTTCTGATGTTTCAATTATTCTGCCTATTATGTGATCTACAATATTTAGACTTTTAATGCCCTTTACTTTAGGCTAATGTGCGTCACAGGGACATACATGCTGTTAGAGTTCTTAACGGGCCTGACAATAAAGCCTGGACCCGAACTGGTCCAACCCAAGACTTGGCCCGGCCCGAAACATTACCATAATGTTAAGTCTGATAAGCCCCAGTAAAGGAAAAAACACCACCAGTTGGCTGCGGCTATGTTGTTAAATTTACATCATTATACCGAGTGAGTGTGTGAGAGAACGGACAGTCATACTAGACATTAGGACATTACACAACAACCTTGTAAGGTGTGCTCTCCCCATTTACCTTTTCAATTGAAGTGGATGTCTTGGCAACTGCTGAAGCCATGTGTGTCTGTGGGGGAGTCTCCACCCCCTGTTGCAGGCATGTCATTCAACATCTGTTTAGAATAAGATTCATTGAATATTTAAAAGAGTTAGGCATGTGAAAGTAGTGCACTTGACTATCAATGTTGAATGCACTTATTGGAAGTTGCTTTGGATAAAAGCGAGTTCGAAATAACTCATGTAAGATAATGTTACTAGTATTACAACATCCTGATGTAGTCCAATATACATTTTGTTACATAGTAGGTATTTAGAACACACTTTCAGTTCTGTGATATATGGGGACATTTAACACACTTTAAGCTAATGTGCATCACGGGGACATATAAATACACACACAAACAAACACAAACACACATCTTAAAACATGCATCTTGGGGACTCTGTGCTAAATGTGCATCATGGGGACGTCTTCTGAAGTTTCAATATTTTGCCTTCAAGCTTGCATAAATACACACACACACACATCTTAAAACATGCATATTGGGGACCCCGTGCTAATGTGCATCATGGGGACGTCTTCTGATGTTTCAATTATTATATTATTACCATTTTCTTTAATATCACATCATTGCAGAGTCACTGGCTGCACTGCTACAGTGCTACACAGAAGGACAGCAGCTAAAGGAAGCTAATGCTACAACACTACAAACTGGACCAAACTCAACATATATACTTTATACAGTAGAAAGTCCTAACACAAAAACGAAATTGTATACCCATTCTGACTATTTTCACAGAAAATAATAGCAAAATAAACGTTTCAGGAGCCCACATTGGATTACATTACATGAAATTACCACCAAACAACATCATCCTTATATCTGAAGCTAAACTGAAGCTAAGTGTCTTAACTTCATCACAAAATTATTTGTGTTACAAAACAGTAGTTTTAAGGTCATTACTAACCTGAAAGTACAGGAAAAGCAATCCCTCTAACTGATCTAAACTGTCTTCAGCCCATGTGAGCCATTTGAGCTAACTTAGCTAACTGAGCTATCTTAATAATCAGAGCTAATTCACAAAATGTTATGAGCTAACTTAGCTAACTGAGCTATCTTAATAATCAGAGCTAATTCACAAAATGTTATGAGCTAACTTAGCTAACTGAGCTATCTTAATAATCAGAGCTAATTCACAAAATGTTATGGTCAAATACTGGTTATAGTGATTTTTCAAATATCTGTGGTTGAGCACTGTTTTTATTAATTGTTCATTCAGAAAAAAATAGCTTACCTTGTGTTTTGCTTTTGCTGCCATCTTCACTGGAATCTCCTGTTCTGTTACACCTGTTAACACTCAATTTGATGGTATAATCCCTCCTTGTGGGGAACAGGGTGGGTGGGGCCACATAATGATGTGGGTGCGGCCACAAAAGTGTGTGTGAGAATGTAATGAGTGCAATAGCAGCTAAAACCCTTAGGGGGAGATACTGAGCACCACTTACACACACACGATGATCAAAAAACGTCCCTTATGGGCCAAGGCTAAAAACCTCACAGGCACATATAAAGCATCTCCTGGGTTGGTTTTTTAACGGTTTCCCTCATGGGGACTAGCTTTTTTGTCCCCATACCGTAACTGGTCCCCATGACGTGACTGTGTAAACAGATTTGTGTCCCCACAAAGATAGAAAAACCAGAGCACACACACACACACACACACACACACACACACACACACACACACACACACACACACACACACACACACACACACACTTTTTTGAATTATTTTATTTGGATCTGCACAAGAGGCGCAATACAATAGATCCAAACACTGATCAGAAGAAGGTTACATTTAATGGTCCAACCACATACAACTGCTGCACATGCTTAACACAGAGGAAAAAAGATAGCACATTGATGATGACTACTACTAGGCAGGATGCTTTTCTTTTTTTCTTTAAGCCACATAAGGATAAATGAAACATCACCTTCTCCAAGTAAGACAGACTGCCCCCCCCCCCCCTCCCACCACACACACACACACACACACACACACACACACTAAGGGCTACATCTTGGGTCCACCCCTTACACCTTATTCCTAAACTTATTTGCCATTTTTTACAATTTTGAGCCGATCTACAAGCTCACAATGCGTCAATGTAGATCGGCTAGTTGAACTATTTTAAAATGTATTTCAAAATAGTAAAAATTGGAATGGATGGTACCTGGAACAGACATTGTTTGAGATGGGGGGGTCGGTGACCAAATCCATATCATTGTGGGTGTCCTTGTTGTAATGAGCACCACTGAAGCAACATAAGTTAAGATTTTGAAGACATTTATAGAATCGGCCTCAGGTCTTAAATTCCCCACCAGCTTAATTAATGAATTAACCTCGTATTGCTTTTCAACCCTTATTTTGAAGAGCCAAATACCCGTAACCGGATGTTATGATGACGTAATGGTGTGTGTGTTGTCTTGACCGGTTGTTGATCTCTCGCTGGGTGCAGAAAAAAACCTGCATATGCATATGAACCTGGATATGGCATAAATATATGCAGCATAGGTTATATGCTGCATATACTTGCCATATTGGCATAATATGTTAATATATCTAAAATAAAACCATAGCACTACCATTAGCCTTTTCATGTTGCGCACCCCCTAGAAGGCGCTCGCACACCACAAGGGGTGCACGCACCACAGTTTGGGAACCACTGGGTTAACAGAATGTTGAAATCTAATTGGTTCTAAAGAAGAATAACCATACAAACAGAAAACTAGGACTTTCACATAAATCAGTATGGCAAGAAAGTAAAAATGCAGCTGCAATGAGATAAAAATCATGTGTTTGGTAGAGATTGAGTTTATGGTTGTGATCTGTCAATGTAATCTGTATTTGGGTACTCAGAAAACAGAAAGACAAAACATGGCGAGAGACAACCGTTCAGTATTGATTATTTACTGCAGTAGGGGACAGACTTAAATGAACTCATCTGATCTGTCTGACTCAAAGCATATTATGGCCAGCCTCAATACATCGTTACCAGTTGCACACAACAAGCGTATGTCAATACTTTTTGAATGTGATTAAAAATCGAACACAAACCCAACAAGTATTACCTTGCTTTGACATTCATCTGTATTGACAGGAACACATGGTAGCAGATTGTGGTGGCCTATAGGTCAAAGGTCACAGGTCTAGATCACATGTATGATGTCACTTAAAACAAACATTTAATTTATCTTTTCTTTCCTTTCTTGTTTTATTTTATTTTATCCCACAATTTTGTAACCCTTTTTTTGTTGAGTCATCACAAAATTTCAGATAGGCTACATGTACAGTGTAGGTAGTTTCGGTCTCTTTTGTGTCTCACTCGATTACACCACTTTTGGTACAATAAGGGTGTCTGTTCTTTATTGTGTTTCTCACTCTATGGTTCTATTTCAATGCAATTACAAATACACCATAGATAATGTTTGATTCCCCCCATGTTCTCTATCCCACTTTTAATCATTGATTGTGTGTGTGTGTCCGTCCGTCCTTCCTTCCTTCCGTCCGTCCGGATTTATACTGTACATTGTGAGATGTAATGATATTATATGACTTGTTAAAACACTATCAAAGTCTAACAGCATCAGAATGTTATCAAGTCAGTCTGACCTTTAGTCAACAGTCAGACACAGAACTATTGATTATTAACCATTATGATCCACAGTGAACTGCAGAAAGACTCTTTTTATAACCTGATAGAGGAAATGTTCAACCGTTTAACCCCTTAAATGTCAAGTTTGCGTCTAGTGTAATTCCAAGATATTTAAATTCTGATACTATCTGAATACTACTACCCTTGATGAGAATATCATGGTCTGTGGAGTTACGTGTCTTGCCGTGAAAGCGGGTGGAAACGTATAGTGATTCATGTGAATGTCGCTTTCAATAACGATTGGTTACTATACTGTCAGAAATCCTGAAAAAAAATGATTTGTCCCCACAAGTCCTGTACTTGTGAACAATCAGGCCCCATCTCTGTTCTTTGCATAACATGTGTAATGTGATGCCTCTTGAACTGTGACTGGTAGCCTATTCCATCATGCTCTCTGTAAGAGATGCTGTGTAGTATTGTCAATGCATTGTGTGATCTGTCTATGTATTGTGTATTTATTGTCTCCACCAGGCCGAAGGCATGGGGAGAGAGTATGTTTTGCACTCCGTCCGTGTGTGTGTGTGTGTGTGTGTGTCCGTCCGTCCTTCCTTCCTTCCGTCCGTCCGTTACCAGCTAATCTCCGGCACCGTTAACCCGGTCGATGCCAAACTTTGCACACACACTCCCTGGATGCCAACGATGAACCTCTGCCCCACATTTTCCAGAACGGCCTGTTATAGCGCCACCATGAGGCAGCTTTTCACCATTTTAACCTATAACTGCACCGATCTGCGTGAAACGTTGCATGCACACTCCCTAGAGGCCAAGGACAAACCTTTGACCTGCATTTTACGCATCTGCCTTTTATAGCGCCACCAGGAGGCCGACTTTTGTAAAACACATTTTTTGATATTACTCCTCCAGATTGACAAATCGTTACACAGTATCTCTATGGTCATGTGCTCAAGTTGAATCTGTCCGATATTTCATATTCCATCCTAATTGGCTATAATTGGCTTTCAAAGTTTGCAAGATTGCCCCGTTTTGAACAAAAGCCTCAAATCAAGAACGCAGCATGCAATTTACGTGAAATCTTTCACACATTTTCTTACTAGGCTGAGGAATATATCCCACCCTTTTCACATTGGCCTGTTATAGCGCCACCAACAGGTTGATTTTTGCAAAACACATTTTTGGAACAAAATGCCTCAAATCATCCAATTGCCATCAAAGGCGTATGAAGAAATGGCACCCTTTTCACATTGGCCTATTATAGCGCCACCAGGAGGCCACAACCTGACCTGCCCTGGTGGAGACCTGTGCCCCGAGGGGCACTTTTTCTAGTTCTGTTCTGATTTCTTTGTATCCTGAATTCCTGATGGTTGCTTGGTACAAAATGAACGTCCGCAAGCCGGGCAAAGCATCCATCCATCCATCCATCCATCCATCCATCCATCCATCCATCCATCCATCCATCCCATTTTCAACTGTATTTTATTATATTTTGACACTTGCTTTGGCATTGTCATTATTGTCATCATTAGCTGCACTATGTAACATGTAACTTTCCTTTGGTACCCCCACAAAGCAAGTGCTGACATTTTTACCATTGAGCTAATAGAGCCAGGCTGCTTGCTCAGGGGATACGTTGAATCTTGACCATCAGGTCACAATGTGTGTCAGATCCAGATCCTGTGACCTGTGACCTTTGACAAAGAATCTGAAGGTCTCAATAGAAGAGCAGGGAGACAAAATGTACAACCAGCTTTGAATTAACATACTCCATAGATTGGACAAATATATATATTTAGCAAAGTTACATATAGTGCCACTTTAAAATTATGGGTTTAAAAATGGACGGTAAAAACACTTTTCTATCAAACTATCAAACACGCGCGCGCGTGCACACGCACGCACGCACGCACGCACGCACGCACGCACGCACGCACGCACGCACGCACGCACGCACGCACGCACGCACGCACGCACGCACGCACACACACACACACACACACACACACACACACACACACAGGTATAACACCCAGAGACAGTAGCAACTGTCACTGTGACTTCCACTGGACTTTACAAATGAACTAACAGCACCAATACACAATAGAATCTTAGCGTCATCAGTGAGAGAGCAAAAGGAAATGTAAAATAACAGTTTTACATTTTTCATTTTTCAAAACAAAGCTCAGTTTAAATTCAGGTGTCTGGAAGCAGCAAGTGAAAACAAGACAGACACGACATTTCATGCTCGCTATCCATTTAATTTAGCTATTTTTGAAAAGAAATATAATCAAAATTTTATTTTAATCGCCTGCATAAAACAAAAGGTTGTGTAGCCATTTACTAATTATGAATTCAAGTAGAGACGTACAGTATTTGGAATTTAATTATTGTATTTTCAAATGGTTTATTGACAGAGAGACGGGTGGCAGCCGGAAATTAGACGGCACCCGGGAGCAGTATGGGTTGGCGCCCCAGCCTGTGTCTTCCGTGAGGAAGAAGCCCAACAAACCCATGGTGAGGCCTTTAGGAGGGCCATTCAAGCCTCAAGCGGAGCCTGCGGCACCACCAAGGGCAAGGTGGAGCCTGCGGAACTGTTGCGGCTCGAGAATCCACCATTCCTGAATAAAGTGCCTGGTGCTGGGAGTCTGGTGCAACGCACAGGGCCTGACCTGGTGAGAGCAGGAGTGGACCTGGTGAGACGTAGGAGGGGCCCGGACAGGAGTCAACCCACAGAGCCTAGTCCTTCCACGCGCCAGAATGGTACCTCCCAGTCCCGGCAGAGTAGTTCAGGAAGAACGGATTGTGTGGCCCTGGTTTTTCCCTAATGGGACTGATCGAGGGTAGCTACTGGGACGTAAGTCGGGACTTGATCACCCCGGCTGGGTCACCTGAGTGAGGGGTATGATGTTGGGAGACCCGAAACCCCGATGACCTTAGGATACATCACTGAGGATACGTCCCAGGTGCATCCATGTATGTATGTATTTTGTTTAGTTACGCTTTAACAAAACTACCATACCAAATATATTGTAGGCTACAACTGTAATAAAATACCAATAATGGAAGTCAATAATGAAAGTAGCTAAAAAATATATTCTTTCAGCGATTTTCTTAGTTTTAAGGGTAACTGTTGTATAATTGCAATATTACACTCGAGGGTGTGGTTTAACATGATTATTGCCACTTCAGTGATGCTTGCGGAACTCAACTTCGTCTCGTTCCTGACCGCATCCCTGTCGTGGCAATAATCACGTTAACCCACACCCTCTCGTGTAATATTGCTTAGTGTAGGCTATAGCAGTGACTGAGACAACATGAAGAAAAACAAAGCCAAGTGACAGCTGTATAAGTCAGTGAAGCCATGGTTATTAGCATAAAGTTGACCATGGCCTCACTTACGAATTTGATTAGACATGGTAATGTCTAACTTCAAAAATGTTAAATTCAAATTGAATTGGCTCCTTAACAGTTGCATTGTTTGTTTTTAATGTCAATCATTAAAGTAGCTATAGTCTTCTTCATAATGTATTTAAGTGATATATTGTAGTTATAGCAGTGACTGAGACAACAGACTGAAAAGCAATGTTGTATAAGTGAAGATAAGCTATGTGTAAAACACATGTGTGTCGTCATCTGAAAGCTGTCGGAGGACAAAGGTTGAAGATGTTTACCTAATCTGAGGAACCTTCAGTCTCTCCAGGATCACGTGTGTGTGTGTGTGTGTGTGTGTGTGTGTGTGTGTGTGTGTGTGTGTGTGTGTGTGTGTGTGTGTGTGTGTGTGTGTGTGTGTGTGTGTGTGTGTGTGTGTGTGTGTGTGTGTGTGTGTGTGTGTGGTTAAAAAAGATGCAAAGCCCCATTTTCAGTCATTTGTGTCCTAATGATAAACTGCTGATTCAATTTTAATTGGTTATTTCATTGATAAACCATTACCTACAACCATTACCTAGTACAACCCAGATTCGGCACAAACAAGGGACTAAATTCTTTTCGCTCCTATGCCACCAAAATGTGGAACGCCCTACCAACTGTCATTAAGACATGCGAATCCCTTGACTCCTTCAAAACCGCTCTCAAAGGGCACCTACGGATGGCTGCAATTCGAAACTGGCCCCCGTAAAATCTGAATCCCCCCCCCCGCCCCCCCCTTTTTCCCCTCACTGTATATATTTCTTTTCCCTTTTGACCTCCTTTATGATGAATTCCTGTTCTGTCTATAGAAGTGTCTATTTGTACGTCTCTAAATGTTTTGATGATTTGAACATGGTGGACCCTATTGGAAACAAGTGTAATGCTTAATTGGGTCGTCCACTCACAGTTAACAGCCTTTGTATTGAGTTTGTGCTTGAAATGTACTGTAATTCTGCAAACTGTTAATAAATTCTTCAATCACTCAAAAAACCTGAAATCTGAATTACACTCTATTCTGTTCAAGTGAGTGTCATTCTTATAGCTGCACTATTTAACTTCCCTTTTCTACCCCCACATTTTAACCCGGTTCCCTGAGCAAGCGTTGACATTTTTACCATTGAGCTAATAGAGCCAGGCTGCTTGTTCAGGGGATACGCTTGGGGAATCTTGACCATCAGGTCACAATGTGTGTCAGATCCAGATCCTGTGTCTAGGTGAGACATGACCTTTGACAAAGGATCTGAATGTCTCAATAGAAGAGCAGGGAGACACAATGTACCACCTTTGAATTAACATACTATACCAATAGGAAATGTATTTAGCACGCGCACACACACACACACACACACACACACACACACACACACACACACACACACACACACACACACACACACACACACACACACACACACACACAACTAGACTTTTTTTAGGATAGGCCTAAATTAGTCTGATCATGAACTTGACCTCAGTGGAGAACAGCATATTAAGACATAGTTAATGATCATCCTGACAGAGCTTTTGTCTCAGGATATGAACGCATCGCTGTCCACCACTGTTCTGATGCTCATTAACATTCAGAAACGGCACCTGGTGATGATTATAGCAAGTTCCACAACACTGACGTTGATGCCAAGCTCAAGTTGCAAGTTGACACTTGTCAGTTGTCATTTGTTTAAATGTTGGACTATTTATTTATGTATTTATTTATTTATTTATTTATTTATTTATTCTGTTATGAGATTACACAATACAGAATTTTTGGCCTGAGAATACAGATTACAGAAATGTGTACAGCAAGCATCATGACTTTTCAGTTTTTGATTGATTACTATGTGTAAAACACAGACAGTAAAGCTACAGTCATGATGTGTGTGGTCATCTGAAAGCTGTCTGAGGACAAACATTGAAGATGTTTACCTGTGTGTGTGTGTGTGTGTGTGTGTGTGTGTGTGTGTGTGTGTGTGTGTGTGTGTGTGTGCTATAAAAGTGGTAAAACATGGACCGCATTGTCAAATATTACCTAAAAAACAGGCATAATATGCCTATGTCATGTTGCAATGCTTAGTGAGCTTGTAGTCTGCTATTTTCGGGGTCCGCAGAACAAATTATGTTTATTTTGGGGGTCGTGGCCTGAAAAGTACAATACTGTACACTACAGTGACAGACACAACTCTGACATGGCATCAATCTCTGCAGTCATTTGAAGCAGAGCTTCCTTCCCTGTAGACAATAGTCTACACGACACAGCTCCATGTTTTGATAAAAAGCAATACAACTTAACGTTTTCATCGTTAATAGTTCATTCATCGTATTCATTTAAAATTACATTATGCAGTTCCAGTATTTCGTAATGTCCTAAAGTCATATTATACAATGTGACTATACAAAGCACGCCAACATAATATGCTTTTTATCAAAACATGGAGCTGTGTCGTGTACACTATTGTCTGCAGGGAAGGAAGCTCTGCTTCAAATGACTGCAGAGATTGATTACACATGTTTGATGATATTATCATCAAACATGTGTAATATTTCCTGCTAGGATGGTCAATTGACATCCAGATTAAGTTGAGACGATTTACCTTCACAGAGGAGAAGTAGAAAGGCAGTATTCACCAGGGTGTCTGAATTCATCTGAGGGTGCTGCCTGTCACTAACTTCCTCAGAAACAAACTCTGTGACGTCAACGTGGGTTAAACAGTAACTTGGTGTCGGGGAGAGACAAAAGTATTAAATGTATTTATGGTGTCAGGTTAAGACATGTATTATGTACTCTTTATATGCGTATGTTTAGTAGCACAGTGTTCAACACATGTTAAATTACATACAAGTGGTATGTATGTTTTTATGGATGTCAATCAAAACTTATTTCAGGCCTTTCATGGCTTGTATGAATACTTTAAATTGACCATATACCCTTGTGCCATATATCACTGTTTATGACACACACACACCACACACACACACACACACACACACACACACACACACACACACACACACACACACACACACACACACACACACACACACACACACACACACACACACACACACACACACACACACACACACTTTTTTGAATTATTTTATTTGGATCTGCACAAGAGGCGCAATACAATAGATCCAAACACTGATCAGAAGAAGGTTACATTTAATGGTCCAACCACATACAACTGCTGCACATGCTTAACACAGAGGAAAAAAGATAGCACATTGATGATGACTCCTACTTGACACTACTAGGCAGGATGCTTTTCTTTTAGCCACATAAGGATAAATTAAACATCACCTTCTCCAAGTAAGACAGACTGCTGCCCCCCCCCCCCCCCCACCACCACACACACACATACACACTACACACACACAGTCACGGTGGCAAAAATGTATTGAACCCAAGTGCAGAGTAATGACCAGCAAAGCAGAGTGTAATCAAAGCATTTATTAAATAATGCAGAAAAAAATGGCAAACTTATACAAACTACTGGCAGAAACTAAGCAGTCCAAAAACAAAGAGGTACAAGCAAATTACCAGCAGCTTCAAAGCATAGTCCAGGAACAAGGAACAAGGCAAGAGATCCCAGGTACAACAACATGACATGAAAGTATGATCCGACAAGGTGTGTGTGCAATGAGTCCAGTCTTATAGGTGGTGGGTTGATTGCTGTAGTGTTCACAGGTTTGTGATGGGCTGGGCTGATGAGTGTGGAACCAGGTGTGTAATTGGGACTGAAGTGTGGAATGGGATGAGGGAGTGGCCGAAGTGGAAATGCAGACAGGGGGAGACTCAAACCATGACAGTACCCTCCCCTCAAGGGGCGGATTCCAGACGACCCATGACCTAGACCAGGAACGAGCAGGGTGGGTGGAGGGGGTCTGGAGGAGGGAGACTGTGTCATGGCACCAGAGCAAAGGGATCCGGGAAGCTGAACCTCAGGTGGACGGCCTGGAGGATGGACCCGGGCTGAGCAGCTAACGTCTGGAGGCCGGCCGGGAGGCAGAGACGAGACGAAGGACGCGTCTGGAGGTCGGCCGGGAGGCCGAGACGAGGCGAAGGAGGCGCCGTCTGGAGGTCGGCCGGGAGGCCGAGACGAGGCGAGGGAGGCGCCGTCTGGAGGTCGGCCGGGAGGCCGAGACGAGGCGAGGGAGGCGCCGTCTGGAGGTCGACCGGGAGGCCGAGACGAGGCGAGGGAGGCGCCGTCTGGAGGTCGACCGGGAGGCCGAGACGAGGCGAAGGAGGCGCCGTCTGGAGGTCGGCCTGGAGGCTGAGACGACGCAGCGGTGTCATCCGGCGGACGTCCTGGAGGTGCTGCAGGCAGAGGCGAGGCCGGAGGTGCTGCAGGCAGAGGCGAGGCCGGAGGGGCTGCAGGCAGAGGCGAGGCCGGAGGTGCTGCAGGCAGAGGCGCTGCAGGCAGAGGCGAGGCCGGAGGCGCTGCAGGCAGAGGCGAGGCCGGAGGTGCTGCAGGCAGAGGCGAGGCCGGAGGTGCTGCAGGCAGAACTGCAGGCGGTGCTGCAGGTAGAACTGCAGGCGGTGCTGCAGGAGCTGGACACCGAGGAGACAAAGAGGATGCTGCACACCCAGGAGAGGAGGAGGATGCTGCACACCCAGGAGAGGAGAAGGATGCTGCACACCCAGGAGAGGAGGAGGATGCTGCACACCCAGGAGAGGAGGAGGATGCTGCACACCCAGGAGAGGAGGAGGATGCTGCACACCCAGGAGAGGAGGAGGATGCTGCACACCCAGGAGAGGAGAAGGATGCTGCACACCCAGGAGAGGAGGAGGATGCTGCACACCCAGGAGAGGAGAAGGATGCTGCACACCCAGGAGAGGAGGAGGATGCTGCACACCCAGGAGAGGAGAAGGATGCTGCACACCCAGGAGAGGAGAAGGATGCTGCACACCCAGGAGAGGAGGATGCTGCACACCCAGGAGAGGAGGAGGATGCTGCACACCCAGGAGAGGAGGAGGATGCTGCACACCCAGGAGAGGAGGAGGATGCTGGAGACGAGGAGGGTGCTGAAGACGAGGAGGATGCTGGAGATGAGGATGATGAAGCTGCACACCCAGGAGATGAGGAGGGTGCTGCAGATTGTGGAGACTGGACTGTAGGTGGAACTGCAGGCAGGGCTACAGGCACCAGAGGCGGGACTGCAGGTGGATCTGCAGACACCGGTGGTCTCCGAGGCCGAGCCGGGGCTGACTGCAGACTCGAGATGGCTGACCGGGTGGGCTTGGTTGCTTGGCGATCCTGGGAGATTTTGCCCCGTTTGTTGGCACTACGGGGACCTCCCAGAGCCAGGCGTGTGCCCAGATAAGGATTTGGGGCATGAGGTGGCGCTGAATAAACAGGTATCCTTGCATGTTTGCAAAAATAAGACAATAGGTCTAATGGCTTGGCTTTCTGCTGGTCATTATTAGGGCTGGCAGGATTCAGGCTCAAGACTCCACACCTCATGGAGTGAGGGGCTTTCTGGGAAGTATGAACCAAGCTGGTCTCAAAGTCATTAAGCTTAGTACGGACAGCATCCAAACGGGGCACAAAATGGCTGACCCAAGGCCTCTCTTTAAGCCACTGCTGCTGGTTTGAAATCTCCCCCTCAACCTCAGCACGCAGGTTAGGAGGAGAGGCCATAAAACGATCAACCAAACATTCAAAGTCTGCCACTTTTAGGCGAAAAAGTTTTAACTCTGCTGGGTTCATAATGGTCGGATCATTCTGTCACGGTGGCAAAAATGTATTGAACCCAAGTGCAGAGTAATGACCAGCAAAGCAGAGTGTAATCAAAGCATTTATTAAATAATGCAGAAAAATGGCAAACTTATACAAACTACTGGCAGAAACTAAGCAGTCCAAAAACAAAGAGGTACAAGCAAATTACCAGCAGATTCAAAGCATAGTCCAGGAACAAGGAACAAGGCAAGAGATCCCAGGTACAACAACATGACATGAAAGTATGATCCGACAAGGTGTGTGTGCAATGAGTCCAGTCTTATAGGTGGTGGGTTGATTGCAGTAGTGTTCACAGGTTTGTAATGGGCTGGGCTGATGAGTGTGGAACCAGGTGTGTAATTGGGACTGAAGTGTGGAATGGGATGAGGGAGTGGCCGAAGTGGAAATGCAGACAGGGGGAGACTCAAACCATGACACACACACACACACACACACTAAGGGCTATATCTTGGGTCCACCCCTTACACCTTATTCCTAAACTTATTTGCCATTTTTTACAATTTTGAGCCGATCTACAAGCTCACAATGTGTCAATGTAGATCGGCTAGTTGAACTATTTTAAAATGTATTTCAAAATAGTAAAAATTGGAATGGATGGTCCCTGGAACAGACATTGTTTGAGATGGGGGGGTCGGTGACCAAATCCATATCATTGTGGGTGTCCTTGTTGTAATGAGCACCACTGAAGCAACATAAGTTAAGATTTTGAATACATTTATAGAATCGGCCTCAGGTCTTAAATTCCCCACCAGCTTAATTAATGAATTAACCTCGTATTGCTTTTCAACCCTTATTTTGAAAAGCCAAATACCCGTAACCGGATGTTATCATGACGTAATGGTGTGTGTGTTGTCTTGACCGGTTGTTGATCTCTCGCTGGGTGCAGAAAAAAACCTGCATATGCATATGAACCTGGACATGGCATAAATATATGCAGCATAGGTTATAAGCTGCATATACTTGCCATATATTGGCATAATATGTTAATATATCTAAAATAAAACCATAGCACTACCTTTTCATGTCGCGCACCCCCTAGAAGGCGCTCGCACACCACAAGGGGTGCACGCACCACAGTTTGGGAACCACTGGGTTAACAGAATGTTGAAATCTAATTGGTTCTAAAGAAGATTAACCATACAAACAGAAAACTAGGACTTTCACATAAATCAGTATGGCAAGAAAGTAAAAATGCAGCTGCAATGAGATAAAAATCATGTGTTTGGTAGATATTAAGTTTATGGTTGTGATCTGTCAATGTAATCTGTATTTGGGTACTCAGAAAACATGGCGAGAGACAACCGTTCAGTATGATTGATTATGTACCGCAGTAGGGGACAGACTTAAATGAACTCATCTGCTCTGTCTGACTCAAAGCCTCAATACACCGTTACCAGTTGCACACAACAAGCGTATGTCAATACTTTTTGAATGTGATTAAAAATCTAACACAAACCCAACAATTATTATCTTGCTTTGACATTCATCTGTATTGACAGGAACACATGGTAGCAGATTGTGGTGGCCTATAGGTCAAAGGTCACAGGTCTAGATCACATGTATGATGTCACTTAAAACATACATTTAATTTATCTTTTCTTTCCTTTCTTGTTTTATTTTATTTTATCCCACAATTTTGTAACCCTTTTTTTGTAGAGTCATCAAAGAATTTAAGATACATGTACAGTGTAGGTAGTTTCGGTCTCTTTTGTGTCTCACTCGATTACACCACTTTTGGTACAATAAGGGTGTCTGTTCTTTATTGTGTTTCTCACTCTATGGTTCTATTTCAATGCAATTACAAATACACCATAGATAATGTTTGATTCCCCCCATGTTCTCTATCCCACTTTTAATCATTGGATTTATACTGTACATTGTGAGATGTAATGATATTATATGACTTGTTAAAACACTATCAAAGTCTAACAGCATCAGAATGTTATCAAGTCAGTCTGACCTTTAGTCAACAGTCAGACACAGAGAATGACTTTAACTATTGATTATTAACCATTATGATCCACAGTGAACTGCAGAAAGACTCTTTTTATAACCTGATAGAGGAAATGTTCAACCATTTAACCCCTTAAATGTCAAGTTTGAGTCTAGTGCAATTCCAAGATACTATCTGAATATCATGGTCTGTGGAGTTACGTGAAAAATACATACCGACAGTTTTTTTTGTGTTTTGTGTCTTGCCGTGAAAGCGGGTGGAAACGTATAGTGATTCATGTGAATGTCGCTTTCAATAACGGTTGGTCACTATACTGTCAGAAATCCTGAAAAAGCATTTGAACATGATTTGTCCCCACAAGTACAGGACTTGTGAACAAGCAGGCCCCATGCATCTCTGTTCTGTGCAAAACATGTGTAATGTGATGCCTCTTGAACTGTGACTGGTAGCCTATTCCATCATTCTCTGTAAGAGGAGCTGTGTAGTATTGTCAATGCATTGTGTGATCTGTCTATGACTGTATTCATAGGCGGATCTAGAAATGATGGGCCCCTGGGCCACCACCATGCAAAAGCCCCTCCCCCCAGTGCCTTTTCTTTTCTTCCCGACGTGGCGCATACTGTCTGCACACGTGTACGCATAACAATTATGACATATAGGGCTGCAATTTTCAGGATTTACAGCAAGGGATTGCTTAAAAATAATAAACAGCCAAAAACTAAGCCAAATAAATGCAAACTGATGGTTTAAACACACAGTAATGTACCGTATCATGATGGTTTAGGACTTTTGGGATTATTTTATTGACACAAATTAATAAACCCATTGTTAATAACAGTGACAAGGACCATGTGCGTCACTGTTATTATTGAGCCTCTTCACGGTCACGCGGACGCTCAAGCTCAGGGACCCCCCTAGCTCAGGGGCCGTGTATTTATTGTGTTCTGATTTCTTAAAATGAACGTCTGCAAGCCGGGTAAAGCATCCATCCATCCATCCATCCATCCATCCATCCATCTACCCCATTTTCAACTGTATTTTATTATATTTTGACACTTGCTTTGGCATTGTAAACAATAAACATATGCTTTCTCATGCCAATAAAGCTCATTTGGATTTAATTTGATAATATTACACTGTACTTGTATGCTATAGCATCTTTCATGACAGCAGCCCAGATAGCATCAGATTAAAACATAGATCAACCACTTGATCCTGCATGGCTATTATCAGTTTTCATATTCGACATGTCTTTAGAGAACCACTCTGACCATAGACATATAAACGTAGACGCCCTTTCTGGCTCTGAGGCGTGTGTCACAATTGAAGGCACAATTTTCCCCACATTCCTTGCAAAGCATTTACCTTCAATGAGCGCTTCTGCGTGCGTAACATAAGTCCCGGAAAATACGCACTGTGATTGGCCAGTCACTTGAGTGACCTGTGATTGGTCACTCGAGTGCCTTCAGCAAATGCCTTCAGCACTTCTAAATAAGAAAGCTGCGGAGAACTGTTGTTTTGTGTTCATTCTTTAATGTTTTCAGTTAGTAATCCCCCAGGCTCTGATGTTGTATTGTTGTATTAATATGTTTGTGTTTGTTTGTTTGTCTTGTTTCGTATTGTAATGTATTGTCATTGACTTCCTGCCTTCATTGGGAGACACGTCGCTCCAAGCTGCAGCTGCAAGTGAGGCATCTATTTTTGAGTGGTGCAACCACTCCAAGGCACAGCAATGTCCGTGTTAACTTATGTTTGTGTGTGATGTGTGACTATGAGTACCAATGAATATCAGTAGGGGCACTGTTGTGCCAGAAACAGAGAGATAGTGCTGCACTGTTGCCTGCTAATGAGAGAGAGGGAGAGAGAGAGAGAGAGAGAGAGAGAGAGGTGGGGGAGAGGGGAGTTGCACCATTCGGTTCACACGGGTGTGATTTTTTAAATATCTATGACTCTGACAACATCCCCTTCCTCAACACTCCAGTGACTCCACTAGGAAGCAAAGAACAGTCATCAATGGCAGCAAACGAATTATTCATTATTCACTGCCCACTTCACTCTCAGAAAGGATTTTCACCACTCTTCATCGTGGTTAGCAAGACCAAACACTTTAGAAACTCATCTCTCAAGTTGAAAACTATATAAATGATCCCTGAAAGTATAGTCTTGCTGTGAAAGTGGTGTCACTTTCATTAACGGCTGGTCAGAAATCCTGAAAAAGCATTTGAACATGATTTGTCCCCACAAGTACAGGACTTGTGAACAAGCAGGTCCCATCTCTGTTCTGTGCATAACATGTGTAATGTGATGCCTCTTGAACTGTGGCTGGTAGCCTATTCCATCATGCTCTCTGTAAGAGGAGCTGTGTAGTATTGTCAATGCATTGTGTGATCTGTCTATATGTATTGTGTATTTATTGTGTTCTGATTTCTTTGTATCCTGAATTCCTGATGGTTGCTTGGTACAAAATGAACGTCCGCAAGCCGGGTAAAGCATCCATCCATCCATCCATCCATCCATCCATCCATCCATCCATCCATCCATCCATCCCATTTTCAACTGTATTTTATTATATTTTGACACTTGCTTTGGCATTGTAAACATATGCTTTCTCATGCCAATAAAGCTCATTTGAATCTAATTTGATAATAATACACTTTACTTGTATGCTATAGCATCTTTCATGACAGCAGCCCAGATTGCATTACATTAAAACATAGATCAACCACTTGATCCTGCACGGCTATTATCAGTTTTCATATTTGACATGTCTACTACTCTGACAACATCCCCTTCCTCAACACTCCACTAGGAAGCAAAGAACGGTCATCACTGGCCGCGGTTACATTACGGCTTGTCATTCCAAATAAATACTTCCGAAAAAAATACTTTGGAAGTAATGTTTTTTGCTGCGAGTTTACATGGGAAATGGTCGTTCCGAATGAGTGTTTACATGGACGATTTGATATAAGACATGAGCAGGGTTGGGAAGTAACAGATTACATGTAATGCCGTTACGTAATCAGAGTACAAAAAACGGTAACTGTAACGTCTTAGAGTACATTTTAAAATGTTGTACTTTTACTCCACTACAATTATTTTAGTTAATAGTTACTTTGTAGATTTGTATTATTATTACAAAACACATATTAACCACTTTAGCCCTATATATATTTTGGACATGTGAAAATTGCCGATCTACAAGCTCACAATGCCTAGTGATGCATTGTGAGGAAGATTTGTATACTCTTATTCTTACATTTGGCACACTTAACTGAGTTAACTCAATTACATTTTGAATTCGGGACTCTTATTTGTAACGGAGTATTTCTATATTGCAGTATTGATACTTTTACTTCAGTAAAAAATGTGAGTAGCTACTTTTTCCACCACTGGAAGTATCAATACTGCAATATAGAAATTACAAGTAAAAGTCTGGAATTCAAAATGTCCTTAAGTAAAAGTACAAAATGCAGCCTAATTAAAGTACCAAGAGCAGAAAGTACTCATTGTGCAGAATGTCCCATTTCAAGTTTTCAAATGTTTAAACATCTTTTGACAATAGCCGATCTTCAAGCTCACAATGTGTCGCATTGCAATGCCTTGTGAGCTTGTAGAACTTTTCAAATGGCCGAAATTAAGTGGTAAATGCATGTTTTGTAATAACAATCAAACTCTCCAAAGTAACTAGTAACTAAAGTTTTCAAATAAATGTAGTGGAGTAAAAATACAATATTTGGATCGGAGATGTAGTGGAGTAGAAGTAAAAATATTGGAAATTGGAAATACTCAAATAAAGTCCAAATACCTCAAAATGTTTCTTAAGTACAGTACTTGAGTAAAGGTACTTAGTTACTTTACACACCACTGCCTAACAGCTATAGCTGCTATATGACTGAGCGTACAATGTGTAGATGATTAACATCACAAATCCTCTTCCTTTATAGGTGAATTCACTGTTCCGAAAGATGGCAAGTACAAATTCAACCTTACCATCACTGAGGCGTGGTGGCCTTGGAAGAGTACTGTAGAGATCACTCGTGCGCGGTCTTCCACCTCGATGCTCTGGCTACGCTGAGCTGAAGGCAGGGGATCGTGTGTATGTCGAATGTCGACCTATAGATTGATATCTATATCCAGAACATGCTTAAAGTGGAGTTCAGTGTCAAACTAATCCTCCTCAAGGATCCCCCCCCCCCCCCCCCCCCCCCCAGGGGTCCTTGAGGGAGTTTCAGGGGATCCCTAGCTAAATGACAGTTTGTAAAAAAAATGGACCCTTATGGGTCTGTAACTCTACACTGAGAGTGTACAAATGCCTAACACTACACTCTCAGAGTTAAATTAACATTGATTTTGCAATATAAATTGGGGTCTCAGAGATGACAATGCCATTAAATCGGGGTCCTATAGAGCTCCGAAGTCCTGACGTCACTTTCAGTAGAGGGCGTCAATCGCCAGGTTCATGTATTTGTTTATTTGCATTGAGATCCCCATCGGCGATTTTAGGTCGCTTCATATAAGAACTGTGTTTGAAAAATAAACCGATCACCCCGGCTTTATCACTCATATGGATATGAAGCATCGACTGAAGGTGGAAATGTACAAATATACCCAAAGAGTAACAAAATAAGCGCTATAAACGAGTCAAACAACCCATAGACTACATGTCCGGGTAGGCGGGGTGACTGGCTGCAGCTGCCCGTCGCACCCAAGATACGTCACGCTTAGCGCGTGTGTTTTATTTACTACTACTAGAAGACTCAGACTTTGTTTCCTCTCTCCGTTTTAACGTTGCAAACAAACTAAATGAGAAAACACAATGGTACTGTGCTTCGTCCCAGATTGCGAGCATGTAAGCGGTCAGTGCCACGGTTGTACTTTCTACCGTTTTCCTGAAAATAAAAGGACGAGACGCCATTGGATTGAGAAGATACGGTAAGGATAAAACAAAGTTACGGGTAAATGGTTTTGTTGCCAAGTCAGTGAAGTGACAATGCACAACATATGTGTTTATATCTGTAGCTTAAAGCTTTACAGTTTATCAGAAACAACCTGGAAAAAGATTGCTTATCATTGATTATCATCCTGCAGTTTTTGAACATCTGGAATGAAGCAGGGAGGTGATCTGTAGGCTGTAGCCCTGGCTATCGCCACACAAACAACATCAAACGGTGCTTTAAAAGTATTGATAGTCCACCCCAAGCTTTTACACTTTGATTTTATTTAATTTAGAAATGGGCATTAGACATATACGATATCCCACTTACTGTATTAAACTGCACTTTTTGTGCACAACCAATAAAACACCCGTTGAATGTGTGGGTGCTGAGTTTGTGTGTCTATCGTTTCCTGATCATGGAATGATCCCAGACTAATCTAATCTTATTTTCACAAAATGTTAGTTAATATTACTTTCAAGCAGGTTTTTACACAATTTTGATTATTGGGACTGTCATTTTTCTATAGTAATTTTTCAGTCATATCTGTCTTTGTTTACAAAGCAAAACAGAAAATCAGAAATGGTATATGTTCCATATTATGTTAATTGACAAAACTACAATTAAATAGTTAGTTTTTGTAGAAGCCATTTCAACTTTTTTGTATATTGTTTAGAATGATCAATTTTGATTATTGGTTTATTGACTCAAGGTGCATCATTGGGTTTTGTTGAAATGTTTGGAGCTGACAAAATAGCCATTACAATTTGAATTTGTGTGTCATTGTCAAGTAAAATAAAAAAGAAAGTAAGGTCTGCACACTGGACTGAGCTCCAAAAGCTTAATGTTTTATCTTCTCACCACAGAGACATGACGAGCCTCACGGCTCTTCATCAGACAATGGACATCATAAACAAGCACCTACATATACCTGCCATTGCTGTGTCACATGACCTTTATTTAAATATGATTGACGGTGTTATGAGCACCAGCTGTGTCTGGTCATGTGACACAGCAGTGTCAGGTATATGTAGGTGCTTGTTTGTGTTGTTCATTGTCTGATAAAGAGCCGTGAGGCTAGAAGTGTCATGTCTCTGTGGTGAGAAGATAAAACGTTAGGCTTTTGGAGCTCAGTCCAGTGTGTGGACTGCGGACCTTACTTTCTTTTATATTATTTACTTCAGCCCAGCACCTGGCGTTCAGTTAGTGGATGTGCGTCTTCTATTGTTTCCTATTGTCAAGTAAAATGCCATGCTTGTGACTGCCCTAATAGTCTCTAAGTAAATGTCTAACATCTTACCATATCATCATTTTTATTTACTTTTTTTTAAGACGGAAAGACCGGAGGCCCAGCCAGGATTCGCGTGTGTGCAGCTGCCATTTCCCTGCTGGCATCTCCAGAGGGCCTATATGGTTTTACAACCGTAAAGGCCCTATGGTTAGGCTTAGGCCCTGTTCTGCAGGTACGCAGCCTCCAGCAAGTCTGCTCCATTTCTTTTTCATACATCTGATGTGCATGTTCTTAATGTTCACTTATACATCGCATGTCTTTAAATATATCTCCACCTCAATCAGCTGTCTCTCTGTGTATCTGTTTGTCTCTGCAACCTCCAGCAAATCCATGCACCTCTGCCGATACAACCGCTCCAGTTCCATGTGAAGCCTTGCCTGAAGCTCCATGCACTTCTGCCATAATGTCACCTCCAGTTCCATCCATCTTAGGTACGTTAGTTATGTTTGTAATGTTCACCATCATCCAATTTGTCTGTAAATGTACATCCACTGAATCCATTCTCTTTGGATCTAATAGTAATCTCAGCAAGGCAAATGGCTTCTTGGTTAGAGTGGGTGACAATGTTAAATCATAGCCGACTATTCCCATCCAGCCCATTACCTTATCAATCTCCTCCCATCAGGTAGGAGATATGGCAGCATTGGGAGTAGAACCTCCCGTTTTAGAGACAGCACATACCTCCAAGCAGTCAGGCACCTTAACGACACTCTTGCACTTCAAACACAAACTAGACGGTATGCACTTTAATTATGCACTTTAAAAATGCACTAACCAGTTTCTTCTACTGTCTGTACTGTATACATGCGTCAAAGCTGCAGCTTGGTCCTGGTCTGGTTCTGTTTCTTGTGTCTCTTTTTGTTCTTGTCTTTGTGCTGTTGTTTATTGTGTTGTCTTGTATGTGAGAGGAAGTATCATGACAATTTCCTATCAAACTTGTTTTGAAATGGCAAATAAAATACTTGAACTTGAACTATCACACGTAAAGATGAAATTACCTACCTAGGTTCCATCCTGGAGGCTAATCTTTCCGGTGATAAAATGGCCACCAACGTAATCAAAAGTCAACCAAAGAACAAGATTCCTTTACAGGTTCTCCTCACTGGTCAACAAAAACACCTTGAAGACCTTAACAGGAGCCCTCTTACAAGGTTTCTTTGACTATGCATGCACCTCCTGGTACCGCAGCACCTCAAAGGCCCTTAAAACTAGGCTCCAGACTTCCCAAAACAAACTGGTCAGGCTCCTACTTGGCCTCACCCCCCGAACCCACCTCACCCCTGCCCACTTTGACAGGCTGGAATGGCTTAGGGTCGACGACAGAGTACAGCATCTTGCAATGGGTCTGGTCCACAAGATTCGATACACCACCAAGATACCCATGTACCTGTCTAGATACTTCCTTAATGTTAACGAAGTCCACAACACCAGAGGAAGTGCAACGAACCATGTACAACCCAGATTCGGCACAAACAGGGACTAAATTATTTTCGCTCCTATGCCACCAAAATGTGGAACGCCCTACCAACAGTCATTAAGACATGCAAATCCCTTGACTCCTTCAAAACCGCTCTCAAAGGGCACCTACAGATGGCTGCAATTCGAAACTGGCCTCCGTAAAATCTGAATCCCCCCCACCGCCCACCCCCTTTTCCCCTCACTGTATATTTTTCTTTTCCCTTTCCCCCCCCCTTTTTACCTCCCTTATGAGTGTCTATTTGTACGTCTCTAAATGTTTTGATGAATTGAACAAGGTGGACCCTCTTGTAAACAAGTGTAATGCTTAATTGGGTCGTCCACTCACAGTTAACAGTCTTTGTATTGAGTTTGTGCTTGAAATGTACTTTAATTCTGCAAACTGCAAACAAAATATTTCAATCAATCAAACTTCAATCTTTTCATGACTAATGCGCTCTCTCTCTCTTTGTGGCAGCGGTGGCCGAACGGATAGCGGAGCGGTCTTGATACCGGAAGGTCGCCAGTTCGAATCAGCTGTCCGACACGTTAAAATTACCACCGCTGAAGTGCCCTTGAACAAGGCATTGAACCACTACGATGAAATGTGTTCTATGAGCAGGGCCTGGCTGGAAACAAGTTCTTGAGCTTAGCCCAGCTACCCTGGGTAAATATAGTAATCATTTCATTTCTCTCTCTCTCTCTCTCTCCCTCTCCCCCCCTCCCTCCTTTCTTTGCAACCTCCAGCAAATGCATGCACCTCTGCAGATACAGTTCCATGTGACGCCTTGCCTGAAGTTCCATCCATCTTAGGTACTTTAGTTCGGTTTGTAATATTCACCATCATCCAATTTGTCTGTAAATGTCTCTCATTCTGTCTGTGTGTCTCTCTCTCTGCAACCTCCAGCAAATCCATGCACCTCCACCTCTGCCGATACAACGGTTCCATGTGAAGCCTTGCCTGAAGCTCCATGCACTTCTGCCATAATGTCACCTCCAGTTCCATCCATCTTAGGTACATTAGTTATGTTTGTACAAACCCTCCCGCTCACTCAGATCAGCCAACGCAGGGAAGCTTAAGGTACCTTCACTAAAAACGCCGGGACAACGCTCCACACGTCCCAAACTCTTCTCCCTTCTGGCTCCAAAACTATGGAATGCACTTCCCATCACAGTCAGAACTGCAGCCTCACTCCCAATTTTCCGCCGTAGTCTGAAAACCCACCTCTTCAGACTCCACCATGGCCCGTAGCACTTGCCCTAGCCTAGCCCCTTAGATAGCACATTATGTAGACTTAAATAGTATTTTAAACAGACTTATAGCTTGTTATGTAGACAGCTCTAGAATCGCACTTTATGTAGTCATAGCACTTTATAGTACACATGTATAATATATTATATAGTATAGTATGTATAGTTTACATAGATACTCCACTGTTACGTTCTTAGTTTACTCATGATAACTACTTTTTATATATGTGATGTATGCCATGCTTTTTGTTATTGCTTAATGTAAGTCGCTCTGGATTAAGAGCGTCTGCTAAATGCCTAAATTGTAATGTTCACCATCATCCAATTTGTCTGTAAATGTACATCTACCTCAATCTTTTCATGACTAACTCTCTCTCTCTCTCTCTCTCTCTCTCTAACCTCCAGCAGATCCATGCACCTCTGCCGATAAAACGGCTCCAGTTCCATGCACTTCTATGTTCCATCCATCTTAGGTATGTTTTGTTAATGTTCACCATCATCCATCTACATTTGTCTGTAAAAAATAAATATACATCCACCTCAATCTGTTCATAAATCTCTCTCTCTCTCTGTCCTCTCTAATACAACCACCAGCAAGTCCATGCACCTCTGCCGAAATGCCTCCTGCGGATTGGACAAGATTGCAGAAAATCATTGATGATGCTCAACAAGAAGAGATGATGATGGAGCTACAGACTTTAAAAGATAAACAACAGTACTGTAGGGACAGCTATTCTGCCTCTCAAGTTCCAGATATCGTCCTACGTATGGAGACTGGACTGCCAGATAGAGCAATATTCCTCGATGTTGTGTTTTATGTGGGTCTGTTCAAGGACTCTATAGCTTATTTCAGTGGATGGAAAGTGGATGTTCTCACTCTGGAGGACCAAGTTTTCATGACCCTGATGAAATTGCGAAAGAACTACACTAATTTGCATCTTGCCCAGTTGTTCCACTGCAGCACTTGTACAGTCAGCAATGTAATAATCACATTCATCCATGTGTTACATGAGATTCTCTTTAAAGACATCATGAGTGTAGTGCCAAGTAGAGAGAAGAATCAGTTAAGCCTCCCTGCCTCATTTCAGAAGTTCAAAAACTGCAGGATGATAATCGACTGCACTGACATTAAAATAGCTGCTCCTCATCAAATGGACGAACAGAAGCAGACCTATTCTGCATACAGAGGGATGCACTCTTTCAAGTTATTGTTGGGAGTTGCACCAAATGGTGTCATTTACTATTGTAGCAATCTTTTCCCAGGTTCAGTTTCTGATAAAGCCATAGTCCAAGAGTCTGGCATCCTTAGTCATTTTAAATCTGGAGATTTAATTCTAGCAGACAAAGGCTTTTTAATTTCTGACATTCTGCCAGAGGGGGTTTCAGTCAACATCCCACCATTCCTAAACAATGGAAAGTTCACCGAAAGTGAGGTCCTGTTAACAAAGAACATAGCTAGAAATAGGATCCACGTTGAACGAGCTAATGCACGTCTGGAAGACTTCACGATCCTCCACTTCATTCCACCCTACCTTCGTAGCTATGCTGATGTGGTGGTTCAGGTCTGTGCCGTCTTGGTGAACCTGCAGGAACCTCTCATAAATGAGATTAGAGATTCACTTGTGTGGTAAATGATTTGTAATCATCTGAGAATCTAAACTGTTGTGCTTTTTTTAATAAATTGATTTAGCACAGTCATGGAATGTGTCTTCTATTACGCTGCCTTGTTTCACGTTTCATATTCGCTATGTAGTGGTTTTCAAACTCTTGTACCCAAGACGCACCACGGCACCAGTGAGTAAGTCAATATCTCAAGTCAAACTGTATTCATAGCTAAAATAGCTGATCTACAAGCGCACATGCATTATGAGCTTGTAGATCTGCTATTTTTGCTCTATCTATAGGCACACCTTGTGCATGGGCTCTTATCTCTATGCAAGGTCATGCTGTAGTACTGTAGAATAGAAAATGAAATCAGACTTCATCCGAAAAATGTATTTGGCCTAGCCTTTTCATGTAAATAATTGGCAAAGAAAGAAGATGAAGAACCTTATTTTCAATTTGACATTCTGGCATATATACAATCAAACATTTTAAGTTTATGACCGATGCCTCGATCCAGCAGCATCCAGCCTGAGTCCATGCTGAGACATTTGGCTCACTTTGTCAAATCTGTGCTTAACCCATTCAGGGCGGGAACACATCTGTCACCTTATAGCTTTTAAATGTCGGCTGTTGAAACACAGCAGATCTACAAGCTCATAGCGGCACCGAGTGTCTCACTACGAGCTTGTAGATCTGCTATTTTTGAAAATCAAATGTGGCATAAAACTTTGAATATATATTCTTTCAGAGCAAACGTTTTAACTCAAATCTTTGATTCTGGGGGGGTCCCTGGAACAACATTTCTGATGGGGGGGGGTCACAGCCAAATACATCTAATTCTGGGGTGTGTGTGTGGTCTCAGTCCTAAATGGGTAAATCATTTGCTGACATGGTTTGGGAGCATGTGGACTTGATAGAAGGTCTCCAAAGCTTGGATGTTATCCTTCCAAGAGTCATCACAATTGATCGGGATGATGACCACATCTTTGGTTGTCCACACAACGAAATAGCAGGTGGTTCGTCCAGATAAGTGGAGCTGGCCTTGGACCTGGTGCCAGTAGACATGGGCTCTCTTAAGGCTAACCTTCCCTCTGGAGACAGAAATCCTTGTTCTGAACTGCCTCTTCGACTGTGAGGTTCCTCTCTCGATAGGGACATTTTACCTCAAGGAGGCTATCAGTGCCTACAAGGCCATCAGGAGAGGCACCAAGGATCCCGCTTGTGTTGAGGAAAATCCCAGACTTCTCAACCTTTTGACCTGTCTCTTTCTCAAAAGCCTTGATCCCTTCTTGTTCATTGGCAACTCCATGCTGCACTGCCTTTACAGTTTACACCGGCAAGGTTGTACTCCCCACGTAGCCTTTTCAGGAGGCTTGGGGTGATCCGCTTTGCCTTGAGGACACAGCCAAAATTGCTGGCTGTAAGTCTCCCTTTGCGCTGGTCATGCCAGTCCTGGTTAGCCGCTTGGCCAACAGTCATAGTGAAAATGGTCTTCTGCTGTTCCTCTGTCAAGTGCATTCTGGACAGGATGGCGGCTGGTCCGAGGTGGCCGCACTGAGCCACAATTTCCGGAACAGTTAAGCAGGAGATAGGGGAAGACTGCTTTTCTGGCTCTGGAAAAAAGGCAAATCCTAACGGAATACATCTTCCGGTTCCCCTCCATCGGTCACGCAACTGCTGGCGCTTGTCTTCTGTCACTGACCCGGAGGGAAGTGACAAGTACTCCTTATCGCGATGGTACATCTTATGGGCAGAGTTGACTTCTTTACCACAAGGTGGCTTTTTCCACTTACATTCCAGGTCAGTGGGACCGATGTTGTGTGTGGCAAAGATGGCCAGTGCTGCTGCATGGCTGCACTTAAAATTCCCCCGTGGGCATTCACACTGTGTGGATGCAATGCCTGCACCCCCCATGGAGACCTGGAAAGTGGCAAGAAGATGTTCAGTGCATCACTCCAAAGGCTGTACCTTATTTAATTAGTGTAGTGCAGCAATAGAATGAGCAACATTTACTGACAGTTTAAACTGTGCGAAACACAGGTCATTACTGTATATAGGTAGGCCCTACAGGTAGAGGAAAGAAATATGATTGACTAAGATAATAATACATACATAAATTAATAAAGACATGGAAGTGAATTGAGTGGAATACAATACCGGTAGATTAAATAATCTGTATCCTTAAACCTTATGTGTCAGCCATCTGCACTTATATGATATGTACAGTAGGCCTATCAATTGCTAATAAATAAAGTAGTGATATATCAACAGATAGGCTATGGGGCTTAAGTGTACACCAGCTCTCATATGGTGATATGCATAGGCCTACTTATATTCATAAACTGTAAGCCTATGTCGTTCCTAGATACATTTTATTATTATTTTCCTTCAACTAATGATTTGTGAATAATTTCACCTACAAAAGCATCTTCCCTCAAAGGCAGTGGGGCATTTGAGGAAAGTGGCTTTTGCAGGTGAATTTGCCACTGGGGATCAATGAATGTCTATCTTATTTATATATTTATGTATTTATACTTAACTACTTACCGAAACGTGATATAATACATTGCGCATGCTGGCCTTGACAATACCAGTTATCTGACCGTCTGCATACAGGCACTTCTCCACATGGCCAGATTTGAAATGATTCTCCCCTCTCTTCACGCTTTTTTCTTCTTCTTTAAAAAATGACATAATGTCAAAAACAGAAACCGACATGTTTATTAAGTTTTTCTTTATTGATATATGTATTCAGTTGACTCAGTCGAGTCACTGCCAGCTGAGTTTACGTCAACGAGGAATCTCAGCGCCTGTTGACAGCTGGGCGTGACGTATATTAGCAGCGACATTGCTTCCATGCACCTTGTAGTTTCTAGGCATCTGCGGCCACATTAATTCCATTTTCTCCAGAAACTGGCTGTATCAAATATTAATGGACATCATTAACGACACACAGCCACCCCCCTGACAGTAAAGTCTGGATGATCGGTTTATTTTTCAAACACAGTTCTTATATGAAGCGACCTAAAATCGCCGATGGGGATCTCAATGCAAATAAACAAATACATGAACCTGGCGATTGACGCCCTCTACTGAAAGTGACGTCAGACTTCGGAGCTCTATAATGCATGACAAACTGGGTGTCCTTGAAATTAAACGGGTTGAGAATCACTGCTAGAGCCGTACAAATCTTCTCTCATGGGGGTCCCTGGCATATCTTTTCAAATGGGGGTCTGTGGGCTAATTAGTGTCAATTTGGGGGTCCTTAACATGAAAGAGTTTGGGAACCACTGATGTAAAGTAACTGTATAGGCTACTTAAGTACAATTATGAGGTTGTTGTTTTTTCACTTTACTTTTTCTGTACTTCTACTTCTACTCCACTACATCTCAGAGGCAAATACTGTACTTTTACTCCACTACAATAATTTGAAAACTTTAGTTACTAATATAATTACTTTGTAGATTTTGATTATTGTAACAAAACCTGCATGTGGCCCATTGTGAACTTGTAGATATGCTATTTTCAAAGGATTTGTATCCATTTTATTCTTTTGAAAACTTGTGAAATGGGACATTTTGCACAATGAGTACCTTTTCCTTTCGGTACTTGAAGTACATTTTGATAGCAATACTTTTGTACTTCTACTCAGTTAAATTTTGAATTCCGGACTTTTTTACTGAGAATTTCTACATTGCAGTATTGATACTTTTACTTAAGTAGCCTAAATTAAACACTTATTTGTGACCATGGGGTAAAGAATGGGTCAGATTCTGTTCTGACCCATTCAATTAGCCCCGTGGCTTCTGACCATCAGAACCTGTGTTCTGTTCACTTCACAGCCTGCTTGCTTTATTATCTGTAGTCTGTCTTGCTAGTGTAATAATTAAAAGTACAAGTTCTTAAAACCAACACACGATGGCGGTGTTGTTCAAGAAGGTCACAGGGCCAAGGACGACTACATCTCTCCTACTTCAGCCCTATAATGTATACGATTTGAAAATAGCCGATCTACAAGATCACAATGTCTCCCGATGCGATGCATTGTGAGCTTGTAGATTCGCTAATTTCAAATGTTTTTATAACGTTTGAAAACTTCAAATGGGACATTTCTGCATAATGGGTACAAAATATGTACTTTGGTATTTTGGCATTTGGCATTTTGACGTCAATACTTTTGTACTTTTACTCAAGCACATTTTGAACTCCGGACTTTTACTTGTAACGGAGAGGAGTACATCTAAATTACAGTATTGATACTTTTACTTAAGTAAAACAATTGAGTACTTTTTCCACCACTGCCTACTAGAAATCCCATGTTATGCAAGTGAAGTGACTGTAGAGCTTAGCTTAGACCTTCATTGTCGAATGTTTAAGCATGTTCTAATCATGTATACATTATACTTAAAAACTTTTTCCAAATATTTTATTTTAACATTTTGTAAAACAATATATACTGTAAAGACAAAAATATTTTTTAACACTGTGTTGCCGAATCTTCCTTGGTGCCATAAGATTAAACATTCGACAAGGCAGATTGGGCACCTCAGTGTTAAATAGATTGTTTTTCTTATTATTTTTTTTACATATATTTTTACAAAATGTTAAACTCAAATATTTGGAAGCTTAAGTAGGTCTAATATTTGTACATGGAGGTGCCCAGATGTCCCTACTAGTGCCCACCTATATATCTTGTAGGCCTAACTCTTCTGGTCATTGGAATTTAAAGTACGAGTTCTGAAAACCAACACATCATGGCACTATTGTTCCAGATATGGGGGAGGTTAGGGCAGACTATCTCTCCTGTCATATAGGACTACTTACGTTTTCCACATTACAACACGTGTATATTTAACTATACAGCTGCAATTATAATAGGCTATTTTTGGCAGCGTTGCCAAATGTAGCCAATATCTGTGCTGTGAACAAAACAAAAACAATTCAGGCTTTTTTTAAATAGTTAACACTTTACAGTAATGCTGAGGGTTCAATGATCAAAAGCAATAGACATCTAATGTCTAATGGTTGCACACCTCACCATGATGTGCAACCCAACTCCCGTCTCTAAACAATGTTTGATCCCAGTTCATTTTATATAGTATTTTAATGCACTGTGTATTTTATGTATTGATGTTTATATTGTTGTATACTGACTGCCAGTGTGCCAAAGGCACATTTCCATTTTATTAAATCAAATGTATTATACTACGTTGAGTTATTCACTGAGGGCTACAAGCCATGTCTGATGAATAGAGGTGCCTTTGTGGTGAGAAAGAGAGAGAGGGAGATGCCCTCTCTTGTGTTGTGCCCATGCAGTGGGGCAATATATAGCCCTTTTAGCCCCTTCATGGACTATAACGTCATCAATTCATTGATTGTCAATGAGAATTTTGAGTAGGACAAAAATAGCCGATTTGCTCGTCTACATTATGGCGTAAATTCTCCATTCATTGTCAATGGGAATTTAATGTTCGTGTAAGACGAAAATATACGCTGTATAGCTGAATATAGAAGGGGCCAGCGCCCCTCAAAAACAGGTTAGGAAGAACAGAGGCAGTGAAACCGTAGTCTCTTTCACCGAATGTCAAGAATATTATTATGAATAATATTACACCTTATAATATCTGCTTGACCCAGTGGTGAAACACTCATCTGCGTAAGCATATTGATATCCATGATACGATGGCCATCTAGAGGATTGATTGATTGATTGATTGATTGATTGATTGATTGACATTTTTATTTCACAGTATGTAGAATGGGTACATTTCAAACGAAAGCACAAGTCAATAGAAAAATTGCTACTTTTGTGGACGAAACCATAATAAAGTACTAAGACTTGTTTACAACAGGGTCCACCATTTTCAATTCATCAGAACATTTAGAGACGTACACACTTCTATGAAAAAACATGAAATCATCATATAAATTAAGAAAGTTGGGAGAGGCGCTCTTATCATCGCATACATCATCATGACGTAACATGTCGATTTGCTCAGACTCATGACGTAAATTCTCCTTTCATTGTCAATGGCAGATCTGACACGAGTTATGCCAAAAAGCTGTATATTGGAGGGGCTAGCACCCCTCAAAAAGAGAAAAAGATGTACAATATGGGGGGAAAGGGGTGGGGCAAACTCTGACTTTTTTTGAGTGGTGTAAACCACTCCTACAACTGGCTTTGTTAGTCTGTGCAGAAAAAATGAGCATGGTTGCTATGTTCACCCTGTTCACCCAGGTGTGATTTCATTACGTCAGACATGATTTCATTACGTCAGACAGGCTATATAAGACCTTACACCACTCAGTTTTTGTGGTAGCGAATCTTATAGACCAGGTCCCTTGCAAGATGCTGTACTCTGCCGTCAACCCTAAGCCAGTCCAGCCTATCAAAATGGGAAGGGGTGAGGTGGGTTCTGGGAGTGAGGCCAAGTAGTATAGCTAAGTCTGGAGCCTTGTTTTCAGGGCCTTTGAGGCTGTGGTACCAAGAGGTGCATGCATCGTCGAAGAAACCTTGTATGAGGGCTCCTATGAGTCCTGTTAGGGTCTTCAGTGTGTTTTTGTTGACCAGTGAGCAGATCCTGTACAGGAATCTATAGTTCTTTGGTCTTTGGTTGACTTTTTGTTTGACTGACGTCTGTGCAAAACGATAGGAGATGCATATTCTGTTCCTGGCGTAACTTGTTTGCCAGCCAAGTCTATGGACTTTAATGTTTGTTTAGGGCACTAAAAGACGACGTAAATCGTCATGTGGCCGATATAAATAAAGTGGGCTTCACACGAGTGTGATTTTATATAAACTATAGAGGGCAGACTGCCTCACCCCAGCTATTCATTTGGAAGTTGCTCATTGGTTAAAATGGAGGTTGAAGTTACAATGGGTTTGTATAGGAAGGGGGCGGGGCAGCTAAAATAATATATCTAAATAGTAAATACTAAATACTGACTCGAGCAACTTAAAAACTGTCTCCGGTGTTCACATGACATGATGACATGACCAAAAGTGTGTTTCAGTCATCCTCCATCCCACAGCTGGGGCCAATGAAGCAATTGCGACTGTGGCTCAAGAGGTAGAGCAGGTCTTCCAATGATCCATGTCGAAGTGTCCTTGGGCAAGACACTGAACCCCGAATTGCTCCCGATGTGCTGGTTGGTACCTTGCATGGCTTCCGCTGCAATCGGTGTATGAATGTGTGTGTGAATGGGTGAATGTAATGCACAATCTATGTAAAGCGCCTTGGATAAAGGTGCTATATAAATGCACCATTTATTTTATTTACCAATTGTAAGGGAACGCGGAACGGTACCAGATTCATATAAGTGTGCATGCTAAAAGGTTCTCACTATCAATTCAACATGGACAGCTTGATTTTCCTGGGGATACCTCTGTCACAGAAAGGCATACGACCAACACAGGAGGGGGTGAGAGCTGTAGTAGAGGCCAGCTGGAGAATGAACCTCTAAGTCTTAAGAGGTCAGAAGTTTATTGGGTCTCGTAGGATTTAGTTCAAGATTCATATCAGGTTTTGCAACACTGTCAGAGCCATTACGACACCTGACCAGAAAGGATACAGTGCCATTTAAAGCCCAAACCACACCAGTTGCAACTCCTTGCAACAAAACTGTTTTAAGGTCAACCACACCAATGCAACTCCTTGAGTTGCAAGGAGTCGTGTGTAATAGGATACATGGTGCTATGTGGAACGTGCATAGAACTACCACAGAAGCTGCAAGCACGATCACTTAAACAAGCCCATGAAAGACATTTGGGAATAGTGGGAACCAAACACCTTGAAAAACATGGAAGCGGCTGACTAAACAAGCTATGTAAACCCCATGATGTAAACACTCGTTTAACCGTTTAAACTTTTCTTTGCCGTTCCTTAGTTTAGACCATTAGCGGAACTTCACTGTTTGGATACAATGTGCAGAAAAGGGTAAGCAGCGTTCTTTTTTCTGAACCGCAGTGGGAGGGGACGTGACAGGAGGCTGGAGCCTGTGGGTGAAGTTATGTGGCTGCCGTCCAACACAAGCAACTGAGCGTCGAGAAGGTTACAAAGCACACCATTTGCTCCAAGGTAAATTGTTTGTTGTTTATTAGACGATTGATTTAACCATTTTTTAGTAAAAGTTGACGTTAATAGTATGATTTAGTAGCAGGGAGGGTGAACGAGTGACGCCACCGCCACTGCCTCCACCTCCAGAATGTAAACATTGACATGTGCATGTGCGCACCCACGGGAAATGGAATAAAAAGAAAATGACCCAAACATCCTGGGTACCTATGAAGCACTGTTGCAGGACGCCCAACAGCAACGTTTCACCATGGCGTTATTATAGTATGGATGTTGTTGATATGAATACTTCTATTCCTCTTCGGAAAAACGCCGACATAACACGGTCCTCAGTGGAGGATTGCTGATAGTAGGGGTTGTTTGTCCTGCTTAGCAACGGTATCGGGGCAGGTGCACAAGCGGGTGGGGCTTACCGCAAGGTCTATTAGTTGAAATGCAGGCGTTGGCAGTTGAAATGGAAACTAGAAAAAGTGCCCCCCGGGGCACAGGTCTCCACCAGGGCAGGTCAGGTTGTGGCCTCCTGGTGGTGCTATAATAGGCCAATGTGAAAAGGGTGACATTTCTTCTTATGCCTTGGATGGCAAATGGATGATTTGAGGAATTTTGTTCCAAAAATGTGTTTTGCAAAAATCCACCTGTTGGTGGCGCTATAACAGGCCAATGTGAAAAGGGTGGGGTATATTCCTCAGCCTAGTAGGAAAGTCGGTGAAAGATTTCACGTAAATTGCACGCTCCATTCATGATTTGAGGCTTTTTGTTCAAAACGGGCCAATACTGCAAACTTTGAAAGCCAATGTTAGCCAATTAGGCTAACAGATCCGTCTTGAACACGTGACTATAGAGATAGTGTGTTGTTACACACTATCTTTATCTTTGTGTGATTTTTGGACAGAATCTGGAGGAGTAATATCAAAATGTTTTTCCATGAGTGTTCTGGAAAATTTCATCGTTGGCATTTAGGGAGTGTGTGTGCAAAATTTGGCATCGACCGGGTTAACGGTGCCGGAGATTAGCTGGTAACAGACGGACGGACGTACGCACCCCCAGTCCTGCAAACTTTGAAAGCCAATGTTAGCCAATTATGATGGAATATGAAATATCGGACAGATCCGTCTTGAACACATGAGATAGAAGATACTGTGTAACGATTTGCGGGATTTTTTGACCGAATCTGGAGGAGTAATATCCAAAAATGTGTTTTACAAAAGTCGGCCTCCAGGGGCACTATAACAGGCCGTTCTGGAATTTTTGGGACAGAGGTTCATCGTTGGCATCCAGGGAGTGTGTGTGGAAAATTTGACGTCGACCGGGTTAACGGTGCTGGAGATTAGCTGGTAACAGACGGACGGACACACACAGACTCACACACAGACGGAGTGCAAAACATACTCTCTCCCCATGCCTTCGGCCTGGTGGAGACAATGATCCATTAGCTTGAACAATGCCCGTCTCCAGCTGTCGGGAGGTGTGAACTTCACTGCTTGCGGGGGGGGGGGGAGAAAGGGTGACAACGGTCCTTTTGGTGAAAACGAACAGACATACTAGGTATAAGTATGCCTAAAATCATATTTGTCTCCACCAGGCCGAAGGCATGGGGAGAGAGTATGTTTTGCACTCCGTCCGTGGGTGTGTGTGTGTGTGTGTGTGCGTCCGTCCGTCCTTCCTTCCTTCCGTCCGTCTGTTACCAGCTAATCTCCGGCACCGTTGGCCCGATCCATGCCAAACTTTGCACACACACTCTCTGGATGCCAACGACGAACCTCTGCCCCAAATATTCCTCAACGGCCTGTTATAGCGCCACCATGAGGCTGATTTAGGCAAAACACATTTCTGTTAGATTACTCGTACACATTTTATCCATACATCACACAATTCGGTATACACTATCTCCATCGTCATGTGATCAACACGGATCTGCACCATTTCCCATCTTCCTTCCTGATTGGCTAAGATTCGCTTCCAAAGCTCACATGATTGGTCCGTTTCGAACAAAATGCCACAAATAACAAACACAGTGTGCAATTTCCGTGAAATTATACACGCACATTTCCACTAGGCCGAGGACGACATGCCACTATTTATTTCCCAAATCAGCCTCACGGTGGCGCTATAACAGGCCAATTCCTGTTTTTACCTATAACTGCATCGATCTGTGTACAACTTTGTATGCGCACTCCCTAGAGGCCATGGAAAAACATTTTCCCTGCATCCCTCCACATCTTCCGGTTATAGCGCCACCATGAGGCCGATTTCTGCAAAACCCATTGTTTATATTAGTCGCACAGATTTCATCCAAATCTCATGCAAATCGGTATACATGATCTCTGTAGTCATGTGATCAAGACGAGTCTGTTTGATTTCTCAGATTCTACACTGATTGGCTAAGATTACCTTCCAAAGTCTTCAGGAGTGGCCAGTTTTGTACAAAATGCTGCACATGTCCTGCTCATCCAGAATTCTATCCTCAGAGATGCTATGAGTGATCTGGCTCTGCATTTACTCAACAAAATGAAGAAAATTGTTGCAAAAAACAAACAAACATGTTTATATGTTATATGTTACAGCGCTCCCATGTAATGTAGAGGGGGTGACAGATCCAGTAGGCATCGCTGCCCTCTGGAGGCAGCATTATGCAACATTATTTAATTGTGTTAAGGGTGAGCCTTACCATATAGGTGCTATAGAAGAGGATAGTATATTTTTTAACACCCATGAGGTTGTTAATGCCATACATACGGCAACTTGCTGACAGAAAATCCAGTGGTCTGGACAATATTATAGCAGAACACTTAAAGCTAGCTGGTCCCAGATTGGCAGTGTTGTTGTCTATCTGCTTCTCAGGGATGTTGACTCATGGCACTTTACCAGAGTCCATGCTGTCTGTCGTTCTGGTTCCTATAATAAAAGACAAAGCTGGGAAAGTAGGAAGTATAGATAACTACAGACCCATAGCTCTTGCCAGTATTGTGTCTAAAGTACTAGAAAAACTACTCCTTGATAGATTAAGTATATACATTTCCACCACTGACAATCAGTTTGGCTTCAAGCCCAAACATAGTACAGAATTATGTATTTATGCTCTGAAAGAAGCAGTGGAGACCTATAGAAGGCAGGGCTCTACTATGCTGGTTGGTTTTATTGATACGTCGAGAGCTTTTGACAGAATGCATCACTACAAGCTCTTTAATAAGCTCAAGCTTAGGGGTGTGCCAAACTGTTTAATACGCATTCTTGTTTACTGGTATGCTAACCAGAAAATGCAGGTAAAATGGGGGAGCACATTATCCACCCCTTTTCGGGTGGGTAATGGTGTCAGGCAGGGGGGGATTTTATCCCCAGCCCTCTTCAATTTATATATGGACGGCCTGTCAATGCAGCTGGAGGGGTGCAGAACAGGTTGTATGATTGGTGATAGCCTGATTAATCATTTTATGTACGCAGATGACCTTGCTATACTTTCTCCTAGTAGCAGTGGGTTCCAACAGCTACTCAATGTATGTACAAATTATGGTATTGACTTTGATATTCTTTATAATGCTAAGAAGAGCATGGTACTGATATGTAGAACTAAAGAAGATCTGGAACTTGAGTTTCCTGCCTTTCATCTGTCTGGTCAAATTATGGGCGTGTCCAAGATTACAAAATATCTTGGGCATATCATAACAGATACCTTAGAGGATGATGAGGACATGTTTAGACAGAGGAGAATGCTATATGTACAAGCCAACATGTTGGTCCGTAAATTTCACCATTGTACTACGGATGTTAAAGTAAACCTCTTTAGAGCTTATTGCACCCCTCTCTACACAGCTCCACTGTGGGTGAAGTATAAGAAGGAGAGTCTACGCAAGCTGCAAGTAGCCTATAATGACTGTCTTCGAATCCTGTTAAAAAAACCCAGGAGCACTAGAGCCAGTGGGCTTTTCTGTTCATTGGGTCTCACTACATTCATGGCTCTGTTGAGGAACCTGACATTCAAATTCATGAGCAGGCTGGATCGCTCACTGAATGGACTCATTGAACAGATGACAGACCCAGGCCGTAGTTCTGTAAGGTACACTTCTACCATCAGAGGACACTGGCACGAGTGCCTCGCTTAGAGTAGTAACCTGTGGGGCTGGGTAAATGTACTGTATTTTTATTTATTTTTATTCTCTATTTGTGATGTACTGTCTTACCTTGTGGGCCACGAGCCTGTAATAAAGTTTATATATTATATCACTCCTAAACATTTTGCCAAACATCACACACACTCCTATCCTCCTGGTGGAGACCTGTGCCCAGAAGGGCACTTTTTCTAGTTAGATATGTTTCAGATGGGGAAAAAAACAGAGAGATTTGAATCGAATATTTAGGAAAAGTCATGGAAGGGGAACTTTCTCAGAACTTCATGGGCAAAGAAAATCCACTTAAAAATCTCAAAGTCGGTCAGATTGACTGCTTAGACATGCTAGTCCTGTGTTTTGCTGTTGTTGTAAGTATTTTATTTTTGTATTTTTTGCCAACTGAAATATGTGTGAATACATAAATAAATGTATGCATTTTGTACGTGGACCCCTTTGAAAACTGGTTGTTGTGTGGTTATTCCCAATAAATACATTTCAACAATTTCAACAGGATAGCTGCCACTATTATGATTTCGTTATTATTTTGATATTTGTTTTTTGGTATTCTTTTGTTTGCTACAATGTGTTATTTTCTACATTATGTATATTTAATTTCTCTGCTGGTTTCTACACTTTTGAATGATTATTTTTGTAACGGTTCATTTTCAATTCCATATTGCCGTCATTTCCGGCGCCCCGACCATATATGGTGTGTAAAGAAACCTCACGGGTTCACGGTCATTGCAGCTTCCGTCTGCAGACGGGAGTTTGTTTGTTTGTCATGGAAGCGTGTTGCCACCTAAAGGTTAGTTTTGCTCTTTCTGGTCCCATACTTTAAGTTGTTTGTCAACATTTCAGTTTCTATGTTATATTCCAGTATGAGTTTCATTGATCGTTTTATTTATTGTTTTTCCTTTCAGTCCTGATTGATCATGTTCACGGGTCCATTCCACATTCATTCATTCATTCATTCATTCCTTTTGAGTTACGTGCAGTCAGTAAGGTAAATCAGTTGTTCATGTTTCCTTTCTTTTTATTTCATTTATATGCTTTATTTGTTGTTTATTATTTGATCACTGATTATTGTTTGTCTTTGTGTTTCGTCAGTTTTGACGTGAGTTTTTGGAGCAATAAAACCGCCAGTACATGCTACAACTGCCTCGTTTCAAGTTCGTATCCGAGGGAATGACACTTACTATGATGATGATTATTATTGCTGGTGGTGGCAATGCATCAAAATCAAATCCTGTGTTGAGGATGACACAAGAATAGCATCCACTTTATAAACAAATTTAGACCAAAACCAGACAAATAATTAAAGGGTTTGATTACACACACACACACACACACACACACACACACACACACACACACACACACACACACACACACACACACACACACACACACACACACACACACACACACACACACACACACACACACACACAATAATAGTAATAGTAACACATAATAGTAATAATAATAATAAACCAGAAAGCCCTAAATGTGATCTCGTATTTTTTGCAGGGTCATATCTGCCGATACGGATTCTGACCAATTCCGATATAGGACCAGATTGGAAAGTGTCTGTTTTTTGCACTAGCCTACTGAATGACTACTGAACGAGATGAGTACACAAATGAAATATAGACAATATAAAGTATAGGGTATATTTGATATTTGAATATATTTAAAAAAATAAGCATCACATTAGAACAGACAGAGAGAGAGAGAGAGAGAGAGAGAGAGAAATTTGAACATGAGTAAGCCTATACAAAACAAAATCAAAACGTTAAAAAGGTTACAGCACTGCTGTCACCTTCTCAACTGCACATTACATTACCAGGACAGGGGGAATGACTTACTTAATGACTCAGTTCCTCGAAGGGTTCTAGAACTGTCAGCAGATTCTCAATGAGCTTCCACTGACTTACACTTACAGTCAGAGTTCCAGGCAACTCATAGTCGGTGGAATATGTGCGCGCCGCTGCTCTAACAAGCTCTCATCATATAAAACGTAGATTTCCATCTAGTTACAATGTCTTGTTGGAGCCTATAGTTCTATCTGCACATCTTGTAGGCGGCTGTATGCACGCTGGGAATGCTTGCAATGCCCGTCGATCTGTCTCCCCACTTTCAGCATGTTTGTGACGCTTGGCTGCGAGTCTGTGACAGAATGCCTTCGTTCACCGCCAGCTGCAGGGTGTGAGCCATGCATGGCAAACTTGATATCTCCCCATCTGTTGCTGCCTTGGCCTCGGTGCGTGCATTGTGCCGCAGAATAACATGCACCTTTTCTTTTGGAATGTCCCACTTTGCGGACATGGTGATGAATGCCTTTGCAATGTTAGTTGCGGTGTGTGATCCACAAATATTCCTCCTAGTTAGACTACTAGAGGGAGCGTAAACAATGATCTGGTGCCACCCACTTATAAAACAAATAGGCTATGGGTAAATTAACCTTCCGCAGCACTGCTATTCAGGTGTGCAATGCCCTGCCCCCTTCCCTTAAAACAAGCAAATCACTGGCTTCCTTTAAAACAATTTCACATTAAAACAATTTAAAACAATTTCAATCGATCACCACACAGGTGGTGTTCGATTGCTGTTTTTGAGTATTGTTCATGACATGATTATTATGACATGATTATTGTTCATGATATGATATGTGTGTGAGTGCATGGTACCCGAATGGAAACAAGACCGCAAGGTCTTTCTTCGGAAATAATTTTGGACCAAAATGCCTGACTGTACCTTGTGCTGTTTGCACTTCTATATTGTCTAATAAAATATTCATGCAATTATTCAATTCGATGTCAAATCACTTTATGTAGAGTGAAATCTTCTTTTATCCACTAGGGCCGTTAAACTCAGCGTGCTTATGGGGCTTACATCAGAACTCCAAATATCTGTTGTGAAGCTTATTGTGGTGATGTCGGCTGCAAGGACCTCACTCCTTAATACAAGGAGGACGTGTTGCACACACACATCCGTGGCCCAGGACAAACACAAATATCAAATATATCAGCGATAAGGCGGGACCAAGAAAGAAGACAATACGCAATAAGAACAATATGCACAAATAAGAATCACAGGTGGAGTTGTCACTACCCGGATTTGAACCCATGACCCTGTGCTCCAAACTCCAAAGGCTACTGACTGAGCTAAAGCTGGGGAACACTAGACCGTAAGAGGGTAGCCTCGGAAACCCAGACGTTTTTATTTCCAGGGAGAAACAAAAGTAAGAGGGTGGGAAGAAGAAAATGGAGGGGAAAGAAGGGGGGAGAAGAAAAAGAGAAGAAAGAAGAGAAAAGGAGCGAAATCTTGAGAAAAATCAAGGGAATGGATGCAATTCTAATTCAGCTTCATGTAAAATCCTGCTGGAAGCGATCATTTATGCAAATAGTTTCAAAAAGCACTGAAATGTTTAAAACTGTCGTTTCTGGGAAGGGGAAGTATGGACCACAAGGTCGCCAGTTCAAGCCCCGCTTTGACCAAGGCCGCCAGTTCGAGCCCCGCTTCGTCCAAAAGTAACCTGACCATAAGAGGTGCTCATGCTGTGTTTTCGATTATTTTACACAATGACAAGTTTGATGTAGAGTGTAGAGGCCTGTCCCTCCACACCAAGAACGATAACTGTATGTTTTTCTATGGCAGAAATATACCACAAATAATGGTAATGACAGTAGACATTGACAGTGGTGAACGGCAGTCGCTGGCATCTGTTTCAGTAATTAGATGAATGCAAACTCTTAACAGGCAATCAAATGCTGTATTGTGTAGGCCATTCTGTAGCTCATTATTAAATGTGCCAATTGTTATTGATTACAAATCTTTCAAATATCACTTAATCAAATTAAAGTAGCCTACCACCATTATGACTTACACTAAAATACAGTAGCATACACATAACCTATCCCATCCTATTCACACAAATCAATTCGAATCAATTCAAATTACTATATGAACCATGTTAGGTAATTATTAATACAAGTAAACTTTATATGGACAGGGTTTGAGCCACTGCAATTTCCTGACATTTGGACATTTAAACATCACCCTCTAGTCTAGTCCTAGAGTGTCTTAGGAGGAGGTGAAGACATGGCGGAAGACCATCTAGAGGTCCTTTGTTGTCTATTCTGACACCTGTCACACAGCCTCTTTGGACACAGTTTAACAGCTTCAGTGAAATTGTTCATTTGTTTAATGGACAGTGTGACAATGAATTTAACATGTCCTTGTAAACATACAACGGTGGACAACGGTGAGACAGACAGCAGCGCAGGGATTTGAACCCTGATTCTAGCAATGTAGAATCAGAATGTACCAACTACCACTGCTTGTTTTCTGACATCACCATCCGTACTTCATGTCAATACAGAAAATATTAAAATAGGGAGGAGTAACCTGTGTTGCAATTAAATAATGAACCGCAATACTATAAAATCCTAACTCTAAGAGTATACAAATGGAACCAAATGGATCTGCCCTATCTTCTATCAAAAATAGCAGACCTACAAGCTCGTAGCGCGGCACCGAGTGCTGTGCTACCAGCTTGTAGGTCTGCTATTTTTCAATAGCTAAAGCATGACATAATGCTTAAAACACCGACAGGGGTTCCCTCTCACCATGTGTATGTATTGAGAAGTGGAGAGTTTGGTCAGGCCTTCGACACATGTGTCGAACTCAGAACTCGAGTCAACCAGAAAAGGACTTGACTCGAACAGGTAAGTTGTGAAGTGACAGAAAAAACAATGTTTCTATGTCAGTGGTTCTCAAACATTTTCATGTCAAGGACCCCCAAGATTATATGTAATTGGCCACCGACCCCCATCTGAAAATATGTTGTTCCAGTGAACACCCCCAGAAGCAAAGATTTGAGTTAAAAACATTCGCTCTGAAAGAATATATATTCATAGATTCATAGCGCCAAATGTTCACGATTTTTCAAAAATAGCAGACCTACAAGCTCGTAAGCCTACCAGCTTGTAGGTCTGCTATTTTTGATGTATAGCTGATGCATGAGACTTGTTTACTGATGCAAGCTCGCAATGCATTTCCAATGGGAGTCACATGGTTTGACACAACATTTTTGTTGTATGAGGGGGAGGGGGGCAGTCGAAACACAGCCGAAAGCAAATGTTGTGTCAAACCATGTGACTTCCATTGGAAATGCATTAGGGCGGCCATGACACTTACCCTTTGTTTACATCTAGCATCCAACAATGTTGTATGCTAGATGCGAAGGTGTGAGTGAGGCCTTAGTGTCACGAACCGTCCCACTTGAATACAATTAAACAAATATGTTTTACTACAAAATAATGCAAGTCTTAATTATTGATGTATTGACATATTTGTAATGAAATCATGTCAACTGGAGAGGATGCATATATGAAAAAGCAATACAATCTAACTAATTCAGATGCGTCTCCGCTCGTCTAAACCGCTGGTAATATTGAAAGGCAATGAACAGCATCACAGCAAGGAAAGGACAAGACTCACAAGAGCAGGGACGTGCAGAGTGTTAGAGGGGCAGGGGCTAAAATCCCGTAAGGGGGCACTTTTGGACAACAATAGCGAAAATATTTTCGCTATCGAGAGCTATTGAGAGCTTGTAGATCAGCTATTTTCGGCGCGCAACCCAGCACTCTTTAGCTAGTGGAGATGCGGTGTAACGACATGGATTTCACAAGCAATTCTCCTGAATGCTGCCTTCCGGCATGGCATGGAAAGGAGTGCCATTTGCATTTCTTTCACCATAGTAAAGGCTGCATTCCTGGCCTGGAAAGAGCGCTTGTTTTACAGACGGGTAAAAGGGCAGGGGCTGCGGAGCCCCCTTTGATGTCTATGTGTGCAGTGCACCTCCCTGCACAAGACTAATATGACCCACAAGCTGAATGGTGTCAATGACAAGCAATCTTCAAAACACAAGGCATCATAATAAGGCGCATAATACACAATATTGGTGAATGTACACAAGAGCCTATAGACTTCAGAGAGCCACTACAAAATGTTCACAACAAGACAGAGTATAAGACGATGCTTTATCACCTCTAGAAAGTGGAAGTGTGACCGCAGCTGCAAGCCCAAATATCTGAGAAGAAGAAACTTAAGACGCTTGTGTGAAATGTATGGCCACTGGGCTTCAACTATCGTTAGGAATAGTGGAGCTGTGCGCCAATATGGCTTAGAATAAAGGAAATAGGGACGTCAACAATTTGAATTTAATTTAATATAATTCTGGTGTGTCAGGCTCAAAATAGAGTTTAGAGAAGTTCCAAAAAACAAACAAAAAACCCCCACATAGTTATTGGAAACATGCAGTGAAATATTTATAGCAAAAATAACTTTTCATTGAAAAGGTTACACAGTATGATACAGTACTGTCTGGAAGGAAGAAATAAAGAAATCTCTTCCATTGAGTAACATGAATAAAATCAATTATCTGCAGCAGAAAGCAGTTCGGATTGGACACTTCAACCCAACATATTTTTCACGACTACATTTTATCATAATTAAAAAATACAACATTTCATATCAATTGATATGTGATGAGAATATTTGCATAGTAAATATACTCAATTACACTGTTTAATATATACACAGTAAGACGCCCTGAGGGCGAGAAGCGACCTCGCCCTAAAAAGGCGCTTTGGCATGGGGGGGGGGGGGGGGGGGGGGTGTCGGTATCAACATATGGAATGAATGATGTACTGGCCATATATGGAGCGTGTCTTGAGTGTACAGGGTTTGATGAGGTCAGATCAACATATGGAATGTCAGAACAGGAAGGGTGGGTAGGGAAGGATCAACATATGGTACTGTACTGTATGTCAGAACAGGTCAGCTCCATATATGGAGATCTGAGGGTTTGAGGTTTGAGGTCAGATGTAGAGTTGCTGGCCGGCTCCATATATGCAGATCTAGGTGAAGTCTTCTCCATGTATGGTTATACAGGGTTAGATGAGGTTGTGATCTTCAGAGATGGCCATATATGGTGGCATGACGTGTCATGAGGCGTGACCATATATGGAGGTGTGATGTCACGAGGCGTGACCATATATGGTGGCATGACGTGTCACGAGGCGTGACCATGTATGGAGGTGTGATGTCACGAGGCGTGACCATGTATGGAGGTGTGATGTCAGGAGGCGTGACCATGTATGGAGGCGTGACTAGAACATAGGTGCAGGTTTTCACAGTAAATGTGACCTACGGTCGGGCCGTCCTAGTGTAGTGGTTAGCGTTAGAGCATATCTCTGCTGTCGGGAGGAAACCTCATAACTCCAAAATGTTAATTTCTCCGGAAATGAAAAATATACATTTTTCAGGAAATTAAGAAAACCTTATATTTTTTTAAAACAAAGCAATACAGCGTCATCAAGGTTGGTGTTGTAACTTTATATATTGTCAATTACTTCCATGAGAGGTGGTGGAGTTAGTTGCTTTAGCAGACATTTTGAGGGTCCAATGGAGTTAAGAGGTTTTGTCCAATGCGTTTTTACTACTTTCCATTGGTTCAATATTTTCGAAACAACACACAGACGTAAAGGGTGTTCAATAGCACTGATTTATGGAGAAAAAAAATCTAAAACCTGAAAAATGGAGTTAGACAGCAGAGATATATGCCTTTCATGCGGAAGGTTATGCATAGACACTGCCCTGTGGTGGACAGCAACGGGTTCCTAACGCCAAATCAAATTACTTCAGATCCACTGTTGATTTCCTCGACTAAAACTTAAGACGAAAAATGTTCGTCGACTAGCTTTTTTCCACTGATGAAAACTAATGAAAACTAAGCTATGATGACTAAAACTAAGACTAAATATACTGACAATTTCGTCAACAAATAAAAACTAGACTAAAATGTGATATAACGGTTGCAACAATCTGAGGGTCCAGGGTTCAGGTCCCTGTTCAGGCTCCAATTCTATAACGGTTGCAGCAACAACAATTAAGGAACCAATTATAGCAAAATGAGGGAGGTTGTGGGTCAGTTCAGAATAAGAATAACTAAAGAAATCAGTAAATAAGTTTAACTGTAATTTATTAAATCAAAACAAAATAAAGTTTAATAACAAAATGTTCACCTAATCAAATCAAAATAAAATAAAACTGCCTCAAAGGGTATGGGTGTAAAGTCCAAGTGTCCTGGCACTGTCCAAAACTAAACTTAAATGTCCAAAAAAGAAAATCAAAATGGAACCCAGTCAATGCTGTGTGTAGTGGTAAGTCTCCTCTTACCACCCTGTACACTGTTCCGCAAAGTCCGTCCTTAATCGAATATCCAATATCCAGGGAACTAATCCAAAATGGAAAGAAGGTCTCTAAATCCAATGGTAGAATCCAATATTCAGGAAAGTACTCCAGAAAGGAAATATGGCAAGACTTGGGAAATATTCCTCTTGCTTCTCCAGTAGCCTGTCTGTCTCTCTGTTCATCTCCACTCTGGACTGAGTCAATCTCTCCAGGTGGCCCAAACATTACAAACTAATATAATTAAAAAAAAAAAAGAATTGTGCTGACTAATTACACATGATATAAGAGTACAAAATGTTGCAGTTGCATTGATGTTACATTGCTGAATCGATTATGCTAAATAGCACCTTGAAGAGATGTAAACACCGGTGATAAAATGGCCATCCAGTGATAAAATGGCCACCAACATAATCCAAAAAGTCAACCAAAGAACATCCTTTACAGGATCTCCTCACTGGTCAACAAAAACACCTTGAAGACCTAAACAGGAGCCCTCGTACAACAAGGTTTCTTTGACTATGCATGCACCTCCTGGTACCACAGCACCTCAAAGGCCCTTAAAACTAGGCTCCAGACTTCCCAAAACAAACTGGTCAGGCTCCTACTTGGCCTCACCCCCCGAACCCACCTCACCCCTGCCCACTTTGACAGGCTGGAATGGGTCTGGTCCACAAGATTCGATACACCAAGATACCCATGTACTGTACCTGTCTAGATACTTCCTTAAAGTTAACGAAGTCCACACCCACAACACCAGAGGGAGTGCAACGAACCATGTACAACCCAGATTCGGCACAAACGAGGGACTAAATTATTTTCGCTCCTATGCCACCAAAATGTGGAACGCCCTACCAACAGTCATTAAGACATGCGAATCCCTTGACTCTTTCAAAACCGCTCTCAAAGGGCACCTACGGACGGCTGCAATTCATTATAATGCAACATAACATCAGTAAACAGATTCAGATACAGATCTGTTCATCTGATGAATGAAATAGTAGCTATGTGGCAAAACAGATATTGTTAATGTTAGTCAAACATAGCTAGCCTGTTTGTTAGCTCTGCCTTGGTGTTTACATCTCTTCAAGGTGCTATTTAGCATAATCGTTTCAGCAATGTAACATCAATGCAACTGCAACATTAAGTACTCTTATATCATGTGTAATTAGTCAGCACAATGGATTCATGTTGAAATTAATATGGTGTGTGAAATGTGTGTAAAAGAGTGGACACACTTCATAAAAATGAGTTGACATGCACACATTCTTTTAGGGTTACAGGTTATAGCCAGGGTTAATTATTTATGTGCGAATTATGTCATACTGTGCAGATTGTAGCCATTTTAGTTTTTTGCTCATTTCTGAATGTACATGTAACAACTGTCCTACCTATTCACATGCAAGGCAAAGTGTCACTCACAAAGCAACCAGGAAAAGCATTGGTGGTAGACTATAGCCAGCTTCTGCTGTATATACAGAGTGCAACTCTCTGCAATGCTAACCTTGCTGTGTCACTTTTGTCCTGATGCATGAAACATCAAATTACATCAAATGTCAAATTCACAATTTCAATAAACTAGAGTGTAAAGACGCTGTGTTGTGATTACAACTGTGATATCGTACAATGTTTATTTTAGGACGGACAACCTACGTGTGTGTGTGTGTGTGTGTGTGTGTGTGTGTGTGTGTGTGTGTGTGTGTGTGTGTGTGTGTGTGTGTGTGTGTGTGTGTGTGTGTGTGTGTGTGTGTGTGTGTGTGTGTGTGTGTGTGTATGTGTGTTCAATAAGTCATGTTGCTTACTTATGCTGCATTTCATACATACAGCACTATCTAGCCTAAACATGTCAGATACTTTAAATTGATTAATTTAGCTATCTTTATATCAAATCTAATGGTAGTGGTGATGATGATAAAATAGTAAGCATACTGTAGCTCTAGGTACAGGAATTAATAACTTTGATAGCTGTGGCCATTCCTGGCACTTAATAAAACAATAGATGTTGTGTCCTTCTGTACACTTAGGGGTAGACCTTATCTGGATTAATGAGAAGTGATTTACACTGCTAACCATTCATTGTTATTTAGCAATAACAAAATAGCTAACCAGCACCCATTCAATGCCACTGATAAACATAATTATGGGTTAAAAAGTAATGTTTTCATTCTTAGCTAACCCATGCACACTGGCAGTAGAGCCAAATAACCAGGATGTATACAGCACTGTATACAGTTAATTGATTTAGCGATTATCATTATTATGTTATATTTATTATTATAAACAAGCTCATCTCCTGCACTGACAGGCAACAGTGAATAGCATCATGACAGTATGACAAGTCAAATTATAAAGCATATTGAATGAGTATAATAATTAATAACTTGTTGAATGAAAATTCATGTGAACGAACAATATTAGTGACAAATGCAGTTAATGCACGTTGTGTTTTGAAAGCTGCATGGGGTTTCCCCACACTGGCTGTGTCCATATAAGGGCATCTATGTCACTATGACACTCCCTGAATGGGAGACCTTCAAGAACATAGGGCCGCTGGTTCGAATACCGTCTGTCACACGTCCAAAACATCAAAGGTGACCAAATCTGGCACACATCAAACATAAATGGCTACAGTAAAGCACCATTTTTCTTCTCTCTCTCTCTCTGTTCCTCTTTTTTCTCTCTTTCTCCTCTTTTTCTCCTCTCTCCTTCTCCCCCTCCTTCTTGCATGAATGGCCAGGATACAATATTTCTAGATCATGTGCAGCAATAACATATGGGGTAGCCTACTGCTGAAAATGGCACTTCTAACCTTTAGCAGGCCAGCCCAAGTAGAATGTGTCTGATAATGATGTACGGTGCATGTTCACATCGTCATCATGCATACTTTACATTACTTTATATTACTTTTTGAGGGGCGCCAGCCCCTCCTATATACAGGTTTAATGTTTGTCTTCAGTTAAATGTTTGTTTTGTTTACGTCATAATGTGCCTCATTACGTCATATTGTCTCTTTATTGTTAATGGCGTTTAATGTTTGTTTTATATCACCATTAGTTAGACTTTAATATATTAGCGCCCCTCACTTCACACGGGTGTGATTTATTTTGTAGCCTAGGCTATAACAGTGGTTCCCAAACATGTTCATGTCAAGGACCCCCAAATGGACACTCATTAGCCCACGGACCCCCATTTGAAAATATATGCCAGGGATCCGGACCCCCATAAGAGAAGATGTTCACGGCTCTAGCAGTGATTCTCAACTCGTTTAATTTCAAGGACCCCTTCAAGTTTGACATGCATTAGTCTATACGGACCCCATTTAATGGCATTTCTACCTCTGGGACCCCCAATTTATATTGTAAAATCCATGTTAATGTAACTCAGAGTGTACAAATGCATTTGTACATTTGTACACTCAGAGTTACAGACCGTACTGTCATCTATCAAAGACAAAAATACCCAAAAACATCTTTAAAAAAAAAGAAACTCATCTCTTGAAAGTTGAAAACCATAGAAATGATCCCTGAAAGCATAGTCTTGCTGTGAAGGGGGGTGGAAACGACTAGTGATTCATGTGAATGTCACTTTCAATAACGGTTGGTCACTATACTGTCAGTCAGAAATCCTGTAAAAGCATTTGAACATGATTTGTCCCCAGATGTCCTGTACTTGTGAACAAGCAGACCCCATCTCTGTTCTGTGCATAACATGTGTAATGTGATGCCTCTTGAACTGTGACTGGTAGCCTATTCCATCATGCTCTCTGTAAGAGGAGCTGTGTAGTATTGTCAATGCATTGTGTGATCTGTCTATGTATTGTGTATTTATTGTGTTCCTATTTCTTTGTAACCTGAATTCCTGATGGCTTCTTAGTACAAAATGAACGTCTGCAAGCCAGGGCAAAGCATCTATCTATCTATCCATCTATCTTTCTATCTAGTACTGTATGTGTTTTGCTGCTACAGCTAGAGGGTGCCAAAGGCTTAGGATTTGAGGCCAGATTCCAAGCAGCTCAAAGGGGTGCAGTACTTAGTTCAGAGTTCAGACTAGTCATTCATGGTCCGACAAACGACAAACTACCTCAAACCCTAAACTAACCATAACCGCAAGCACAGGAGCACCGCATGTCTGACATGGACTAATGTCCACGGAATTACGTGCGGATCCCGCTCAAAGAAGTAAATGTGCCTTTTGAAACGAGATGAGCTGACCAGTGTGAAATCACCAATCCCTGTCTAGCTGCTCCAGATCAGATTTAGAGTCTCCTTTTCTGTGTTAGGTCAGCTAACTCTTATGACCTAATAATAATAATATAAATGTACTCTAAGTGTCACGAACCGTCCCACTTGAATACAATTAAACAAATATAATGTTTTTACTACAAAATAATGCAAGTCTTAATTATTGATGTATTGACATATTTGTAATGAAATCATGTCAACTGGAGAGGATATGACACAGACTAATGCTCAGTCGGAATTACGTGCGGACCCCGCTCAAAGAAGTAAATGTTGATATTGAATGGGTCATGTGCCTTTTGAAACGAGATGAGCTGACCAGTGTGAAATCACCAATCCCTGTCTAGCTGCTCCAGATCAGATTTAGAGTCTGAGCAGAGTGCAGAGTGTTAGAGGGACAGGGGCTAAAATCCTGTAAGGGGGCACTTTTGGACAACAATAGCGAAAATATTTTCGCTATTGAGAGCTATTGAGAGCTATTGAGAGCTTGTAGATCAGCTATTTTTGGGGCGCAACCCAGCACTCTTTAGCTAGTGGAGATGCGGTGTAACGACATGGATTTCAAAAGCAATTCTCCTGAATGCTGCCTTCCGGCATGGCATGGAAAGGAGTGCCACATAGTAAATGCTGCATTCGTGGTCTGGAAAGGGTGATTGTTTTACAGACGGGTAAAAGGGCAGGGTCTGAAGCAAGGCATCACAATACTTCCAAGTATGCATAATACACAATATTGGTGAATGTACACAAGAGCCTATAGACTTCAGAGAGCCACTACAAAATGTTCACAACAAGTGCGGTCAACAAGTGTGACCGCAGCTGCAAGCCCAAATATCTGAGAAGAAGAAACTTAAGACGCTTGTGTGAAATGTATGGCCACTGGGCTTCAACTATCGTTAGGAATAGTGGAGCTGTGCGCCAATGGCTTAGAATAAAGACAAGGAAATAGGGACGTCAACAATCTGAATTTAATTTAATATAATTCTGGTGTGTCAGGCAGACAGTCTGGTTCAAAATAGAGTTTAGAGAAGTTCCAAAAAACAAACAAAAAACCCCCACATATTGGAAACATGCAGTGAAATATTTATAGCAAAAATAACTTTTCATTGAAAAGGTTACACAGTATGATACAGTACTGTCTGGAAGGAAGAAAGAAAGAAATCTCTTCCATTGAGTAACATGAATAAAATCAATTATCTGCAGCAGACAGCAGTTCGGATTGGACACTTCAACGCAACATATTTTTCACGACTACATTGTATCATAATTAAAAAATACAACATTACATATCAATTGATATGTGATGAGAATATTTGCATAGTAAATATACTCAATTACACTGTTTAATATATACACAGTAAGACGCCCTGAGGGCGAGAAGCGACCTCGCCCTAAAAAAGGCGCTTTGGCATGGGGGGGGGGGGGGGGGGGGTCGGATCAAGATATGGAATGAATTATGTACTGGCCATATATGGAGCGTGTCATGAGTGTACAGGGTTTGATGAGGTCAGATCAACATATGGAATGTCAGAACAGGTCAGCTCCATATATGGAGATCTGAGGGTTTGAGGTTTGAGGTCAGATGTAGAGTTGCTGGCCGGCTCCATATGCAGATCTAGGTGAAGTCTTCTCCATGTATGGTTATCCAGGGTTAGATGAGGTTGTGATCTTCAGAGATGGCCATATATGGTGGCATGACATGTCACGAGGCGTGACCATGTATGGAGGTGTGATGTCACGAGGCATGACCATGTATGGAGGTGTGATGTCACGAAGCGTGACCATGTATGGAGGTGTGATGTCACGAGGCGTGACCATGTATGGAGGCGTGATGTCACGAGGCGTGACCATGTATGGAGGCGTGATGTCACGAGGCGTGACCATGTATGGAGGTGTGATGTAAGGAGGCGTGACCATGTATGGAGGTGTGATGTCACGAGGCGTGACCATATATGGAGGCGTGATGTCACGAGGCGTGACCATGTATGGAGGCGTGATGTCACGAGGCGTGACCATGTATGGAGGCGTGATGTCACGAGGCGTGACCATGTATGGAGGCGTGATGTCACGAGGCGTGACCATGTATGGAGGCGTGATGTCACGAGGCGTGACCATGTATGGAGGCGTGATGTCACGAGGCGTGACCATATATGGAGGCGTGACTAACACACAGAGATGCAGGTTTTCACAGTAAATGTGACCTACGGTCGGGCCGTCCTAGTGTAGTGGTTAGCGTTAGAGCATATCTCTGCTGTCGGGAGGAAACCTCATAACTCCAAAATGTTTATTTTTCAGGAAATGAAAAATATACATTTTTCAGGAAATTAAGAAAACCTTATATTTGAGTGGTGTAAACTTTGTTAGTTTACGTGTCTGTCTGTCTGTCTGTCTGTCTGTCTGTCTGTTCGTACCAAAAAATGAGCATGGTCGCTACGGTCACCCAGTTCACCCGGGTGTGATTTCATTACGTCAGACATTACGTCAGATCAGAGCTGATCAGGCTATATAATACCTTACACCACTCAGTTCACACGGGTGTGATTTTTTTTAAAACCAAAGCAATAAAGCGTCATCAAAGTTGGTGTTGTAACTTTATATATTGTCAATTACTTCCATGAGAGGTAGTGGAGTTAGTTGCTTTAGCAGACATTTTGAGGGTCCAATGCGTTTTTTACTACTTTCCATTGGTTCAATATTTTCGAAACAACACACAGACGTAAAGGGTGTTCAATAGCACTGATTTATGGAGAAAAAAATCAAAAACCTCAAAGATGGAGTTCTGGGGTTTCCTTCAGACAGCAGAGATATATGCCTTTAATGCGGGAGGTTATGCATAAACACTGCCCTGTGGTGGACAGCAACGGGTTCCTAACGCCAAATCAAATGACTTCAGATCCACTGTTGATTTCCTCGACTAAAACTTAAGACGAAAAATGTTCGTCGACTACCTTTTTTCCACTGATGAAAACTAAATGAAAACGAAGCTATGACTAAAACTAAGACTAAATGTACTGACAATTTCGTCGACAAATAAAAACTAGACTAAAATGTGAGGAAGGGACTAGTGGACAAGAGATCCAGTATAAGTCATTTTACACTAGGTTGCATGCTGAAAATAGCAGATCTACAAGCTCACGCGTTGTGAGCTTGTAGATCGGCTATTTTCAGAAAGTGTAAAAATGACGGCATCAAGGCCCGCCAAAATACATTTTAGTTGACTAAATCAACTGTAGATTTAGCCGACTAAAATCTTTTGATATTTAGTCGACTAAAACTAGACTAACACTAAAACATTCCGGGTGACTAAAACTAAAATCAAAAACAACACTGGTCTCCTATGGAGGGGCGTCTGAAGCCTGTCCTGGTCGGGGTATCAGGGTGTAAAAACAAATCCATCCACTGTCTGATAAACTAAAGGACTTTGATGAATCACTATCATCCATTTGTCTGTGTTGAACTGATGGTCTTGCTTCTGATCAGGATCATCTGATCATGCTGGAAGTGTGAATTCAATTAAGGTTGAGTTATAATATTAATAATAATGCATCCTCCTGGGTGACAGCAGACTGCTGGGCGAGAGCTGGCGCTTTGGCATGGTGGGGGTCAGATCAACATATGGAGTGAATTCTGTACTGGCCACATATGGAGCGTGTCTTGAGTGTACAGGGTTTGATGAGGTCAGATCACTCTCAGAGTTACAGACCTGTTATGGTCATTCAGGGCTGTGTGTGTGTGCTGTGTGTGCATGAGTGCATCCAGGTCACATGGTGTTACTGTTCCTCCTAGATCTGACACAGAGACACTGACCCATAGCACATGAACCCAACACAGAGTGGTTCAGTGGAAGTGGTCTGGAAGGTGTGAAGGTGTGTCAGTGTGTTAGAGGACACTTTGTAGAAGGACAGAGTGCCAGCAGAGCAGTCCACGTACACTGCTACTCTGTTGGAGCGACGGAGACCGAGGACAGAGTCAGAGGGACGGACAGAGAGTTTAGTCCTCCTCCCATTGTGATAGACATAGTAACTGTTGTCATCATCATCACATTCCAGACTCCAGGACACGTTGTTGGATCCTAACCTAGCACCGGCTCCTCTCCTCTTGATTTCTCTGGTTGTCCCTGATATATAAACCCGTCCACTCCACTCTACCTCAGAGTAACACCGTCCAGTCAGAGTCTCTCTACACAGAACCTGGTCCCAGTAGGTAAATCTGTCTGGGTGATCTGGATAGTGCTGATCCTCTCTCACATTTGTCACCTTCCTGTAGTTCTCAGACAGAGAGAGTTCTCTGTATGCTGTGTTTGGATCCAGTGTGAGTTCACACACATCTGATGAGAGAACAACACACAACACAACACCACTTTACAATCACATACAACTTCATAATAATATACAACATTGAACTTATTAACCACTATGAGCACTGCTTCAAATAGTATTGAAAATGGCAGATCTACAAGCTCACAATGCATTGCGGTGCGTTGTGAGCTTGTAGATCTGCCATTTTCTGTATGATGTTCAGCTGCTGTATAATTACCTTGAATATATCTGGTTAATAATAACAACAACAACAACAACAACAACAACAACAATAAGATCTACAAGTTCACAGCACATGGTGATGGATGTACACTCACTATGTACGCACATACAATCATGCACGCACACACACACACACACACACACACACACACACACACACACACACACACACACACACACACACACACACAAACACTCATCAATAATAATGAAGGCACTCGATCTACAAGCTCAGATCGCAACACATTGGGGTTCAAATTGTTCAGAAACCACTATTTAAAAAATATCAGATCTATGCAGTGTGAGCTTGTAGATCTGCTATTTTCAGTAAAATGTTCACCTATAATGACGTGTCCAGAATGGAAATATATTAATAATAAATATATTGCATATAATAAATAAGATCTACAAGTTCACAACACATCACCATGCAGCACGCACGCACGCACGCAGGCACGCACGCACGCACGCACGCACGCACGCACGCACGCACGCACGCACGCACGCACGCACGCACGCAGGCAGGCAGGCTGGCAGGCAGGCAGGCACGCGCGCGCATGTGTGTAATAGGGCATTAACGACTTGAGATTTTTCCAAGTCGACTTGTCAGACAGTAAAGTCGAAGTTGAGTCGATTTATCGTTTTGTATGACGGGGGGGGGTTTAACAGGGGCTGGTGGAGGTGCACGCGCTCAAATACGGAGCATGTCAAACAAAGCACTGCGCACAGCCGCACACACACAGTGGCCTCTCCAATATGGCACAGTGTATGTATCATCTATATGGCAAAGCGCTGATTATCAAAACATAAAACTATAATAGTAAATACTAAACAGTGTGTGCGTCGCGCGTCCCCCGTGGGCCGCGTAGAGGCTCACGGCCCGGTCGCGAACAGTTTGTTGGGCCGCCGGCCACGGGGAAGAGAAAAGGAATAAAAAAGCCTCAAATTGGGCAGGCACTTTAGACCATGCGGCCGCTGACTCGGAGGGGGAAGTGAGGGCTGCCCCAGCCTGTGAGCTCGCAGATCAACGCTTCATGCAACGAATGTACCCGTACGTTTGTTCTATTAAAGGGTAGATCGCTACCGTTTAGGGGCTCAGCAGCCCCCCAAACGGTGGCGGATCTACCCTTTATAGAACGAACGTACCGATATGCTGTGAGCTTAGCCTGTTGCTAACGTGACCCCCCTTCTCTCTCTCTCTCTCTCTCTCTCTCTCCTCTCTCTCTCTCTCTCTCTCTCTCTAACGCGACTCTCTCTCTCTCTCTCTCTCTCTCTCTAACGCGACTCTCTCTCTCTCTCCCCCGTTGAAGTTGCAATAGTTGGATCACTCAACACAGACCAGAAAAGAGAACACAACATGAGAGGGGGCATCATTGGCACACAGTGCCAGCAGCAGCGCGCAGCACAGCGCAGCGGCCCGAGAACGCAATACAAAATATAACATTAACACTAGTGGCAGTCAGCCCGACCTTCAGAACACAATATAGAAGACATAGGTCTATATATTATCATCACAGCAGCCAGCAGCAGTTTGGCACATCATCAGAATACAATCTACATTACCTTCCATGTGAACCTTCTCCTCCTCCAACTCGATAACGTTCTCATGTTAGTTTGTTACTTATTTTCTGAGCCATGTAAATAAACAACAACCCGCACTGACCGGAGACGGAGAGGTTCATATGATGTGCCCCACGCATAAAGCTAAACCAGAAACAGGACAGTCATTGCGTCAGCACGGATGTAGCCTCGGAAAGCCAGACGTTTTATTTCCAGCAAGGAGGTGAGGGGGATATCGTTTGGGGATAAAGTTTCCGCGCTTCTATCTGTTACTTCTCTGACACAGCGCAGTTCAAACTTCAAATTCAGCCAGTCAATAGTGGGACACCGCGCGCTGAGAGCCACAGATGCAGTTGGTTTTTAATGAAGGGCGCGTTCTGAATGCAATGCAAACTAATAGGCGAGTGCGCTCCGGTCGAGTCCGGTGCATATGCAAAGGGAAATAATGACTTCTGTCCGTGACAATAATCAATGCTACAGTTTGAATTCTGTACACACGCACACATAGCAAAAAATATGATATGGGGAAACTTTTTTTTTATATAGGAACATTGCGGTTGCCATCTGGCCACTCTACCCCCACACACACACACACACACACACACACACACAGGGGCAGCAGTGGCTCAGGGGTAGAGTGGCCAGATGGCAACCACAATGTTCCTATAGTTCGAACCCGGGCTCCCCCAGAGTTAGTGTCAAAGTGTCCTTGAGCAAGACTCTGAACCCTAATTGCTCCAGATGTGCAGGTTGGTGCCTTGCATGGTTTCCTAATCCTCAACCATTGGTGTATGTGTGTGTGTGTGTGTGTGTGTGTGTGTGTGTGTGTGTGTGTGTGTGTGTGTGTGTGTGTGTGTGTGTGTGTGTGTGTGTGTGTGTGTGTGTGTGTGTGAATGGGTGAATGTAATGCACAATCCATGTAAAGGTGTGTGGATGTGTGTGTGAATGGGTGAATGTAATGCACAATCTATGTAAAGGTGTGTGAATGGGTGAATGTAATGCACAATCTATGTAAAGGTGTGTGAATGGGTGAATGTAATGCACAATATATGTAAAGGTGTGTGAATGTCTGTGTGAATGGGTGAATGTAATGCACAATCTATGTAAAGGTGTGTCAATGTGTGTGTGAATGGGTGAATGTAATGTAATGCACAATCCATGTAAAGGTGTGTGGATGTGTGTGTGAATGGGTGAATGTAATGCACAATCCATGTAAAGGTGTGTGGATGTGTGTGTGAATGGGTGAATGTAATGCACAATCTATGTAAAGGTGTGTGGATGTGTGTGAATGTAATGCACAGTCTAACTATAAATGTGCCGTGTGTATGTATGTGTGTGTGTGTGTGTGTGTGTGTATGTGTGTGTTTGTGCGCGTGTGTGCATGTGTGCGTGTGTGCGTGTGTGCGTGTGTGCGGTTGTAATGCACGTAACTCGAGAACCGTTTGACCCACCGACTTCAAATTCAACACACACACACACACACACACACACACACACACACACACACACACACACACACACACACACACACACACACACACACACACACACACAGGGGCAGCAGTGGGTCAGGGGTAGAGTGGCCGGATGGCAACCGCAATGTTCCTAGTTCGAACCCGGGCTCCCCCAGAGTTAGTGTCAAAGTGTCCTTGAGCAAGACTCTGAACCCTAATTGCTCCAGATGTGCAGGTTGGTGCCTTGCATGGTTTCCTAATCCTCAACTATTGGTGTATGAATGTGTGTGTGAATGGGTGAATGTAATGCACAATCTATGTAAAGGTGTGTGAATGTGTGAATGTAATGCACAATCTATGTAAAGGTGTGTGAATGGGTGAATGTAATGCACAATCTATGTAAAGGTGTGTGAATGGGTGAATGTAATGCACAATCTATGTAAAGGTGTGTGAATGGGTGAATGTAATGCACAATCCATGTAAAGGTGTATGAATGTGTGTGTGAATGGGTGAATGTAATGCACAATCTATGTAAAGGTGTGTGAATGGGTGAATGTAATGCACAATCTATGTAAAGGTGTGTGAATGGGTGAATGTAATGCACAATCTATGTAAAGGTGTGTGAATGGGTGAATGTAATGCACAATCTATGTAAAGGTGTGTGAATGTGTGTGTGAATGGGTGAATGTAATGCACAATCTATGTAAAGGTGTGTGAATGGGTGAATGTAATGCACAATCTATGTAAAGGTGTGTGAATGTGTGTGTGAATGGGTGAATGTAATGCACAATCTATGTAAAGGTGTGTGAATGGGTGAATGTAATGCACAATCTATGTAAAGGTGTGTGTGAATGGGTGAATGTAATGCACAATCTATGTAAAGGTATGTGAATGGGTGAATGTAATGCACAATCTATGTAAAGGTGTGTGAATGTAAAATGGTAAATGGTGCATTTATATAGCGCCTTTATCCAAGGCGCTTTACATTCACCCATTCACACACATACACGGATTGCGGCGGAAGCCATGCAAGGTACAAACCAGCACATCGGGAGCAATTTGGGGTTCAGTGTCTTGCCCAAGGACACTTCGACATGTAGACAGGAGGAGCCGGGATTCGAACCGCCGACCCATGGATCATTGGACGACCTGCTCTACCTCTTGAGCCACAGTCGCTGTGTGTGAATGGGTGAATGTAATGCACACTCTATGTAAAGGTGTGTGAATGTCTGTGTGAATGTAATGCACAATCTATGTAAAGGTGTATGAATGTGTGTGAATGTAATGCACAATCTAACTATAAATGTGCCACTTCTTTGTCTGTGTGCGTGTGCGTGTGCGTGTGTGTGCGCGTGCATGCGTGCGTGCGCGTGCGTGCGTGCGTGCGTGCGTGCGTGCGTGCGTGCGTGCGTGCGTGCGTGTGTGTGTGTGCTCTTGTAATGCAGTCTGTGAGACACACCGTTGTCCAGAAACACCACAAAAGGCTCTGGTCAGGCTCTCCCCTCACCTGTGCAATTTCCAACCTCTGCCTCAACCAATTGATTGCCATGGCAACCCCACACCTGACAATTGATTGTCAGGTTGACTTAACCAGTCCACTTTTCACAGTCAGTTTGCACTCTTCGGGCACAGGCAGACAGACAGAGGCAGACAGACAGATACAGAAATCTCCATATACAGTATGGGCACAAAAGGGACACAGCCAGATAGTTAAAACGGGTGCTATGACAAGTTGACAGCGGGTATTATTAGTAGAGATGTCCCGATACTGTATCGGAAAAGTATCGGATCGGCCCTAATTTGGTCATATCGGGTCATATCGGTATCGGCAAATATGCTAGTGTCACCACAGATCCGACACAGGGGTAAGGGTTGACACTATGGCAGGTAAATAAAATGTTGGGGCATGTGGAGTTTGCTTTGGAGTTTCCCAAACTGCAAGTGCAAGTGTTGTGTTTATAGCAGACTCCTCAGTCTGCTATAAACAAACACGAGATACAATAGCTAGATAGCTATAAACACTCAGTTTAAACACTATTCCCAGACGGTGGACTTCAAAACTAAATATTTCAACAAACAGACACGCACTCACGCATGCACGCGCGCGCACACGCACACACCTATTAAATGTGTGACCTATAATAACATGAGGACGCACGCACGCACGCACGCACGCACGCACGCACGCACGCACAGATATACATCTATAAAAACATTTAATAATAGTGAATTTGTAATAGTTTGTCTCTATATTTCTGGGGACTTCTCTGCCTTTATTCGATAGTACAACTGACAGAGACAGGAAACAGGGGGTGAGTTGGGGAGTGACATGCAGTGAAGCCGTCACCAGGATTAGGAATTGAACCCCAGACCGGTCAGGAATCAGAGCCCATGTGGTACGTGTCTTTACCACTCGGCTATCAGTGCCCCGACAGGAAGCTATGGAGAGTATGCGCATGCTTAAAGTGAATGGCACATCGAGTGGCAAATCGAGTGGCAAAGCAACAGGCAAAGTGAGTTTAACATTGTTTAATGTTGTTTAATGCAATCAGATATGACTTTTCTGTGTGGATGTATGGGGCTGTCAAGGCCAGAAAGTAGTTTTTGCCACTCAGTAGGCGTTCCTGCATAACTTCCTGGTTTGATGATGATGTCACGCGCATACCCTCTATTGATGGACATTGTCAAAATAAAAGCCTCAGATAGTCTGTGTTTTAACCCATTCAGGACGGGAACCCCTTTTGGTGTTTTATGCATTATGTTATACTTTTTGAAATTATATATCGTGAAAATGTGGTGCAAATCTTTGAATATATATTGCTCCATATATGAGGACGACGGCGACATCCAGCACTGACATCAGGCTAATGTAGAAACCTCATAAATGGGTATACACGTTTGCCATCGTCATCATGACACGCACCCAGTAAGAACCTTAAGTACAATCCGAAAAGTTAATGCACAATCTATGTAAAGGTGTGTGAATGGGTGAATGTAATGCACAATCTATGTAAAGGTGTGTGAATGTCTGTGTGAATGGGTAAATGTAATGCACAATCTATGTAAAGGTATGTGAATGTGTGTGTGAATGGGTGAATGTAATGCACAATCTAACTATAAATGTGCCACGTCTTTGTCTGTCTGTCTGTCTGTCTGTGTGTGTGTGTGTGTGTGTGTGTGTGTGTGTGTGTGTGTGTGTGTGTGTGTGTGTGTGTGTGTGTGTGTGTGTGTGTGTGTGTGTGTGTGTGTGTGTGTGTGTGTGTGTGCTCTTGTAATGGACGTAACCCGAGAACCGTTTGACCCACCGACTTCAAATTCGAAACACGCATTACACACCCCCACAGGGATTGCAGTGACCAGCCTTGAGTCTGTGGGACACACCGTTGTCCAGAAACACCACAAAAGGCTCTGGTCAGGCTCTCCCCTCACCTGTGCAATTTCCAGCCTCTGCCTCAACCAATTGATTGCCATGGCAACCCCACACCTGACAATTGATTACTTAACCAGTCCACTTTTCACAGTCAGTTTGCACTCTTCAGGCACAGGCAGACAGACAGAGGCAGACAGACAGATACAGAGATCTCCATATACAGTATGGGCACAAAAGGGACACAGACAGATAGTTAAAACGGGTGCTATGACAAGTTGACAGCGGGTATTATTAGTAGAGATGTCCCGATACTGTAAGTATCAGATCGGCCCTAATTTGGTCATATCGGGTCATATCGGTATCGGCAAATATGCTAGTGTCAACACAGATCCGACACAGGGGTAAGGGTTGACACTATGGCAGGTAAATAAAATGTTGGGGCAAGTGGAGTTAGCTTTGGAGTTGCCCAAACTGCAAGTGTTGCCCAAACTGCAAGTGTTGTGTTTATAGCAGACTCCTCAGTCTGCTATAAACAAACACGAGATACAATAGCTAAACACTATTCCCAGATGGTGGACTTCAAAACAAAATATTTCAACAAACACACACACGCACGCACGCATGCACGCGCGCGCACACGCACATGCACACACCTATTAAATGTGTGACCTATAACATGAGGACGCACGCACGCACGCACACACGCACACACACACACAGAGATACATCTATAAAAACATTTAATCGTTTACCCGCCAGGAACATAGGAATATTAACACGTAGAATCTTGTAGCCTGCCACAAACGGAAAAGCCGTTTTAACAGCGATGTATTCATTAATGCATGTTTTAATACGATCGTATCGAAATCTACCGTCCGTTAGCTTTGTTATGCTTCTGACACAATGGGCGCGGCCATTTTGAAAATGCGCGCGCATCCACTAACATTGCCGGCTCTGTTTTCAGACGGCTTTATCTCACAGAAGCGACATTGCAGAGGACGCTTTGTCCCAGACAAGCGTTTTCAACGGCCTGTAGCAGGCGCTGTGATACTCGCGGTCCACTTTTTCCACCACCGACCGAGAGAACGAGCACCAGCTTCGTCAACACACACGGAATGGTTTCATAGTAAAATGCGATACGGATATTTGGCTCTTCAAAGTAAGTGTCACGCGTGATTAAACCATGGCAATACGCAATCGAGGGATTAATTAATGGCGGCAGGCTAAGAGTTAATAATAGTGAATTTGTAATAGTTTGTCTCTATATTTCTGGGGACTTCTCTGCCTTCAAAACTAAATATTTCAACAAACAGACACGCACGCACGCATGCACGCGCGCGCGCACACGCACATGCACACACCTATTAAATGTGTGACCTATAATAACATGAGGACGCACGCACGCACGCACGCACGCACGCACGCACGCACGCACACGCACACACGCACACGCACACACGCACACACACACAGATATAAAAACATTTAATAATAGTGAATTTGTAATAGTTTGTCTCTATATTTCTGGGGACTTCTCTGCCTTTATTCGATAGTACAACTGACAGAGACAGGAAACAGGGGGTGAGTTGGGGCGTGACATGCAGTGAAGCCGTCACCAGGATTAGGAATTGAACCCCAGACCGGTCAGGAATCAGAGCCCATGTGGTACGTGTCCTTACCACTCGGCTATCAGTGCCCCGACAGGAAGCTATTGATGGACATTGTCAAAATAAAAGCCTCAGATAGTCTGTGTTTTAACCCATTCAGGACGGGAACCCCTTTTGGTGTTTTATGCATTATGTTATACTTTTTGAAATTATATATCATGAAAATGTGGTGCAAATCTTTGAATATATATTGCTCCATATATGAGGACGACGGCGACATCCAGCACTGACATCAGGCTAATGTAGAAACCTCATATATGGGTATACACGTTTGGCATCGTCATCATGACTTGATTGCTTATATTATGTTTAGATCTCTTTAAGAGTATTGTACCTCCTAAGGTAAACAAACCAGTGGTTGTACTGATAAACTGTATTTAAAAAAGTCCAAAGACGGTGAAAGTAGCCGATATACAAGCTCTCAACGCGTCATGATGCAACACGTTGCGAGCTTGTAAATTGGCTTTGTGGCTATTCGTCGTAGGTCTTAGGGGTGGCTGTAGCGGAGGCTTTCACCTAGAGCTCCATATATGAGGACGACGGCGACATCCAGCACTGACATCAGGCTAATGTAGAAACCATCATATATGGGGATACACGTTTTGGCATCGTCATCATGACACGCACCCAGTAAGAACCTTATATAAGTAGAATCAGTATAAGTATACAGAGGTTTAGGGGAAGTTTAGAAGTGTAGGGGATCTAGCAGCATTTGCTACGAGAGACTCCGTCACCTTCCGTACGAGACAGGACATCTGGCCTTACATCCCAGATATCCTCAGCGATATCTGGCCTTACAACCCAGATATCCTCACTTATTTCTGGCCTTACAACCCAGATATCCTCAGCGATATCTGGCCTTACAACCCAGATATCCTCTGCGATATCTGGCCTTACAACCAAGATATCCTCACTGATATCTGGCCTTACATCCCAGATATCCTTAGCGATATCTGGCCTTACAACCCAGATATCCTCGGCGATATCTGGCCTTACAACCAAGATATCCTCAGCGATATCTGGCCTTACAACCAAGATATTCTCAGCGATATCTGGCCTTACAACCAAGATATTCTCAGCGATATCTGGCCTTACAACCAAGATATTGTTGTGTTAAAAGTTTCAGCAACCCCGATACGTTCTAATCGGACACCACTGCGGCAGGGCCTAGCCCAGACAACCAGCACTAGTTTGAGCTAATTTTATATGGTCCTCTTAAGTGGTTGAGACTCTTAAATAAATGTCTCACTAATAGTTAATGTTCCTTTAACTATTTAAGCCCACATCAACAGTTGTTTGATTAGAAAGAGGCTGTCTTTAACTAAATCACTTCTGTTTGGTGGGCTCTTACAGGCCAGGGAGTTTACATTCAGAGAGGAAGTGCTGAAAGCTTTGAGACGCACAGTAGGTACTTAGTGTATATTTCTAGAATCCTATATGTGGACACCATAGGTAGGCAGAGTTCACCCAAATCTACATTGTGTTTAGTAATAAACCCCAGGAAATATAATGCATGTTTTGGTTAATATAAACACATTACAGTTATGTTAAGTGAAAGTGACATGCTGTATATGAGCTGTTCATACATAGCAGGATGTTGTGCTTCTTTGATTTAATGAATAGAACAGAATAAACACTTACACTTCCTCACACCTGGTCTCAGCCTGCACTCTCCACTGTGGTCACTGTGGGTGAAGGAGAGACAAAGATAATAAGATAATAGAAACAATAATGATAGATAATTATGCATTTATTAAACATTAAATGCTACTATACAGCCCCCTTTTGGTGTTTTAAGCATTATGTTATACATTAGCTGTTGAAAAATAGCAGACAACGAGTGCCGCGCTACGAGCTTGTAGATCTGCTATTTTTGAAAATTGTGAAAATGTGGTGCAAATTTGGAATATATATTGTTTCAGAACGAAAGTTAAAATCTTTGCTTCTGGGGGGGTCCCCTGGAACAACATATTTTCAGATGGGGGTCGGCGGCCAAATACATACAATTTTTGGGGTCCTTGACATGAAATAGTTTGAGAACCACTGACATAGAAACAGGGTTTTCTGAATACTATGAAAACTAGAATCTAGTGTCAGGTCTAAATGGCTTAAACAACAACTAGGCACATTTACACTGACTGGCATCAAGTCTGTCCATACCTGAGAGTCTTCAGTTGTCCAGCAGAGGGCAGCGTCTCTTGGTCTCCTGGGTGATTGTAGCTCAAGTCCAACACTTTTAGGTGGGAGTTGGATCTCAGAGCTGAGACCAGATAAGAACAACCTTCCTTTGAGACCATGCAGGCTGACAACCTGCACACACGCACACACACGCACGCACACACACACACACACACACACACACACACACACACACACACACACACACACACACACACACACACACACACACACACACACACACACACACACACACACACACACACACACACACACACACGTTTTTTCATGTCATATGAAAGCAGGGAATCATAGCTTCAAATTGACAGTTTGACCCACCATTTTTGGAGATATGGCTTAAGTAATGTCTTGCAGAAAACAGCGAAAACAGGCTTGAAATGTTCACTTCTGTGGTCTCTAACATTACACCTAGCTACATGTTTAAGCATTTATTTCATTTTTACATGTCGATTTCAGCTCTGACATTTATTTGAGACATGCTCTAGTCTAGTATGTGAAGAGTTTGCCTGTGCTATTAACTCATTTTGGATACAAATAAATAAATAAATACATACATTTCTCATCTCCTAACCCTAACCCTAACCAATTGACTGTCTCTGTATCAAAAATAGTCACACATAACCATTCAGGTCCCCAGATTATGATTGTATACCTTAAAATTAGCAATGATTTGTGCTACAATATTACTAGTTTCATATTTATTATAGTAGGTTATTGGGCTCTGTTGGGCCCTCAGGTGACAGAGGGGTACAGTAACTGTTCATATTTATTATAGTATGTTATTGGGCTCTGTTGGGCCCTCAGGTGACAGAGGGGAACATTAACTGTTCACCATCACAGAGTCTGGGGTTTGAATCCATTGTGGTTCAGACAGCTTACTCAGCATCTACACAAACACAGCTGTGCATGCTTGGGGGAGGGAAGCGAACATTGTCACGGGGTGCACACGCAGATCCGACACACCAAAGGTCCGAAGCGCGGGGACATGCGATGCGATGCAAAAATGTGATGGTCTGACATGCGCTGCTCCTGTGCTTGCGATTATGGTTAGGTTAGGGATTGAGGTTTCGGATCAATAGTATGTCGGAACTAAAGCCTGTACTAGTCTGTACTAGTCTACACTGTGCTAGTCACTGGCAGGTAAGGTGACAGCAGTCGTACAAATACAGAAATGTGTGTGGAGCAGCAGCACGAATGCATGACTTGAGGGGGAACACACGTATGTATGTATGTATGTATGTATGTATGTATGTATGTATGTATGTATGTATGTATGTATGTATGTATGTATGTATGTATGTATGTATGTATGTATGTATGTATGTATGTATGTATGTATGTATGTATGTATGTATGTATGTATGTATGTATGTATGTATGTATATGCAAGTACCAGGCTCGGTTCTACTTGTTAATCGTTTTAATGCTAAGAAGTAATCATCTTCGCGAAGTATATAAATGAATCAGGGCAAACTCCATGTGTGGTTACACCAGGATAATTGTCAGGCATACAAACCTGAGGGTCTCCAGTTTACAGTGTGGACTCCTCAGTCCAAGACACAGATTTTGTATGCCCAAATCCTGCAGATCGTTGTTGCTCATGTCCAATTCTATTAGACTGCAGTTGGAGCTGAGAATTGATGCCAACTCCACACAGCATCGCTCTGAGAGGTTACAGCCACTCAGCCTGAAGAAAGAGAAGTGATAAAAATCAATGAGACCAGATAAGAACAACCTTCCTTTGAGAGCATGCAGCCTGACAACCTGCACGCACGTGCACGCACACACACGCACGCACGCCACCGAGTGGCGCGCTACAAGCTTGTAGGTCTGCTATTTTGAAAAATCGAAGAACGACTGACATAGAAACAGCTTTTTCAGAAAACTGTCAGGATGTAGAAGACATTTTTAGAATCTGATCTCAGGTGAAAATGGGTTAAGTAATGTCTTGCAGAAAACAGCGAAAACAGGCTTGAAAGTAACTGTTCATATTTATTATAGTAGGTTATTGGGCTCTGTTGGGCCCTCAGGTGACAGAGGGGTACAGTAACTGTTCATATTTATTATAGTAGGTTATTGGGCTCTGTTGGGCCCTCAGGTGACAGAGGGGTACAGTAACTGTTCATATTTATTATAGTAGGTTATTGGGCTCTGTTGGGCCCTCAGGTGACAGAGGGGTACAGTAACTGTTCATATTTATTATGGTAGGTTATTGGGCTCTGTTGGGCCCTCAGGTGACAGAGGGGTACAGTAACTGTTCATATTTATTATAGTAGTTTATTGGGCTCTTTTGGGCCCTCAGGTGACAGAGGGGTACAGTAACTGTTCATATTTATTATAGTAGGTTATTGGGCTCTGTTGGGCCCTCAGGTGACAGAGGGGTACAGTAACTATTCACCATCACAGAGTCTGGGGTTTGAATCCATTGTGGTTCATACAGCTTACTCAGCATCTACACAAACACAGCTGTGCATGCTTGGGGGAGGGAAGCGGACATTGTCACTGTGCTAGTCATTGGCAGGTAAGGTGACAGCAGTCGTACAAATACAGAAATGTCTGCGGAGGATTAAGTAGCACGAATGCATGACTTGTGAGGGGGAACGCACGCACGCAGGCACGCATGCACGCACGTATGTATGTATGTATGTATGTATGTATGTATGTATGTATGTATGTATGTATGTATGTATGTATGTATGTATGTATGTATGTATGTATGTATGTATGTATGTATGTATGTATGTATGTATGTATGTATGTATGTATGTATGTATGTATGTATGTATGTATGTATGTATGTATGTATAAGCAAGTACCAGGCTCGGTTCTACTTGTTAATCCTTCTACTGCTAAGAAGTAATCATCTTCGCGAAGTATATAAATGAATCAGGGCAAACTCCATGTGTGGTTACACCAGGATAATTGTCAGGCATACAAACCTGAGGGTCTCCAGTTTACAGTGTGGACTCCTCAGTCCAAGACACAGATTTTGTATGCCCAAATCCTGCAGATCGTTGTTGCTCATGTCCAATTCTATTAGACTGCAGTTGGAGCTGAGAATTGATGCCAACTCCACACAGCATCGCTCTGAGAGGTTACAGCCACTCAGCCTGAAGAAAGAGAAGTGATAAAAATCAATGAGACCAGATAAGAACAACCTTCCTTTGAGAGCATGCAGCCTGACAACCTGCACGCACGTGCACGCACACACACGCACGCACGCCACAAGTGGCGTGCTACAAGTTTGTAGGTCTGCTATTTTGAAAAATTGAAGAACGACTGACATAGAAACAGCTTTTTCAGAAAACTGTCAGGATGTAGAAGACATTTTTAGAATCTGATCTCAGGTCAAAATGGGTTAAGTAATGTCTTGCAGAAAACAGCGAAAACAGGCTTGAAAGTAACTGTTCATATTTATTATAGTAGGTTATTGGGCTCTGTTGGGCCCTCAGGTGACAGAGGGGTACAGTAACTGTTCATATTTATTATAGTAGGTTATTGGGCTCTGTTGGGCCCTCAGGTGACAGAGGGGTACAGTAACTGTTCATATTTATTATAGTAGGTTATTGGGCTCTGTTGGGCCCTCAGGTGACAGAGGGGTACAGTAACTGTTCATATTTATTATAGTAGTTTATTGGGCTCTTTTGGGCCCTCAGGTGACAGAGGGGTACAGTAACTGTTCATATTTATTATAGTAGGTTATTGGGCTCTGTTGGGCCCTCAGGTGACAGAGGGGTACATTAACTGTTCACCATCACAGTCTGGGGTTTGAATCCATTGTGGTTCATCCAGCTTACTCAGCATCTACACAAACGCATGCATGACTTGCCAGGGGGAACACACGCACGCACGCATGCACGTACGCACGCACGCACGCTGTATGTATGTATAAGCAAGTACCAGGCTCGGTTCTACTTGTTAATCGTTCTACTGCAGTAATCATATTCGTATATAAATGAATCAGGGCAAACTCCATGTGTGGTTACGCCAGGATAATTGTCAGGCATACAAACCTGAGGGTCTCCAGTTTACAGTGTGGACTCCTCAGTCCAAAACATAGATGTTTTATGTCCAAAACCTGCAGATCGTTGTTGCTCATGTCCAATTCTATTAGACTGCAGTTGGAGCTGAGCATTGATGCTAACTCCACACAGCATCGCTCTGAGAGGTTACAGCCACTCAGCCTGAAGAAAGAGCAGTGGTAAAAATCTGTTTGTATTCTCTTTTTTCTTTTCCTGTAAAACCAATATCACATAATATATTAAGGAAGTATAAACAGCATTGAAATGGTGGTTATTTCCTATAGAACTGTGACATATTTTAAGTGTATTCAGTCTTCAGTTAACCTACAGAGCTCTGTTGGAGGCTTTGACCACTGGCAGCAGCCTCAGAAGAGCCTCTTCTGAGGAACCGTATTTCTTCAGGTCAAACACGTCCAGCTCCTTTCCTGATGACAGCAACATGAAGGCCAGAGCTGACCACTGAGCAGGAGAGACAGTGGACAGACTCCCTGAGGTCAGGTACTGTTGGATCTCCTCCTCTAGAGAATGATCACCCAACTCATTCAGACAGTGGAACAGATTGATTGTTCTCTCTGGAGAGAGATTCTTCCTGATTTTCTTCTTGATGTACTGGACAGTTTTCTGATTGGCCTGTGACCTATTTCCTGTATGTTCCAGCAGTCTTTGTAAGAGAGTCTGATTGGTCTCCGATGAGAGGCCCAGCAGGAAACGGAGGAACAAGTCCAGGTGTCCATTTGGACTCTTTAAGGCCTTGTCTACAGCACTCTGGTAGAGGTTGTTTAACTGTGGTCTAAACAGCTTTGACCACTTGGAGGTTGACAGTACATTGACGCCAGTGTTGGTGAATGTGTGAAAGACGTAAAGAGCAGCCAGAAACTCCTGGACGCTCAGATGGACAAAGCTGAACACCTTGTCCTTGTGCAACCCACCACGCACCTCTTTAAACGTCTGTGTGAACATGCCTGAGCACACTGCTGCATCATTGATATCAATGCCACACTCTTTCAGGTCTGCTTCATTGAAGATCAGGTTGCTTTTCTCCAGATGTTTATAAGCCAGTTTTCCCATTGACAGAATGGCGTGTGTGTTCTTAGCTGGACTCCAGTCATACTTGGTCTCTTTCTGTTTGGACTGAACCAGCATGAAGTGGATGTACATCTCGGGCAGGGTCTTTGGCAGCATTCCAGTCCCTTTTATTAAAATGTCCTTCAGAACTCCAGCAATGATCCAACAGAAGATTGGGATGTGACACATGATGTGGAGGATTCGTGATGTCTTGATGTGTGAGATGATTTTATTTGCCATGTTCTCATCACTGATTCTCTTCTTGAAGTACTCCTCCTTCTGGTCGTCAGTGAACCCTCTCAACTCTGTCACCCTGTCAACATACTTAGCAGGGATCTGATCGGCGGCTGCAGGTCGTGTGGTTATCCAGATGCGAGCTTTGGGAAGCAGGTTTCCCTTGATGAGATTTGTCAGCAGCATGTCCACTGACATTTTCTTTTCTACGTCAGTGCAGATCTCCCTTTTCTCGAATAGATGGCGTAGAGGAGTACAAAACTCATCCAGCCCATCGAGGATGAACATAACGTTAGACCCTTTTCCGCTGCAAATATCTGCCTTGTTGATTTCACCAAAAAAATCACGAAGAAGTTCCATCAAGCTGTATTTCATCTCCTTCTGCTTGACATTCAGCTCTCGGAAAGTGAATGGGAACAGGAAGAGGATATCCTGGTTGGCTATGTCATCTGCCCAGTCCTGAGCATACTTCTGAGTTAAGGCTGTTTTACCAGAGCCAGCCACTCCCTTCATCAGCACTGTTTTGATTTCAGCTTCCCCAGGTAAAGGTTTAGTGATGTCTAGAGACTTGATTGGTGTTTCTGGTCTGGATGTTTTTCTGGACACAGTTTCAATCTGGCTGACCTCATGTTCCTTGTTGACCTCTCCACTAGCTACCACTGTGACATTGACCTCTGTGAAGTCCTGGTTCAGAGGTGTTTCTTCTGGGTTTTCCTCAGGTCGTTTCCACTCAATCAGATACTGTCCCTCCTTCTTCAGAAAAGACTTGAGTAGTTGGGGAGTAAGGATTTCTAAATAACCAAAGAACAGAGGACACCAGTAAGTGCATGCTATGATAAATGTGGTCCTCAAATGAGTGGACTTGGTAATTATATTCATGGCTCTGCTGCTGTAGATGCTGAATTATGAATATTGCTGCTGAATCTTCCATGTGACGTCTTATTAATTATTATTTAAACTAGGCATAGAGCTGTCAATGTTTCTTGTAGAATTGATAAAAACAAAATGAGATGGAATTGTATTTCTGTTCTGACACTTTGTTTATTATAGGGGCATAAAACCCTATAGCCTATGTTAGTTTTCCACACCAGGTTAAGAACTACAGGGTAAAAACATGGCAGGCTACAGAAGTATACAGTGATGTAAGCAACACAGCTGCAGCTAATTAAATAAATAGTGCGTGTGTGTTAGATTTTAATTTGTGTGCCAATAATATCTATTGAAATTGCACATTGGCATGCCCTTGGCTATGGACACGCCTATGAAAATCTAAGGAAGTATGTGATGTCTTTCTTGCCTATCATTCTGTTACAGGATGTGATACAACTGACTTCAGTTGGAATTGTGCCAGTCTTTTTGCAACAGCTTGAGAACATTATCCTCTTCATGCAGAGAGTCATGTAACCCAGGAAAAGTGGGGAAGACGTGCATGTGGAAACGTGAATAAGAATGTATGAGCAACAGATGGTACATACATCTGGAGAGAATGTCTTCAGCAAGATATTGATTACTCAATGGCTGACAGACCATGATCTTGTCATAGTTTGCTTCTCCTGTTCACATTTTCCAACAAGCCTGGGCAGAAAAGCTCCCATAGGAAGTCAAAGTGTGGAGAGGAAGCTAATGATGAGAGCTCGGAAAGTCAAGAAAGAAGGACACAAAAGAATGTGGCCATGCCCGGGTGGGGCTTAAACACTCGGCTGATTGCTAATCAGAGCATGGCCACCACAGGTGATGTGTCTTTAGGCTCCATTCATTCTTAACTCTGGGGGAGCCCGGGTTGGAACTGGGAACCTTGTGGTTCCCATCCAGTCAATCTACCCCTGAACCACTGCCGCCCCGTATGGTCAGACTAAGACTGAAGAAGTCAAATAATGTATTAATTATGGCCTTAACAGGGATCTCACAGTTATACAAGGTATACCTCGTGTTTCTGAGTTCAGCAGGGAGACAGCAACAGGAAAGAAGCTGTCCTGAGCCTACTGGTACGGGAGCCATCCGGGCTGGGGTAATGCAAGGGGATCCTAGCCCCCTTTCTCTTCATCATAGTCCTGCACTATGCACTCAAGAAGGCCATCAGTGGACAAGAGCAGGATCTTGGCTTCACTCTAACACCAAGGAGGTCGAGATGACACCCCAAAGTAGTCCTGACAGATCTGGACTATGCAGACAACATCAGCCTGCTCTCTGACAACGTGCAGTGTTGGGTGTAACGGCGCTATTAATAACGGCGTTATGTAACGGACTACTTTCATTGGTAACGGAATAAAGTAACTACTTAGTTTTGCAATTTAGTAGTTAGTTACCTAGTTACATTTCCAAAAAAGTAATCCCGTTACTATAATGTGTCCCTGTTCATTTTGTTGGCAAGATTTAAAAAATAATAAAGCCCCGACTGCCCGCGGAGTCTATTTCTCCTGCCTTCTGTGTGAGTTATCCTTCCAAGCCCACTATACCATGTACTATACATCCTGCGTCTACTACATCCTGTAGTTCACTTAAGAAATAAAAGTATTGTTACAAGTAGATTTTATTTTGAAGAGGAAGTTGTTTCGGTTGTAGCCAGCTGCCATGACAGTCTAGTCGACTAGAAGTGCCGGGTGGTAGTGGAATAATAATAACAACAACATGCTTTTAGCCAAAGTTGACTTGACTTAAACAATGTAGGCTAAACACTTTGGAATTACGTTTAACATGGTATATCCTCGGTGGCGGCGTCATTAGGTGAGTACTAATTAATGAATTGTTAAGTTTCATAGTATCATTCATCATCAACAACAGGCTGTTGTTGTTGCCCCCCCAAAATGAACAGGTTACTGCCTACAGGATTCTCATTCTGTTACTGTCACTGCCTGCAAGGATGGCCGCCGTGCCATTGCTTATAAACTATCTAATTCATACGTGGGTCGTCGTGGGTCCACGTGGATTGTTGTTATTGTTCATGCGCCACGGCGCGCGGCGTGGAGAGGGCATCAGAGCGCAGCGCAACAGCCTAGTATGGCATATTGTAGTGTACTCTCTGCACTCTCTTTCTGTCCAGTCCTACGTGCCGATTGTGGCAAATTATATTCATTAATAAAGAGAGAGCTGTAAAGGGGATATTGTCTATGGTCAGTTCATGGTGTGTATCATTCTCGTTTTTAACCGGGCCGTGATAATGCGGCGCAATGACGGTAGGCAGTAGCCTAATACAATGTAACCAACTTGCGCAAGCATTCAAAAATGGGTTTTAATTGTCGGGTAACGGAAAATAACGGAAAATAATCTAACCTTTTACTTTTCTCAGAAGGTAATTTGTAACGGTAAGGGATTATTTTTATGGGCAGTAATCCAGTAACCTAACGACGTTACTTTCTAAAGTAACGATGCCCAACACTGCGTGCAGCAAACACAGGAACTCCTGACCAGAGTGGAGTCCGAGTGTGCCAACGTGGGCCTCAGGTTAAATGCCAAGAAAACTGAGGTTATCACCTATAAGATCTCACTGGATCATCAACCTCTGACAACAGGAGAAACTGTACTGAAGGAGGTCATGGATTTCAAGTACCTGGGCGTTGAGTTGACCAACCGAGCAGGATCTAAAAGTGAGGAAGTCACTTGCATGGAGGGCCCTGAATGGCATGACCAGTGTATGGAACTCCAATGTCCCCCGACAAATCAAACTCTTCTTCTATGCAAGGGTGGAATCTGTTCTCCTATATGGCAGCGAATGGTGGACCCTGAAGCCAACCCTGCAGAAGTCTCTAGACGGGTGCTACACCAGAATGCTGCGTGCAGTACTTAATTAACATCAGCAAGAGCGTGTTACCAACAATACCCTGTATGAGGGAATAATAGGGTGAGCCAGAAAGTAGCAGCCAGGAGAATGAGACTAGCAGGACACTGCCAAAGACATCAAGAGCTGCCAGCCAGCAAAGTAGTGCTGTGGGAACCAACACATGGGCATCGATCAAGAGGACGTCCAACATTAACATACGTGGATGTACTCAAGAAAGACGCAGGAGCGCAAAGCACCAACGAGCTGGCCAGATGTATGGAGAACCAGGATGACTGGAAGCGACGATGGAGGGCTCGTCTGAGGACGACCTAGAGAGAGTTGTGTGTGAAACACGAACGCAAGGACAACACAAGAGACGGTCGCGGCCACACAGCCAACTCAAGGTATGGCCACTGAGCCGACTTGGGGACCCAACGCAAGGACAACACAAGAGACGGTCACGGCCACACAGCCAACTCAAGGTACGGCCACGGAGCCGACTTGGGGACCCAACACAAGAGACGGTCACGGCCACACAGCCAACTCAAGGTACGGCCACGGAGCCGACTTGGGGACCCAACGCAGCTCCTCCAAGGAAAACAAACAAATTAACGGAGCTGAACGTGAATCCCCCCCACCGCCCACCCCTTTTTTTCCCTCACTGTATATGTTTCTTTTCCCTTTTTACCTCCTTTATGATGAATTCCTGTTCTGTCTATATAGAAGTGTCTATTTGTACGTCTATTTGTACGTCTCTAAATGTTTTTGATGATTTGAACATGGTGGACCCTATTGGAAACAAGTGTAATGCTTAATTGGGTCGTCCACTCACAGTTAACAGCCTTTGTATTGAGTTTGTGCTTGAAATGTACTGTAATTCTGCAAACTGTTAATAAATTCTTCAATCAATCAATCAATCAAATAAAAGTGTATCATCCATCCTCTCCATCATTAAGTCACAGTTAAAGCTGTGACTTTCATACTGCTCTCTAGGGTGTTTCATAACTCACCACTGTTAGCTGAGTCTTCTGATGGAAGTACAGCTCCTGCATAAGAAGAGGAGTAATGAAGTGAGCTCAGTGAGTTGACATAACATTCATGTAATTGGATTATTGTCATTATCTATGGGGCAAATACATTCATGTATTGCCAGTGGAACTATCACATGTTCCTGGTAAAAAATAATATTGAATGTGTCAACCTTTTCCCCAGTAAATATATTTCCAAAGATGCTATAATTAACCCATATGAACAAATCACAATATTAAGGTTCATAGGCCAACATAATATTTATGTTGAATGGCACAGAAAAATAGAAAATGCTAACTGAAATTAACCCATTCACCACCACTGGCGTAAATGTACGTCACATCCAATCCAGCGGTTAAGCGCCAATGACCTAAAGCTATGTTGCCTGGTCTGGTCTTTATAGTGGTTTATGATAGATCACACTCATGTGCTATATACTGTAGATTAGCTCTGGGTTATTAGGCTATAGACTCTATAGCACTCTATAGTATAGAGTAAACAGAAAATGAACCGGAAACGAGATGGCCACGCCCGTAAACATCAAGTTGGATCATGTTAAAGCTGTGACTTTCATACTGCTCTCTAGTGTTGTCAGTTAAATCAAATGTTTCATAACTCACCACTGTTAGCTGAGTCTTCTGATGGAAGTACAGCTCCTGCATAAGAAGAGGAGTTGACATAACAGTATGACATTCATGTAATAGGATTCTTGTCATAATCTATGGGACAAAGACGGTTTTTAAGGTAGACCACACCAATGCAACTCATACGGCATGTTAAGGGGGCATTTAGGTTTTTGTCACCATAGTAATTTAGTAAATGCTGCATCCATGGTTTGGAGAGGGCACTTTTCACCAACGGCCAAAAGGGCAGGGGCTGAAGCCCCCTTTCATGTCTATGTGTGCAGTGTGCACGTGTGTGATGGCGTATGTATGGGCTTGCAATCAGATTCAGCATTCTGTCGTGACTGTGTGGCCGTACCGTACCATTCGACTGTCAAATACCTAGCCAGACCAAGTTGTCAAGAAAGAGAGAAGGGTGTGACGTAGAGGTGGGCAAAAAAGATATATCGCAATATATCGCCACAATATTAAAATCAAATCGCAAAGTTATTTATTTATTTATTTAATATTTAAGACTAACCGTTATCTGGCTGCAAAGTAGTTTATTGAACTATACATTTGCTTAGAATTGTTTTCAAATATTCCAGTATAATAGTCTGTAGGGCTGTAGTCCATTTTAGTCCAGTTCTATAGTATAATAGTCTCAGTCTGTAGGGGTGTAGTCCATTTTAGTCCAGTTCTATAGTATAATAGTCTGTAGGGCTGTAATCCAGTTCTATAGTATAATAGTCTGTAGGGCTGTAGTCCATTGTAGTCCAGTTCTATAGTATAATAGTCTGTAGGGCTGTAGTCCATTGTAGTCCAGTTCTATAGTATAATAGTCTATAAGGCTGTAGTTCATTGTAGTGCAGTTCTATAGTATAATAGTCTGTAGGGCTGTAGTCCATTGTAGTCCAGGAAGAACTGACATTCTGTACTGTGATCCAACATCATGTTTATTATGTCCTCGACTTCATTAAAATAGGATCTGGGTGAATAATCTGTAAAGTTGCCCTTTAATTAATTTATTTCTGTGAATGTTTTCCTTTCTTGACAATGCATTGCATTACATTATTCTCATTATGATATGATATGTATGATTTCATTAAAGATGGAGTGCCACAATTTTTTTTCCACCCCAAAACATGATCATCAGGTATTATTATAATATAAGGAGGAAGAATTTTTCCCAAAAAGTGTACAGTATTTGTACACTAGTTCATTAAGTATGCCTGGTTTGCCTGGTGGGTAGTGATGGGTGGTGATCCACCTGAACTGAAGCCACACCCACAGCTGTAGTTGTATGATAAAGGGGGAGGGGTTAGGGGAGGAGCTGATAGTGTGATGTCACTATATTACTGTTTATTTCATTGGCCCGTTTGACTGTCAAGGGTTCAGCCTCCAGGAAGAAACCCAAACATTGTGGCACTCCATCTTTAAGACATATTGATGCAATATTGTCGAATATGATAATGCATAACCAATTGCTCCTTGTTGATAGCAGGTGGTCCTGATAGTAGCTGAGGAAAGCCATACTGGCCCAAATGTGTCCACTCTATGGGACTGCTACTATGAATAATATTGAGGTTGTAAAAAATAATAATAATTTAGTTGTACATGTGTTCTTACCAAGGCTCACCAGCAGGTGGGGCACATGTTGTTCAAGGGCACTGTAAAACGCTGTTCTGATACGAGTATCACCTGGATCTATCCCGCCTGTGTACAGTTCCCTCATTTGGTCCATGGTTGTCTTCTCAGCTTTAATCCTGGCATAGTGCTCAGGATGGACCATTTTTCCTAGACTGTCTACTATAGGCATGACCATGGAAACCCTTTGAATAAGCGGTGCCTTGTGCTGGATCACAAAATTGGCTGTTTGCGAGAGAAAGAGACAGTTGAGTTAAATGCATCACAGGCAATATGAATTTAGAAACATAAAGCTATCGGCATTTCTACATCCTCACATGCATAGTGTAACAACTGTGTATTTGGTATATCTTTATGTATAAAGCTCACCTTTTTCTGCATTCTTTTTGTCTGAAGTCAAGCTGACAACAGCATCCTGTTGTACAAAGTCATGTTATTTCAATCATATCATGCCTGAAGCACTATTAAACAATATCATGTCTTGTATACAAGTATTGACTACATTAGTGGTTTTACACCTACAACCAACCACCTGCATTTTTGGTGCTATATTTTATATAGACTAGTAATATCCCATTTGTTGTTTTTGATTGATTGATTTAAATATATTAACAGTTTGCAGAATTACAGTACATTTCAAGCACAACTCAATACAATACTGTTAACTCTGAGCGGACGACACCATAAAGCACTACACTTTTTTTCACTTCATCAAAACATTTAGAGACGTACAAATATACAGGTACACTTCTATATAGCCAAAAACAGGAAATCATAGAGGAAAAGGGAAAAAAATACATATACAGTGAGGGGAAAAGGTGGGTGGAGGAATAAGATTTTACGGGGTCCAGTTTCGAATTACAGCCGCCCATAGGTGCCTTTTGAGAGCGGTTTTGAAGGAGTCAAGGGATTTACATGTCTTAATGACTGTTGGTAGGGCGTTCCACATTTTGGTGGCATAGGAGCGAAATTAATTTAGTCCCTTGTTTGTGCCGAATCTGGGTTGCACATGGTTTGTTGAACTCCCTCTGGTGTTGTGGGTGTGGACTATGTTGACATTAAGGAAGTATTTAGACAGGTACATGGGTATCTTGGTGGTGTATCGAATCGTGTGGACCAGACCCATTGCAAGATGCTGTACTATGCTTTCTATTTTTAATGCAACATTTATGAATATCCAGTACCTATATGAACATTAACCTATACAGTTAATGCAAAAACAAAATGAAAAAAGTTATAGTCTTTTGAAATAAGGACACTCAGTGTGTACGCAGGAATGGACATAACATGAGCTTTGTAATTTGCAACATGTTTGAAAAACAAATAATAATAAATGTATTTGTAGGCCTACAGTTTTTTAAGGTACTGTAGTTTTAATTCATGTTACTGTATGTGTAAAACAGACAGTAAAGCTACAGTCATGATGTGTGTGGTCATCTGAAAGCTGTCTGAGGACAAACATTGAAGATGTTTACCTGCTCTGAGGAACCTGCAGTTTCTCCAGGATTAACTTCATCCACTCTGGACTCCATCTCTTCACACTGCTGTGGAAAGAGGTGTCCTTGTCATTACTGAGGAAACTGTGTGTGTGTGTGTGTGTGTGTGTGTGTGTGTGTGTGTGTGTGTGTGTGTGTGTGTGTGTGTGTGTGTGTGTGTGTGTGTGTGTGTGTGTGTGTGTGTGTGTGGTGGGGGGGGGGGGGGGGGGGGAGTGAAGGGAGTGCGTTAAGCTGGCCACACTTTACAGCTGTGCATCAACACTGCGCTCAAGCAACAAGATACTGTGAGTCACACTATAGCTGCTGCAAGATGACTTAATTGTTGCTCACTTCAAAAAAAGGTGCAAAGGCCACCAGAGGACATGCAGAAAGACATAAAGACAAGACTGTGGGAGATCGTAAAGTTGTGCAAGACGTTGTGACACAATAGAGCAGAGAGTGAGTCTGATCATGAACTTGACCTCAAAACACTGAAAACAGCCCAGTGGAGAACAGCATATTAAGACATAGTTAATGATCATCCTGACAGATCATCCTGAGCTTTTGTCTCAGGATATGAACGCACTGACCACCGCTGTTCTGATGCTCATTAACATTCAGAAACGGCACACATGTGTGAGAGAGAGAGACCGGCCAATCACAGCACAAGCTTATCACACTGCTCCTCCCTCCACTGCTGGCCTGCTCGATGTGCTTAAAAAATGTCAACAAAAAAACACGGTGAAGCAGCTTTCTGCTTCTACGGGCCGACGGCGTGGAACAAACTCCCACTGTACCTTCGACAGGCAGCGTCTGTAGACATTTTTAAAGCACAGGTCAAGACCTACTTCTACATTCTTGCTTTTAGTTGAGGTTTTAAATCCTTATTGTTATTCATGTCCTCACTGCATTACTGCTATTATTTTAATGTTGTTTTACCAATCCCAGAGAGGGTGATATTTGCTGAGCCTTTAGAAGTTTAGAAGTCCAAACGATAAAATAAAAGATCCCCCCCCTTCCCTTTAGCTGAGAATAACGCCTATATCCCCTATATCTTTATTTTATTTTTTTGTCAATATACATAATTATCAACTTACTTTTGTAAAAAAAAAGGTTTAGGGAGAAATTCCCCTTTAAGCGTCATTTCCATCCTCCAGCTGTTTAAAAACCAGGAAGAGACACCTGTTCTAGGCGCTACTGTCTGGATGTATCCTCTGGGCTGATAGGAAAGGTTGCTGACCAATCAGTGCAAGAAATGTCAACAATCGCATTTGTCATTTTGAACCATTAAACTGATGGCGGAAATAGCACATCTACAAGCTTGTAAATCGACTATTTTCGATGCTCCACTAAGATATATCAGGCATAGGTCTTACTAGATTTAGAAGCCCCATACTGTATCTAAATGGAACTGCATTTATATAGCATCTTCCTCCGAAGCACTTTTTACAATGTACTTCTCATTCACACATCGATGGTGGAGGAAACCATGCAAGGCACCAACCACTAAAGGCACAACGAATTTGCACACTCACGCACAGACACACACACACACACACACACACACACACACACACACACACACACACACACACACACACACACACACACACACACACACACACACACACACACACACACACACACACACACACACACTAAACTAAGTGTATGTTTATTGTAACGTCTGTGAAAAGGTATCATATAATCCCATGAGGGATGGGCCACAAGGTGGCATGACACTAAATAAAATCATTCACACACACACACACACACACACACACACACACACACACACACACACACACACACACAATACAGTCATAACGCCATCAGTGAGAGAGGCCACCAGAGCACGTGCAGAAAGACATCAAGACAAGACTGTGGCAGAACATAAAGTTGTGCAAGACGTTGTGACACAATAGAGCAGAGAGTGCCCGTTGCTGCTGTGCTGTCAGATTTAAGTGTCAGTAAAAAGTCTGATCATGAACTTAACCTCACAACAGCCCAGTGGAGAACAGCATATTAAGACATAGTTAATGATCATCCTGACAGAGCTTTTGTCTCAGGATATGAACGCATCGCTGTCCACCACTGTTCTGATGCTCATTAACATTCAGAAACGGCACCTGGTGATGATTATAGCAAGTTCCACAACACTGACGTTGATGCCAAGCTCAAGTTGCAGACAGTTGTCACTCGTTTAAATGTACTATTTATATATTCATTCATTCATTCATTCATTCATTCATTCATTCATTCATTCATTAATTCATTCATTCATTCATTCATTCATTCATTCATTCATTCATTCATTTGGGGGATTTTTGGCCTGAGATTATAACAAAATACAGAATACAGAATGGACACATTCATAATGTGTACAGCAAGCATTTTGATTGATTACTGTATGTGTAAAAAACAGACAGTAAAGCTACAGTCATGATGTGTGTGGTCATCTGAAAGCTGTCTGAGGACAAACATTGAAGATGTTTACCTGCTCTGAGGAACCTTCAGTTTCTCCAGGATTAACATCATCCACTCTGGACTCCATCTCTTCACACTGCTGTGGAAAGAGGAGAATTATGAATTATTGGACAAACGTGTGTGTGTGTGTGTGTGTGTGTGTGTGTGTGTGTGTGTGTGTGTGTGTGTGTTGGGGGGGGGGGTATATACGATACTATAAAAGTGGTAAAACATGGACCGCATTGTCAAATATTACCTAAAAAACAGGCATGCATTGTAAAAAATATGCCTGTCATGTTGCAATGCTTAGTGAGATTATGTATCAACAAAATCAAATGTCTCATTCCCACAAGTGCTTGTCAGGGTACGGGGTCCGCAGAACAAATTATGTTTATTTTGGGGGTCGTGGCCTGAAAAGTACAAAATTGTACTGTACTGTACAGTGACAGACACAACTCTGACATGGCATCAATCTCTCAGAGACATCACACAATCACAAGTCCTGCAGTCATTTGAAGCAGAGCTTCCTTCCCCATGCAGACAATACATTATATTATTAATCCATACTTATTTCAAACTGCTATTGCTATCTGAACAGGCGTCATATGACTTTTCAGTTTTGCGTCATGTTACTGTAGGCCAGGGGTAACCAACCAGGGGTTCGCAAGCTACCAGTAGCTCGCACGAGCCATTCAAGTAGATCCCGGAGTAAGCGGGTGTCAGCCAGCCATCTCTACCAATACACAGAACGTGGATTTAGAATTAGCTTGCAGTGATGGCCCCAGACATGTGTATTGGGCCATCAACTGCGGAGTTTGTTTGTTCTATTGTTTGACCGCTATCTCCAGTAACCCCCGTGTTGTGATGCACAACTTGTGCATAATAGTCATGCATATCAGAACAGAACAGTATAAAAACCCACAGAGCTAAACAGCCTCTCACTACTATACCTACACAGGCAAGCAGTGACTACTCTACTCTGACTATGGAGGGTCCGGCGGAAAAACTTTCGTTCAACTTTGACCTCTCTATCACATGGAACAATGTTTTGGGCGTAGTGAATGATATGGACATAAAAAACATAGTTCCGTGTGATAGAGGGGTAAAAAATTAACGAAAGTTGCACTAATATTTTAGAAATACAAATGACGTTAGTTTTGTGGATTAATTTACTTTTAATACGTGGTCCCCTGTGCCCCCCACAAAATGACCGGAACTACTTAATATTTCACCAAAACCAGAGCAGAACTCCCACCACGGGACTCGGGCAATCAATTAATACAGTTGCAACTTGCAACCACTATATTAATGGCAAGTATTTCATGCAGCTTAAGTTAAAAAAAAGTCAGTGTGGTCACATTTCCGCACTCTCAACAGGATCCTAGCACGGCTAGCAGCATTGTTTTATTGCAGTGCCAGTAACCCATGCAGCCTTTACTAGACGTTTATTGGTTTCTTTATGTGTACTTTGACACAATGTAACCTTATTTCACAAAGCACTCGTTTGGTCATCAGTTCTCTATCAAAACCCATAAATCCTAATTACTGGGAGGAACAAGGAAACAAGAATAAGTAACTAGTATGACAGTAAAAGTTCTGTATGAGAGCCAAATAATGTATCTGACCTTGCACTTTCCTGCAAAGAACGTGCGTTCCTTAGAAAGAGTATCAGAATGTATTCTTAAACTATAGTCTTTGTCTGGATGTGTACACACACACACACACACACACACACACACACACACACACACACACACACACACACACACACACACACACACACACACACACACACACACACACACACACACACACACACACACACACAGGTATATCGAATGTTTGACTCCGTATGATTTTGGCTGTAGGTCAAAGTAACACCCAGAGACAGTAGCAACTGTCACTGTGACTTCCACTGGACTTTACAAATGAACTAACAGCCCCAATACACAATAGAATCATAGCGTCATCAGTGAGAGAGATTTTTCAAAACAATGCTCAGTTTAAATTCAGGTGTCTGGAAGCAGCAAGTGAAAACAAGACAGACACGACATTTCATGCTCGCTATCCATTTAATTTAGCTATTTTTGAAAATAAATATAATCAACATTTTATTTGAATCGCCTGCATAAAATAAGTGATTTTCTTAGTTTTAAGGGTAACTGTTGTATAATTACAATATTACACTCGAGGGTGTGGTTTAATGTGATTATTGCCACTTCAGTGATGCTTGCGGAACTCGACTTCGTCTCGTTCCCTGTCGTGGCAATAATCACGTTAACCCACACCCTCTTGTGTAATATTGCTTAGTGTAGGCTATAGCAGTGACTGAGACAACATGAAGAAAAACAAAGCCAAGTGACAGCTGTATAAGTCAGTGAAGCCATGGTTATTAGCATAAAGTTGACCATGGCCTCACTTACGAATTTGATTAGACATGGTAATGTCTAACTTAAAAAATGTTAAATTAAAATTGAATTGGCTCCTTAACAGTTGCATTGTTTGTTTTTAATGTCAATCATTAAAGTAGCTATAGTCTTCTTCATAAGGTATTTAAGTGATATATTGTAGTTATAGCAGTGACTGAGACAACAGACTGAAAAACAATGTTGTATAAGTGAAGATAAGCTATGTGTAAAACACATGATGTGTGTCGTCATCTGAAAGCTGTCTGAGGACAAAGGTTGAAGATGTTTACCTAATCTGAGGAACCTTCAGTCTCTCCAGGATCATGTGTGTGTGTGTGTGTGTGTGTGTGTGTGTGTGTGTGTGTGTGTGTGTGTGTGTGTGTGTGTGTGTGTGTGTGTGTGTGTGTGTGTGTGTGTGTGTGTGTGTGTGTGTGTGTGTGTGTGTGTGTGTGTGTGGTTAAAAAAAATGCAAAGCCCCATTTTCAGCAGTCATTTGTGTCCTAATGATAAACTGCTGATTCAATTTTAATTGGTTATTTCATTGATAAACCATTACCTGAAATCTGAATTACACCCTATTCTGTTCAATTGAGTGTCATTCTTATAGCTGCACTATTTAACTTCCCTTTTCTACCCCCACATTTTAACCCGGTTCCCTGAGCAAGTGTTGACATTTTTACCATTGAGCTAATAGAGCCAGGCTGATTGTTCAGGGGATACGCTTGGGGAATCTTGACCATCAGGTCACAATGTGTGTCAGATCCAGATCCTGTGTCTAGGTGAGACATGACCTTTGACAAAGGATCTGAATGTCTCAATAGAAGAGCAGGGAGACACAATGTACCACCTTTGAATTAACATACTATACCAATAGGAAATGTATTTAGCACGCGCACACACACACGCACACACACACACACACACACACACACACACACACACACACACACACACACACACACACACACACACACACACACACACACACACACACACACACACACACACACACACACACACACACACACACACACACACTACTACTTGACACTACTAGACTTTTTTTGAAGCCACCTAAGGATAGGCCTAAATTAGTCTGATCATGAACTTGACCTCAGTGGAGAACAGCATATTAAGACATAGTTAATGATCATCCTGACAGAGCTTTTGTCTCAGGATATGAACGCACTGTCCACCACTGTTCTGATGCTCATTAACATTCAGAAACGGCACCTGGTGATGATTATAGCAAGTTCCACAACACTGACGTTGATGCCAAACTCAAGTTGCAAGTTGACACTTGTCAGTTGTCATTTGTTTAAATGTTGGACTATTTATTTATTTATTTATTTATTTATTTATTTATTTATTTATTTATTTATTTATTTATTTATTTATTTATTTATTTATTTATTTATTTATTTATTTATTTATTTATTTATTTATTTATTTATTTATTCTGTTATGAGATTACAGAATACAGAATTATTGGCCTGAGAATACAGATTACAGAAATTTGTACAGCAAGCATCATGACTTTTCAGTTTTTGATTGATTACTATGTGTAAAACACAGACAGTAAAGCTACAGTCATGATGTGTGTGGTCATCTGAAAGCTGTCTGAGGACAAACATTGAAGATGTTTACCTGTGTGTGTGTGTGTGTGTGTGTGTGTGTGTGTGTGTGTGTGTGTGTGTGTGTGTGTGTGTGTGTGTGTGTGTGTGTGTGTGTGTATGTGTGTGTGTGTGTGTGTGTGTGTGTGTGTGTGCTATAAAAGTGGTAAAACATGGACCGCATTGTCAAATATTACCTAAAAAACAGGCATAATATGCCCATGTCATGTTGCAATGCTTAGTGAGCTTGTAGTCTGCTATTTTCGGGGTCCGCAGAACAAATTATGTTTATTTTGGGGGTCGTGGCCTGAAAAGTACAATACTGTACACTACAGTGACAGACACAACTCTGACATGGCATCAATCTCTGCAGTCATTTGAAGCAGAGCTTCCTTCCCTGTAGACAATAGTCTACACGACACAGCTCCATGTTTTTTGATAAAAAGCAATACAACTTAACGTTTTCATCGTTAATAGTTCATTCATCGTATTCATTTAAAATTACATTATGCAGTTCCAGTATTTCGTAATGTCCTAAAGTCATATTATACAATGTGACTATACAAAGCACGCCAACATAATATGCTTTTTATCAAAACATGGAGCTGTGTCGTGTACACTATTGTCTGCAGGGAAGGAAGCTCTGCTTCAAATGACTGCAGAGATTGATTACACATGTTTGATGATATTATCATCAAACATGTGTAATATTTCCTGCTAGGATGGTCAATATTGACATCCAGATTAAGTTGAGACGATTTACCTTCACAGAGGAGAAGTAGAAAGGCAGTATTCACCAGGGTGTCTGAATTCATCTGAGGGTGCTGCCTGTCACTAACTTCCTCAGAAACAAACTCTGTGACGTCAACGTGGGTTAAACAGTAACTTGGTGTCGGGGAGAGACAAAAGTATTAAATGTATTTATGGTGTCAGGTTAAGACATGTATTATGTACTCTTTATATGCGTATGTTTAGTAGCACAACAGTGTTCAACACATGTTAAATTACATACAAGTGGTATGTATGTTTTTATGGATGTCAATCAAAACTTATTCCAGACTTTTCATGGCCGCTTTTATGAATAATTTAAATTGACCATACCCTTGTGCCATATATCACTGTTTATGACACACACACACACACACACACACACACACACACACACACACACACACACACACACACACACACACACACACACACACACACACACACACACACACACACACACTACTACTTGACACTACTAGACTTTTTTTTTAAGCCACCTAAGGATAGGCCTAAATGAGTCTGATCATGAACTTGACCTCAGTGGAGAACAGCATATTAAGACATAGTTAATGATCATCCTGACAGAGCTTTTGTCTCAGGATATGAACGCATCGCTGTCCGCCACTGTTCTGATCGATGCTCATTAACATTCAGAAACGGCACCTGGTGATGATCATAGCAAGTTCCACAACACTGACGTTGATGACAAACTGAAGTTGCAAGTTGACACTTGTCAGTTGTCATTTGTTTAAATGTTGGACTATCTATCTATCTATCTATCTATCTATCTATCTATCTATCTATCTATCTATCTATCTATCTATCTATCTATCTATCTATCTATCTATCTATCTATCTATCTATCTCTATCTATCTATCTATTTATTTATTTATTTGGGGGGGGGGGGGGGTGGCCTGAGATTACATAATACAGAATTTTTGGCCTGAGAATACAGAATACAGAAATGTGTACAGCAAGCATCATGACTTTTCAGTTTTTGATTGATTACTATGTGTAAAACACAGACAGTAAAGCTACAGTCATGATGTGTGTGGTCATCTGAAAGCTGTCTGAGGACAAACATTGAAGATGTTTACCTGCTCTGAGGAACCTGTGTGTGTGTGTGTGTGTGTGTGTGTGTGTGTGTACTATAAAAGTGGTAAAACATGGACCGCGTTGTCAAATATTACCTAAAAAACAGGCATAATATGCCTATGTCATGTTGCAATGCTTAGTGAGCTTGTAGTCTGCTATTTTCGCGGTCCGCAGAACAAATTATTTAATTATTATTTATTTTATTTTGGGGGTCGTGGCCTGAAAAGTACAATACTGTACAGTACTGTACAGTGACAGACACAACTCTGACATGGCATCAATCTCTCAGAGACATCACACAACCACAGCAAGCCGCGTTCACACCAAGGAAGCTAGAAGCAGCTTCTTGTTTCGTGGTCCCATGTTATCTCTAGTACGCAGACCAGCTTTTTCGTTTTAAAGCTTGGAATGAAGAGCTTTTTTTTAGCGTGCTTTTTTTCTCCTGAAAACTCATCTTTGACGCAGCTCGGCAGCTTTTAAAAGCTGGGTTCTGGCTTCAGCTTCTAGAAGCTGCTTCTAAGCCAAGCACAGAGTGGTTTGAGGAGGCGGAGTTTAGCTCATTTGACAAGAGCAGAAACCCTCCGCAAAAGCTGACCGCACCGACATCGCATTCAATTATTTACTTTTTAAATAAGGGCTGTATATGTAATATGAAGGAATATTTGGCAAGACCATAGCATATTTATGGAAAGAAATAAAAGTTTATAGGAGCAACAAGTTGTCGAAGCGGTGAAAACAGGTTGTGTTCCGTCACTTGCGAGCCAGTTCTCTCCCAGTGGACTGGCACGGTTCCCACCGACCGGAGAGCGGTGAACAACTGAACCCCGTCGCTGACGCTGACTGACCGTGGACTAAACACACACACACGGTTTATAAATTAGCAGATATAGATAGTCTATACTAGACAAAGAACTAAACAATATAGTTAAAACCGGTTTTCGTGTCGGACGGACCCCCTGTCTTTATCCCCAAACTCTCCCCAGGAATAGGGCACTGTCTCGGGGAGGGGATGAGCAGCGCGCTCTTTCGGCCGTGTGCACCGCGCGCGTGGTGTGTGTGTGTGTGTGTGTGTGTGTGAAGCCCAGTGGTAAATTGGATACCAACGCAACTGGTTTTGGTGTAAACTCTGACTGGAAAGGAGCGGACAACGAGACGGTGCACGTCTCTGAATCCGTGATCACTGACCTGTCAATCAACGGTCAGTGATCAGTGGTCACTGTCAATCAATCCGCGACGACGGAACAGCAAGCGCGCTCCCTAACAACGGCGCGTGCGCATCTTCTAGCACTCAGAGAGCAGCATAGAAAACGGCGCTGGACAGGACTACGGTTGCAAGGGAAGCTTGCGTGCCTCCAATCAGCTGATCACTCTGTGTCCCACTCAATTCTAAAAAATGCAGCGATTGATGAGGACATTCTCATCTTCACAGTAAAGGCACCCCAAGTGCTGCCAACCAAACGGAATCTATCCATCTGGTATCCCAATAATCATGACCCTCAGGGCCCTATTATGCATGTCTTAAGTACCAGGTCTTATTACTTAACTTAAGACCTGGAGGCGTGATCAATGCCATTTGGCTATTCTGAGTGGCCAAACAGCATTGACCACGCCTCCAGGTCTTAAGTTAAGTCATAAGACCTGGTACTTAAGACATGCATAATAGGGCCCTCACTGTCTACACCATGGACAGCATCAAACCATAGAGTCTATAGGGCAGTATTATGCGTGTCTTAAGTACCAGGTCGTATGACTTAACTTAAGACCTGGAGGCGTGGTCAATGCCATTTGGCTATTCTGAGTGGCCAAATGGCATTGATCACGCCTCCAGGTCTTAAGTTAGTAATAAGACCTGGTACTTAAAACACGCATAATACTGCCCTCTGGGCCCTATTATGCATGTCTTAAGTACCAGGTCTTATTACTTAACTTAAGACCTGGAGGCGTGATCAATGCCATTTGGCTATTCTGAGTGGCCAAACAGCATTGACCACGCCTCCAGGTCTTAAGTTAAGTCATAAGACCTGGTACTTATAAGACACGCATAATAGGGCCCTCTGTCTCATATTAAACAGCTGTAATATTTAAAAAGGACTGTATATAGCCAAGCATGACAGAATTGTGAACATTATTGCCAAAGATGTGTCACCTATGTTTAATTCCTCTGTTGTGTTTCACAAAGATTCCTGTGTGAAACCAGAAATGTTTCAATGCAATGACCCAACCGTATTTGCAAATATAACTGCAAATACACCAGCTGGGGCCCTATTATGCGTGTCTTAAGTACCAGGTCTTATGACTTAACTTAAGACCTGGAGGCGTGGTCAATGCTGTTTGGCCACTCAGAATAGCCAAATGGCATTGATCACGCCTCCAGGTCTTAAGTTAAGTAATAAGACCTGGTACTTAAGACATGCATAATAGGGCCCCAGATGTCATTATTCATTATTATTAGAACAGCAGAGAGGTTTTTCTATTGGAAGTTGGCTGTGCTTTTGATTCAAGTTTAGAGGAAGCTTTCCTTACTAAACAAGTAAAATATCAACCATTAGTACAGGCCATTATACAACTGGGATATATGTGTCAGCTCATTGTTTTTATATTTGGCAGCCTGGGCCATGTCCACAGGCTAGTGGTCAGAGGCTTGAGGATTATAGGGTTGTCCAAGTGTAAGGCAAAGCAGCTTGCAACATGCTGTTCAATCTCCTCCATTATACGGTCTATTTGGAGGAGAAGGTGCTTTTTGTACCCATGATTTACTTTCGGTGTTGGTATTATGACAGACTGAAGTGACCAATGTTGGCTGTGATTAAGTTCATGTGTTGCCTATATTCTGTACATTTAGGGCTTGTTTGGACTCAAGCACATGATGTTTCGAGTGCGTGGGATATCAGAAGCAACTGAAAATATTTGTGCCCTTGATAATGTATTTTATAAATGTGGACTCAAATAAAGAAATTGAAATGGGTGTGTGTGTGTGTGTGTGTGTGTGTGTGTGTGTGTGTGTGTGTATGTGTGTGTGTGTGTGTGTGTGTGTGTGTGTGTGTGTGTGTGTGTGTGTGTGTGTGTGTGTGTGTGTGTGTGTGTGTGTGAGAGAGATATAATGGCCCTATTAACTACTATTGTTAATGTTAAGTAAACAATATCTCTCTCTCTCTCACACACACACACACACACACACACACACACACACCTGTTGCACCGGACTCCGTTCCGGTGATATTGATTATTTATTAAGTAATAAAAGTATGCCTACTAGTTGCCCAAGTTTCACATCATCTGCTAATTAAAAGCAAACTTTAAATTTGCTGATGCTGAGGGTCCGGGTGGTGGAGGAGGCCTCCTACTGCCACGATATAGGCAGCCGAGGAGGGTCAGTGACAGACAGACAGCGCCACGATAGGGTCTCCCTTCCCCGGGGAGAGTTGGGACTGAATGTCCGGAACCCACACGTAAACACAAGTGTGCTGGATATACAATTGTATTTCTTTCCATAAATACGGTATGCTCTTGCTAAATCAACATTAAAACATTACATACAGAGCCGCTATTTAAAAAATAGCACGGAGAGTTTCGCTTGTCACCCGTGGAAGAGGACGGCGGAGTGGGGTTTCCCCCCCCCCCCAAGATGAGCACATGAGCCGGGGTAAAAGAGGGAGGATCGAGATCCGGTCCTTCTTCTCGTTTGGTTATTTACAAGCATGTTTACCAAGATTATATTATTTATTTATCCATAAATAGGTTATGATGTAACTAAATATATAATTATTTCTCCTCTACAGCCGCTATTTTACATTTTAGACTTTAAAATGCGCGTCTGCTCGGACTGCCTATTTTCTGTCTCGTCTCAAGGCCAGTCCAGGCCGCTTGACTGACAGGTACCTTGTACACGCCCACTTTCTAAAAAAAAAAGAGCCGCTTCGAAATAATTTTAGCTTTGCTTTATTTTTCTAGCTTCGTAGGTGTGAACGTACCTGCAGTAATTTGAAGCAGAGCTTCCTTCCCTGCAGACAATAGTCTACACGACACAGCTCCATGTTTTGATAAAAAGCAATACAACTTAACGTTTTCATCGTTAATAGTTCATTCATCGTATTCATTTAAAATTACATTATGCAGTTCCAGTATTTCGTAATTTCCTACAGTCATATTATACAATGTGACTATACAAAGCACGCCAACATAATATTTCCTGCTAGGATGGTCAATTGACATCCAGATTAAGTTGAGACGATTTACCTTCACAGAGGAGAAGTAGAAAGGCAGTATTCACCAGGGTGTCTGAATTCATCTGAGGGTGCTGCCTGTCACTAACTTCCTCAGAAACAAACTCTGTGACGTCAACGTGGGTTAAACAGTAACTTGGTGTCGGGGAGAGACAAAAGTATTACATGTATTTATGGTGTCAGGTTAAGACATGTATTATGTACTCTTTATATGCGTATGTTTAGTAGCACAACAGTGTTCAACACATGTTAAATTACATACAAGTGGTATGTATGTTTTTATGGATGTCAATCAAAACTTATTCCAGACTTTTCATGGCTTTTATGAATACTTTAAATTGACCATATACCCTTGTGCCATATATCACTGTTTATGACACACACACACACACACACACACGCACACGCACACGCGCACACACGCATGCACACACACACACACACACACACACACACACACACACACACACACACACACACACAACACACACACACACACACACACACACACACACACACACACACACACACACACACACACACACACACACACACACACACTGTTTTGAATTATTTTATTTGGATCTGCACAAGAGGCGCAATACAATAGATCCAAACACTGATCAGAAGAAGGTTACATTTAATGGTCCAACCACATACAACTGCTGCACATGCTTAACACAGAGGAAAAAAGATAGCACATTGATGATGACCTTATTCCTAAACTTATTTGCCATTTTTTACAATGTTGAGCCGATCTACAAGCTCACAATGCATGTGTCAATGTAGATCGGCTAGTTGAACTATTTTAAAATGTATTTCAAAATAGTAAAAATTGGAATGGATGGTCCCTGGAACAGACATTGTTTGAGATGGGGGGGTCGGTGACCAAATCCATATCATTGTGGGTGTCCTTGTTGTAATGAGCACCACTGAAGCAACATAAGTTAAGATTTTGAAGACATTTATAGAATCGGCCTCAGGTCTTAAATTCCCCACCAGCTTAATTAATGAATTAACCTCGTATTGCTTTTCAACCCTTATTTTGAAAAGCCAAATACCCATAACCGGATGTTATCATGACGTAATGGTGTGTGTGTTGTCTTGACCGGTTGTTGATGTCTCGCTGGGTGCAGAAAAAAACCTGCATATGCATATGAACCTGGATATGGCATAAATATATGCAGCATAGGTTATATGCTGCATATACTTGCCATATATTGGCATAATATGTTAATATATCTAAAATAAAACCATAGCACTACCTTTTCATGTCGCGCACCCCCTAGAAGGCGCTCGCACACCACAAGGGGAGCACGCACCACAGTTTGGGAACCACTGGGTTAACAGAATGTTGAAATCTAATTGGTTCTAAAGAAGATTAACCATACAAACAGAAAACTATGACTTTCACATAAATCAGTATGGCAAGAAAGTAAAAATGCAGCTGCAATGAGATAAAAATCATGTGTTTGGTAGAGATTGAGTTTATGGTTGTGATCTGTCAATGTAATCTGTATTTGGGTACTCAGAAAACAGAAAGACAAAACATGGCGAGAGACAACCGTTCAGTATTGATTATTTACTGCAGTAGGGGACAGACTTAAATGAACTCATCTGATCTGTCTGACTCAAAGCATATTATGGCCAGCCTCAATACATCGTTACCAGTTGCACACAACAAGCGTATGTCAATACTTTTTGAATGTGATTAAAAATCTAACACAAACCCAACAAGTATTACCTTGCTTTGACATTCATCTGTATTGACAGGAACACATGGTAGCAGATTGTGGTGGCCTATAGGTCAAAGGTCACAGGTCTAGATCACATGTATGATGTCACTTAAAACAAACATTTAATTTATCTTTTCTTTCCTTTCTTGTTTTATTTTATTTTATCCCACAATTTTGTAACCCTTTTTTTGTAGAGTCATCACAAAATTTCAGATAGGCTACATGTACAGTGTAGGTAGTTTCGGTCTCTTTTGTGTCTCACTCGATTACACCACTTTTGGTACAATAAGGGTGTCTGTTCTTTATTGTGTTTCTCACTCTATGGTTCTATTTCAATGCAATTACAAATACACCATAGATAATGTTTGATTCCCCCCATGTTCTCTATCCCACTTTTAATCATTGGATTTATACTGTACATTGTGAGATGTAATGATATTATATGACTTGTTAAAACACTATCAAAGTCTAACAGCATCAGAATGTTATCAAGTCAGACTGACCTTTAGTCAACAGTCAGACACAGAACTATTGATTATTAACCATTATGATCCACAGTGAACTGCAGAAAGACTCTTTTTATAACCTGATAGAGGAAATGTTCAACCGTTTAACCCCTTAAATGTCAAGTTTGCGTCTAGTGTAATTCCAAGATATTTAAATTCTGATACTATCTGAATACTACTACCCTTGATGAGAATATCATTGTCTGTGGAGTTACGTGAAAAATACATACCGACAGTTTTTTTTGTGTTTTGTGTCTTGCCGTGAAAGCGGGTAGAAACGTATAGTGATTCATGTGAATGTCGCTTTCAATAACGATTGGTTACTATACTGTCAGAAATCCTGAAAAAGCATTTGAACATGATTTGTCCCCACAAGTCCTGTACTTGTGAACAATCAGGCCCCATCTCTGTTCTTTGCATAACATGTGTAATGTGATGCCTCTTGAACTGTGACTGGTAGCCTATTCCATCATGCTCTCTGTAAGAGATGCTGTGTAGTATTGTCAATGCATTGTGTGATCTGTCTATGTATTGTGTATTTATTGTCTCCACCAGGCCGAAGGCATGGGGAGAGAGTATGGGGAGAGAGTATGTTTTGCACTCCGTCCGTGTGTGTGTGTGTGTGTGTGTCCGTCCGTCCTTCCTTCCTTCCGTCCGTCCGTTACCAGCTAATCTCCGGCACCGTTAACCCGGTCGATGCCAAACTTTGCACACACACTCCCTGGATGCCAACGATGAACCTCTGCCCCACATTTTCCAGAACGGCCTGTTATAGCGCCACCATGAGGCAGCTTTTCACCATTTTAACCTATAACTGCACCGATCTGCGTGAAACGTTGCATGCACACTCCCTAGAGGCCAAGGACAAACCTTTGACCTGCATTTTACGCATCTGCCTTTTATAGCGCCACCAGGAGGCCGACTTTTGTAAAACACATTTTTTGATATTACTCCTCCAGATTCTGTCCAAAAATCGTTACACAGTATCTCTATGGTCATGTGCTCAAGTTGAATCTGTCCGATATTTCATATTCCATCCTAATTGGCTATAATTGGCTTTCAAAGTTTGCAAGATTGCCCCGTTTTGAACAAAAGCCTCAAATCATGAACGCAGCATGCAATTTACGTGAAATCTTTCACACATTTTCTTACTAGGCTGAGGAATATATCCCACCCTTTTCACATTGGCCTGTTATAGCGCCACCAACAGGTTGATTTTAGCAAAACACATTTTTGGAACAAAATGCCTCAAATCATCCAATTGCCATCAAAGGCGTATGAAGAAATGGCACCCTTTTCACATTGGCCTATTATAGCGCCACCAGGAGGCCACAACCTGACCTGCCCTGGTGGAGACCTGTGCCCCGAGGGGCACTTTTTCTAGTTGTGTTCTGATTTCTTTGTATCCTGAATTCCTGATGGTTGCTTGGTACAAAATGAACGTCCGCAAGCCGGGCAAAGCATCCATCCATCCATCCATCCATCCATCCATCCATCCATCCATCCATCCATCCAGCCATCCATCCATCCCATTTTCAACTGTATTTTATTATATTTTGACACTTGCTTTGGCATTGTCATTATTGTCATCATTAGCTGCACTATGTAACATGTAACTTTCCTTTTCTACCCCCACAAAGCAAGTGCTGACATTTTTACCATTGAGCTAATAGAGCCAGGCTGCTTGCTCAGGGGATACGTTGAATCTTGACCATCAGGTCACAATGTGTGTCAGATCCAGATCCTGTGACCTGTGACCTTTGACAAAGAATCTGAAGGTCTCAATAGAAGAGCAGGGAGACACAATGTACAACCAGCTTTGAATTAACATACTCCATAGATTGGACAAATATATATATTTAGCAAAGTTACATATAGTGCCACTTTAAAATTATGGGTTTAAAAATGGACGGTAAAAACACTTTTCTATCAAACTATCAAACACGCGCGCGCGTGCACACGCACGCACGCACGCACGCACGCACGCACGCACGCACGCACGCACGCACGCACGCACGCACGCACACACACACACACACACACACACACACACACACACACACACACAGGTATAACACCCAGAGACAGTAGCAACTGTCACTGTGACTTCCACTGGACTTTACAAATGAACTAACAGCACCAATACACAATAGAATCTTAGCGTCATCAGTGAGAGAGCAAAAGGAAATGTAAAATAACAGTTTTACATTTTTCATTTTTCAAAACAAAGCTCAGTTTAAATTCAGGTGTCTGGAAGCAGCAAGTGAAAACAAGACAGACACGACATTTCATGCTCGCTATCCATTTAATTTAGCTATTTTTGAAAATAAATATAATCAAAATTGTATTTTAATCGCCTGCATAAAACAAAAGGTTGTGTAGCCATTTACTAATTATGAATTCAAGTAGAGACGTACAGTATTTGGAATTTAATTATTGTATTTTCAAATGGTTTATTGACGGAGAGACGGGTGGCAGCCGGAAATTAGACGGCACCCGGGAGCAGTATGGGTTGGCGCCCCAGCCTGTGTCTTCCGTGAGGAAGAAGCCCAACAAACCCATGGTGAGGCCTTTAGGAGGGCCATTCAAGCCTCAAGCGGAGCCTGCGGCACCACCAAGGGCAAGGTGGAGCCTGCGGAACTGTTGCGGCTCGAGAATCCACCATTCCTGAATAAAGTGCCTGGTGCTGGGAGTCTGGTGCAACGCACAGGGCCTGACCTGGTGAGAGCAGGAGTGGACCTGGTGAGACGTAGGAGGGGCCCGGACAGGAGTCAACCCACAGAGCCTAGTCCTTCCACGCGCCAGAATGGTACCTCCCAGTCCCGGCAGAGTAGTTCAGGAAGAACGGATTGTGTGGCCCTGTTTTTTTCCTAATGGGACTGATCGAGGGTAGCTACTGGGACGTAAGTCGGGACTTGATCACCCCGGCTGGGTCACCTGAGTGAGGGGTATGATGTTGGGAGACCCGAAACCCCGATGACCTTAGGATACATCACTGAGGATACGTCCCAGGTGCATCCATGTATGTATGTATTTTGTTTAGTTATTCTATTTATAGTGACTCATAGGAATAGACTACGTGACAACCAGGAATAGTCTGGTGACCACCGGAGAGACGGGTGGCAGCCGGAAATTAGACGGCACCCGGGAGCAGTATGGGTTGGCGCCCCAGCCTGTGTCTTCCGTGAGGAAGAAGCCCAACAAACCCATGGTGAGGCCTTTAGGAGGGCCATTCAAGCCTCAAGCGGAGCCTGCGGCACCACCAAGGGCAAGGTGGAGCCTGCGGAACTGTTGCGGCTCGAGAATCCACCATTCCTGAATAAAGTGCCTGGTGCTGGGAGTCTGGTGCAACACACAGGGCCTGTGTGTTGGATCCATCCTGAAAAGAAAAGGCACTGTGGGGAGGGGCTTTTGCATGGTGGTGGCCCAGGGGCCCATCATTTCTAGATCCGCCTATGAATACAGTCATAGACAGATCACACAATTGCATCTTGCAATGGGTCTGGTCCACAAGATTCTATACACCACCAAGATACCCATGTACCTGTCTAGATACTTCCTTAATGTTAACGAAGTCCACACCCACAACACCAGAGGGAGTGCAACGAACCATGTACAACCCAGATTCGGCACAAACAAGGGACTACATTATTTTCGCTCCTATGCCACCAAAATGTGGAACGCCCTACTGTTGAGTCAAAACTCATAAATGGAGCATGAATCTCATAAATGGAGCTGGATCTTCTACAAGACACCTCAGACCTCTCAGACAACTACATCTCCCAGAGTGCATCAGCTGCAAGATGGCTGCTGGTGCTCATTTGCCTGATTGAACACCTGTTAAAGGCTGCTGGTGGTGGCTGTCAAACAAATATCAGACTACCAAAGATGAAGGTCTACCCATGAGCTCTACCTCCAAAGACGCCAATGGTCGGTTATGTTTGTTCTACTTACTTACTTACTTAATGTGGTTAAAAATATGGCCTTAATAGGCTAAATGTGTGTAGTATAAGTAACTGTTTCAGTTTGGAACTTGCATTATAGCCTCAATTTGTTTGAGTTTGGATTTCATTTGTTGAAGTCTACATTTACAAAAGGCAATTTAGATGTAGTTAAAGATGTTAACATGATTTACATTATTTATACTTAAAACTACTAAAACTGGACAACTTACCATGTTTAAAGGTATGTTAAATGCCTAGTTGGCTTAGAGCTGATCTACAAGCTCAAAGTTCAGTTTCCCCCTAAATACTTATTACATTTAAAATGCTTGTTTCCTAATTTATTCAAGCTTAAAGGTTGCAGTAACCTGAAATGTTTAAATTAAAATTACTTTAATAATTTGATTAAAATGTTGACTTCAATAAGTTAATTTAAGACATTACATTTAGTGTAAAAACACTTTATTGTTAAAACAAATAGTTAAAGACATGTGATTAGTTAAAAATATATTTAATGTTTAAAATCAAGCATGTTTAAAAGAGAACCTATTGTTTTGAAAAGATGTTTGTTTTTGATGTCTTGATTGTTTGACATTGTTGTTAAACCTTATTTCTTTGTTTTCAAAGGTTTTCAACCTAATTGAAGATACCAACCAGTCAACAAACAAGCAACTGTGGATAAAAAAGTTGGAAAATAAAAGTTGACCTGAGTTGGATCTTGGAGTTGTTTCCTTACATGTCATTTTGGAGTGGAATTGGGGTTGACCTAACACCTACCAACTGTCATTAAGACATGCGAATCCCTTGACTCTTTCAAAACCGCTCTCAAAGGGCACCTACGGACGGCTGCAATTCGAAACTGGCCCCTGTAAAATCGGAATCCCTCAAACACGAACGCAAGGACAACACAAGAGACGGTCACGGCCACACAGCCAACTCAAGGTATGGCCACTGAGCCAACTTGGGGACCCAACGCAGCTCCTCCAAGGAAAACAAACAAATTAACGGAGCTGAACGTGAATCCCCCCCACCGCCCACCCCTTTTTTTTCCCCCTCACTGTATATGTTTCTTTTCCCTTTTTACCTCCTTTATGATGAATTCCTGTTCTGTCTATAGAAGTGTCTATTTGTACGTCTCTAAATGTTTTGATGATTTGAACATGGTGGACCCTATTGGAAACAAGTGTAATGCTTAATTGGGTCGTCCACTCACAGTTAACAGCCTTTGTATTGAGTTTGTGCTTGAAATGTACTGTAATTCTGCAAACTGTTGATACATTCTTCAATCAATCAATCAATCCAGTGACTCCACTAGGAAGCAAAGAACAGTCATCAATGGCAGCAAACATATGAAATGAATCATTATTCACTGCCCACTTCACTCTCAGAAAGGATTTTCACCACTCTTCATCGTGGTTAGCAAGACCAAACACTAAGTTTAGAAACTCATCTCTCAAGTTGAAAACTATATAAATGATCCCTGAAAGTATAGTCTTGCTGTGAAAGTGGTGTCACTTTCATTAACGGCTGGTCAGAAATCCTGAAAAAGCATTTGAACATGATTTGTCCCCACAAGTACAGGACTTGTGAACAAGCAGACCCCATCTCTGTTCTGTGCATAACATGTGTAATGTGATGCCTCTTGAACTGTGACTGGTAGCCTATTCCATCATGCTCTCTGTAAGAGGAGCTGTGTAGTATTGTCAATGCATTGTGTGATCTGTCTATGTATTGTGTATTTATTGTGTTCTGATTTCTTTGTATCCTGAATTCCTGATGGTTGCTTGGTACAAAATGAACGTCCGCAAGCCGGGTAAAGCATCCATCCATCCATCCATCCATCCATCCATCCATCCATCCCATTTTCAACTGTATTTTATTATATTTTGACACTTGCTTTGGCATTGTAAACATATGCTTTCTCATGCCAATAAAGCTCATTTGAATCTAATTTGATAATAATACACTTTACTTGTATGCTATAGCATCTTTCATGACAGCAGCCCAGATTGCATTACATTAAAACATAGATCAACCACTTGATCCTGCACGGCTATTATCAGTTTTCATATTTGACATGTCTACTACTCTGACAACATCTCCTTCCTCAACACTCCACTAGGAAGCAAAGAACGGTCATCACTGGCCGCGGTTACATTACGGCTTGTCATTCCAAATAAATACTTCCGAAAAAAATACTTTGGAAGTAATGTTTTTTGCTGCGAGTTTACATGGGAAATGGTCATTCCGAATGAGTGTTTACATGGACGATTTAATATAAGACATGGGTTGGGAAGTAACAGATTACCTGTAATGCCGTTACGTAATCAGAGTACAAAAAACGGTAACTGTAACGTCTTAGAGTACATTTTAAAATGTTGTACTTTTACTCCACTACAATTATTTTAGTTAATAGTTACTTTGTAGATTTGTATTATTATTACAAAACACATATTAACCACTTTAGCCCTATATATATTTTGGACATGTGAAAATTGCCGATCTACAAGCTCACAATGCCTAGTGATGCATTGTGAGGAAGATTTGTATACTCTTATTGTTACATTTGGCACACTTAACTGAGTTAACTCAATTACATTTTGAATTCGGGACTCTTATTTGTAACGGAGTATTTCTATATTGCAGTATTGATACTTTTACTTCAGTAAAAAATGTGAGTAGCTACTTTTTCCACCACTGGAAGTATCAATACTGCAATATAGAAATTACAAGTAAAAGTCTGGAATTCAAAATGTCCTTAAGTAAAAGTACAAAATGCAGCCTAATTAAAGTACCAAGAGCAGAAAGTACTCATTGTGCAGAATGTCCCATTTCAAGTTTTCAAATGTTTAAACATCTTTTGACAATAGCCGATCTTCAAGCTCACAATGTGTCGCATTGCAATGCCTTGTGAGCTTGTAGAACTTTTCAAATGGCCGAAATTAAGTGGTAAATGCATGTTTTGTAATAACAATCAAACTCTCCAAAGTAACTAGTAACTAAAGTTTTCAAATAAATGTAGTGGAGTAGAAGTAAAAATATTGGAAATTGGAAATACTCAAATAAAGTCCAAATACCTCAAAATGTTTCTTAAGTACAGTACTTGAGTAAAGGTACTTAGTTACTTTACACACCACTGCCTAACAGCTATAGCTGCTATATGACTGAGCGTACAATGTAGATGATTAACATCACAAATCCTCTTCCTTTATAGGTGAATTCACTGTTCCGAAAGATGGCAAGTACAAATTCAACCTTACCATCACTGAGGCGTGGTGGCCTTGGAAGAGTACTGTAGAGATCACTTGTGCGCGGTCTTCCACCTCGATGCTCTGGCTACGCTGAGCTGAAGGCAGGGGATCGTGTGTATGTCGAATGTCGACCTATAGATTGATATCTATATCCAGAACATGCACATCTATTTCCACATCACTACATCTATCTTAAAGTGGAGTTCAGTGTCAAACTAATCCTCCTCAAGGATCCCCCCCCCCCCCCCCCCCCCCAGGGGTCCTTGAGGGAGTTTCAGGGGATCCCTAGCTAAATGACAGTTTGTAACCAAATGGACCCTTATGGGTCTGTAACTCTACACTGAGAGTGTACAAATGCCTAACACTGTACATTCTCAGAGTTAAATTAACATTGATTTTGCAATATAAATTGGGGTCTCAGAGATGACAATGCCATTCAATCGGGGTCCTATAATGCATGACAAACTGGGTGTCCTTGAAATTAAACGGGTTGAGAATCACTGCTAGAGCCGTACAAATCTTCTCTCATGGGGGTCCCTGGCATATCTTTTCAAATGGGGGTCTGTGGGCTAATTAGTGTCAATTTGGGGGTCCTTAACATGAAAGAGTTTGGGAACCACTGATGTAAAGTAACTGTATAGGCTACTTAAGTACAATTATGAGGTTGTTGTTTTTTCACTTTACTTTTTCTGTACTTCTACTTCTACTCCACTACATCTCAGAGGCAAATACTGTACTTTTACTCCACTACAATCATTTGAAAACTTTAGTTACTAATATAATTACTTTGTAGATTTTGATTATTGTAACAAAACCTGCATTAACCACTTCAATTTGAAAATAGCTGATCTACAAGTTCTATACAACCTCACAATGCATCGCCATGTGGCCCATTGTGAACTTGTAGATATGCTATTTTCAAAGGATTTGTATCCATTTTATTCTTTTGAAAACTTGTGAAATGGGACATTTTGCACAATGAGTACCTTTTCCTTTCGGTACTTGAAGTACATTTTGATAGCAATACTTTTGTACTTCTACTCAGTTAAATCCCGGACTTTTTTACTGAGAATTTCTACATTGCAGTATTGATACTTTTACTTAAGTAGCCTAAATTAAAACATGCGAGTACTTTTTCCAACACTTATTTGTGACCATGGGGTAAAGAATGGGTCAGATTCTGTTCTGACCCATTCAATTAGCCCCGTGGCTTCTGACCATCAGAACCTGTGTTCTGTTTTGTGCTTTATTATCTGTAGTCTGTCTTGCTAGTGTAATAATTAAAAGTACAAGTTCTTAAAACCAACACACGATGGCGGTGTTGTTCAAGAAGGTCACAGGGCCAAGGACGACTACATCTCTCCTACTTCAGCCCTATAATTTATACCATTTGAAAATAGCCGATCTACAAGATAACAATGTGTCCCGATGCGATGCATTGTGAGCTTGTAGATTCGCTAATTTCAAATGTTTTTATAACGTTTGAAAACTTCAAATGGGACATTTCTGCATAATGGGTACAAAATATGTACGTATGACGTCAATACTTTTGTACTTTTACTCAAGCACATTTTGAATTCCGGACTTTTACTTGTAACGGAGAGGAGTACATCTAAATTACAGTATTGATACTTTTACTTAAGTAAAACAATTGAGTACTTTTTCCACCACTGCCTACTAGAAATCCCATGTTATGCAAGTGAAGTGACTGTAGAGCTTAGCTTAGACCTTCATTGTCGAATGTTTAAGCATGTTCTAATCATGTATACATTATACTTAAAAACATTTTCCAAATATTTTATTTTAACATTTTGTAAAACAATATATATGTAAAGACAAAAATATATATTTTTTAACACTGTGTTGCCCAATCTTCCTTGGTGCCATAAGATTAAACATTCGACAAGGCAGATTGGGCACCTCTGTGTTAAATAGATTGTTTTTATTTATTTTTACATATATATATTTTTACAAAATGTTAAACTAAAATATTTGGATGCTTAAACATTCGACAATTTACCGTAGGTCTAATATTTGTACATGGAGGTGCCCAGATGTCCCTACTAGTGCCCACCTATATATCTTGTAGGCCTAACTCTTCTGGTCATTGGAATTCAAAGTACGAGTTCTGAAAACCAACACATCATGGCACTATTGTTCCAGATATGGGGGAGGTTAGGGCTGACTATCTCTCCTGTCATTACGTTTTCCACATTACAACAATTGTATATTTAACTATACAGCTGCAATTGCTGACATTTTTACCATTGAGCTAATAGAGCCAGGCTGCTTGCTCAGGGGATACGTTGAATCTTGACCATCAGGTCACAATGTGTGCCATTGTTTTGTTTACGTCATAATGTGCCTCATTACGTCATATTGTCTCTTTATTGTTAATGGCGTTTAAGGTTTGTTTTATATCACCATTAGTTAGACTTTAATATATTAGCGCCCCTCACTTCACACGGGTGTGATTTATTTTGTAGCCTAGGCTATAACAGTGGTTCCCAAACATGTTCATGTCAAGGACCCCCAAATGGACACTCATTAGCCCACGGACCCCCATTTGAAAATATATGCCAGGGATCCGGACCCCCATAAGAGAAGATGTTCACGGCTCTAGCAGTGATTCTCAACTCGTTTAATTTCAAGGACCCCTTCAAGTTTGACATGCATTAGTCTATACGGACCCCATTTAATGGCATTTCTACCTCTGGGACCCCCAATTTATATTGTAAAATCCATGTTAATGTAACTCAGAGTGTACAAATGCATTTGTACATTTGTACACTCAGAGTTACAGACCGTACTGTCATCTATCAAAGACAAAAATACCCAAAAACATCTTTAAAAAAAAGAAACTCATCTCTCAAGTTGAAAACCATAGAAATGATCCCTGAAAGTATAGTCTTGCTGTGAAGGGGGGTGGAAACGACTAGTGATTCATGTGAATGTCACTTTCAATAACGGTTGGTCACTATACTGTCAGTCAGAAATCCTGAAAAAGCATTTGAACATGATTTGTCCCCACAAGTACAGGACTTGTGAACAAGCAGACCCCATCTCTGTTCTGTGCATAACATGTGTATTGTGATGCCTCTTGAACTGTGACTGGTAGCCTATTCCATCATGCTCTCTGTAAGAGGAGCTGTGTAGTATTGTCAATGCATTGTGTGATCTGTCTATGTATTGTGTATTTATTGTGTTCTGATTTCTTTGTAACCTGAATTCCTGATGGCTTCTTAGTACAAAATGAACGTCTGCAAGCCAGGGCAAAGCATCTATCTATCTATCCATCTATCTTTCTATCTAGTACTGTATGTGTTTTGCTGCTACAGCTAGAGGGTGCCAAAGGCTTAGGATTTGAGGCCAGATTCCAAGCAGCTCAAAGGGGTGCAGTACTTAGTTCAGAGTTCAGACTAGTCATTCATGGTCCGACAAACGACAAACTACCTCAAACCCTAAACTAACCATAACCGCAAGCACAGGAGCAGCGCATGTCTGACATGGACTAATGTCCACGGAATTACGTGCGGATCCCGCTCAAAGAAGTAAATGTGCCTTTTGAAACGAGATGAGCTGACCAGTGTCACCAATCCCTGTCTAGCTGCTCCAGATCAGATTTAGAGTCTCCTTTTCTGTGTTAGGTCAGCTAACTCTTATGACCTAATAATAATAATAATAATAAACGTATAATAATATAAATGTACTCTAAGTGTCACAAACCGTCCCACTTGAATACAATTAAACAAATATAATGTTTTTACTACAAAATAATGCAAGTCTTAATTATTGATGTATTGACATATTTGTAATGAAATCATGTCAACTGGAGAGGATATGACACAGACTAATGCTCAGTCGGAATTACGTGCGGACCCCGCTCAAAGAAGTAAATGTTGATATTGAATGGGTCATGTGCCTTTTGAAACGAGATGAGCTGACCAGTGTGAAATCACCAATCCCTGTCTAGCTGCTCCAGATCAGATTTAGAGTCTGAGCAGAGTGCAGAGTGTTAGAGGGACAGGGGCTAAAATCCTGTAAGGGGGCACTTTTGGACAACAATAGCGAACTATTGAGAGCTATTGAGAGCTTGTAGATCAGCTATTTTCGGGGCGCAACCCAGCACTCTTTAGCTAGTGGAGATGCGGTGTAACGACATGGATTTCAAAAGCAATTCTCCTGAATGCTGCCTTCCGGCATGGCATGGAAAGGAGTGCCACATAGTAAATGCTGCATTCGTGGTCTGGAAAGGGTGATTGTTTTACAAACGGGTAAAAGGGCAGGGTCTGAAGCAAGGCATCACAATACTTCCAAGTATGCATAATACACAATATTGGTGAATGTACACAAGAGCCTATAGACTTCAGAGAGCCACTACAAAATGTTCACAACAAGTGCGGTCAACAAGTGTGACCGCAGCTGCAAGCCCAAATATCTGAGAAGAAGAAACTTAAGACGCTTGTGTGAAATGTATGGCCACTGGGCTTCAACTATCGTTAGGAATAGTGGAGCTGTGCGCCAATGGCTTAGAATAAAGACAAGGAAATAGGGACGTCAACAATCTGAATTTAATTTAATATAATTCTGGTGTGTCAGGCAGACAGTCTGGTTCAAAATAGAGTTTAGAGAAGTTCCAAAAAACAAACAAAAACCCCCCACATAGAATGGTTATTGGAAACATGCAGTGAAATATTTATAGCAAAAATAACTTTTCATTGAAAAGGTTACACAGTATGATACAGTACTGTCTGGAAGGAAGAAAGAAAGAAATCTCTTCCATTGAGTAACATGAATAAAATCAATTATCTGCAGCAGACAGGTTATGGTTATGGTTATCCAGGGTTAGATGAGGTTGTGATCTTCAGAGATGGCCATATATGGTGGCATGACATGTCACGAGGCGTGACCATGTATGGAGGTGTGATGTCACAAGGCATGACCATGTATGGAGGTGTGATGTCACGAGGCGTGACCATGTATGGAGGTGTGATGTCACGAGGCATGACCATGTATGGAGGTGTGATGTCACGAGGCGTGACCATGTATGGAGGTGTGATGTCACGAGGCATGACCATGTATGGAGGTGTGATGTCACAAGGCGTGACCATGTATGGAGGCGTGATGTCACGAGGCGTGACATCACGCCTCGTGACGTGTGATGTAAGGAGGCGTGACCATATATGGAGGCGTGACTAACACACAGAGATGCAGGTTTTCACAGTAAATGTGACCTACGGTCGGGCCGTCCTAGTGTAGTGGTTAGCGTTAGAGCATATCTCTGCTGTCGGGAGGAAACCTCATAACTCCAAAATGTTTATTTTTCAGGAAATTAAAAATATACATTTTTCAGGAAATTAAGAAAACCTTATATTTGAGTGGTGTAAACTTTGTTAGTTTACGTGTCTGTCTGTCTGTCTGTCTGTCTGTCTGTCTGTCTGTCTGTTCGTACCAAAAAATGAGCATGGTCGCTACGGTCACCCAGTTCACCCGGGTGTGATTTCATTACGTCAGACATTACGTCAGATCAGAGCTGATCAGGCTATATAATACCTTACACCACTCAGTTCACACGGGTGTGATTTTTTTAAAAACAAAGCAATAAAGCGTCATCAAAGTTGGTGTTATATATTGTCAATTACTTCCATGAGAGGTGGTGGAGTTAGTTGCTTTAGCAGACATTTTGAGGGTCCAATGCGTTTTTTACTACTTTCCATTGGTTCAATATTTTCGAAACAACACACAGACGTAAAGGGTGTTCAATAGCACTGATTTATGGAGAACAAAAATCAAAAACCTCAAAGATGGAGTTCTGGGGTTTCCTTCAGACAGCAGAGATATATGCCTTTAATGCGGGAGGTTATGCATAAACACTGCCCTGTGGTGGACAGCAACGGGTTCCTAACGCCAAATCAAATGACTTCAGATCCACTGTTGATTTCCTCGACTAAAACTTAAGACGAAAAATGTTCGTCGACTACCTTTTTTCCACTGATGAAAACTAAATGAAAACGAAGCTATGACTAAAACTAAGACTAAATGTACTGACAATTTCGTCGACAAATAAAAACTAGACTAAAATGTGAGGAAGGGACTAGTGGACAAGAGATCCAGTATAAGTCATTTTACACTAGGTTGCATGCTGAAAATAGCAGATCTACAAGCTCACAACGCACCGCGCTGCACGCGACGCGTTGTGAGCTTGTAGATCGTCTATTTTCAGAAAGTGTAAAAATGACGGCATCAAGGCCCGCCAAAATACATTTTAGTTGACTAAATCAACTGTAGATTTAGCCGACTAAAATCTTATGATATTTAGTCGACTAAAACGAGACTAACACTAAAACATTCCGGGTGACTAAAACTAAAATCAAAAACAACACTGGTCTCCTATGGAGGGGCGTCTGAAGCCTGTCCTGGTCGGGGTATCAGGGTGTAAAAACAAATCCATCCACTGTCTGATAAACTAAAGGACTTTGATGAATCACTATCATCCATTTGTCTGTGTTGAACTGATGGTCTTGCTTCTGATCAGGATCATCTGATCATGCTGGAAGTGTGAATTCAATTAAGGTTGAGTTATAATATTAATAATAATGCATCCTCCTGGGTGACAGCAGACTGCTGGGCGAGAGCTGGCGCTTTGGCATGGTGGGGGTCAGATCAACATATGGAGTGAATTCTGTACTGGCCACATATGGAGCGTGTCTTGAGTGTACAGGGTTTGATGAGGTCAGATCACTCTCCGAGTTACAGACCTGTTATGGTCATTCAGGGCTGTGTGTGCTGTGTGTGTGTGTGTGCGTGTGTGCATGCGTGTGTGCATGAGTGCATCCAGGTCACATGGTGTTACTGTTCCTCCTAGATCTGACACAGAGACACTGAGGAACCAGACCTCCAGCAGCAGCAGTTGAACCCAACACAGAGTGGTTCAGTGGAAGTGGTCTGGAAGGTGTGAAGGTGTGTCAGTGTGTTAGAGGACACTTTGTAGAAGGACAGAGTGCCAGCAGAGCAGTCCACGTACACTGCTACTCTGTTGGAGCGACGGAGACCGAGGACAGAGTCAGAGGGACGGACAGAGAGTTTAGTCTCCACCCCATTGTGAACGACATAGTAATTGTTGTCATTATCATTACATCTCAGATTCCAGGACACGTTGTTGTCTCCTAACCTACTGTCAGTACCGTCTCCTCTCCTCTTGATTTCTCTGGTTGTCCCTGATATATCAACCCGTCCACTCCACTCTACCTCAGAGTAACAACGTCCAGTCAGAGTCTCTCTACACAGAACCTGTGGCCAGAAGGTAAATCTGTCTGGGTGATCTGGATAGTGCTGATCCTTTCCCACCGTCACCTTCCTGTAGTTCTCAGACAGAGAGAGGTATCTGTATGCTGTGTTTGGATCCAGTGTGAGTTCACACACATCTGATGAGAGAACAACACACAACACAACACCACTTTACAATCACATACAACTTCATAATAATATACAACATTGAACTTATTAACCACTATGAGCACTGCTTCAAATAGTATTGAAAATGGCAGATCTACAAGCTCACAATGCATTGCGGTGCGTTGTGAGCTTGTAGATCTGCCATTTTCTGTATGATGTTCAGCTGCTGTATAATTACCTTGAATATATCTGGTTAATAATAACAACAACAACAACAACAACAACAACAATAAGATCTACAAGTTCACAGCACATGGTGATGGATGTACACTCACTATGTACGCACATACAATCATGCACGCACACACACACACACACACACACACACACACACACACACACACACACACACACACACACACACACACACACACACACACACACACACATCAATAATAATGAAGGCACTCGATCTACAAGCTCAGATCGCAACACATTGGGGTTCAAATTGTTCAGAAACCACTATTTAAAAAATATCAGATCTATGCAGTGTGAGCTTGTAGATCTTGTAACAGGGGCTGGTGGAGGTGCACGCGCTCAAATACGGAGCATGTCAAACAAAGCACTGCGCACAGCCGCACACACACAGTGGCCTCTCCAATATGGCACAGTATGTATCATCTATATGGCAAAGCGCTGATTATCAAAACATAAAACTATAATAGTAAATACTAAACAGTGTGTGCGTCGCGCGTCCCCCGTGGGCCGCGTAGAGGCTCACGGCCCGGTCGCGAACAGTTTGTTGGGCCGCCGGCCACGGGGAAGAGAAAAGGAATAAAAAAGCCTCAAATTGGGCAGGCACTTTAGACCATGCGGCCGCTGACTCGGAGGGGGAAGTGAGGGCTGCCCCAGCCTGAGAGCTCGCAGATCTACGCTTCATGCAACGAATGTACCCGTACGTTTGTTCTATTAAAGGGTAGATCGCTACCGTTTAGGGGCTCAGCAGCCCCCCAAACGGTGGCGGATCTACCCTTTATAGAACGAACGTACCGATATGCTGTGAGCTTAGCCTGTTGCTAACGTGACCCCCCTTCTCTCTCTCTCTCTCTCTCTCTCCTCTCTCTCTCTCTCTCTCTCTCTCTCTCTCTCTCTCTCTCTCTCTAACGCGACTCTCTCTCTCTCTCCCCCGTTGAAGTTGCAATAGTTGGATGAAATGAAATGAAATGAAATGAAATCTATATTTACCCAGGGTATCTGGGCTAAGCTCAAGAACTTGTTTCCAGCCAGGCCCTGCTCATAGAACACATTTCATCGTAGTGGTTGATGCCTTGTTCAAGGGCATTTCAGCGGTGGTAATTTTAACGTGTCGGACGGCTGATTCGAACTGGGAACCTTCCGGTATCTAGACCGCGCCGCTATCCGTTCGGCCACCGCTGCCACATCAACTCAACACAGACCAGAAAAGAGAACACAACATGAGAGGGGGCATCATTGGCACACAGTGCCAGCAGCAGCGCGCAGCACAGCGCAGCGGCCCGAGAACGCAATACAAAATATAACATTAACACTAGTGGCAGTCAGCCCGACCTTCAGAACACAATATAGAAGACATAGGTCTATATATTATCATCACAGCAGCCAGCAGCAGTTTGGCACATCATCAGAATACAATCTACATTACCTTCCACGTGAACCTTCTCCTCCTCCAACTCGATAACGTTCTCATGTTAGTTTGTTACCTATTTTCTGAGCCATGTAAATAAACAACAACCCGCACTGACCGGAGACGGAGAGGTTCATATGATGTGCCCCACGCGTAAAGCTAAACCAGAAACAGGACAGTCATTGCGTCAGCACGGATGTAGCCTCGGAAAGCCAGACGTTTTATTTCCAGCAAGGAGGTGAGGGGGATATCGCTTGGGGATAAAGTTTCCGCGCTTCTATCTGTTACTTCTCTGACACAGCGCAGTTCAAACTTCAAATTCAGCCAGTCAATAGTGGGACACCGCGCGCTGAGAGCCACAGATGCAGTTGGTTTTTAATGAAGGGCGCGTTCTGAATGCAATGCAAACTAATAGGCGAGTGCGCTCCGGTCGAGTCCGGTGCATATGCAAAGGGAAATAATGACTTCTGTCCGTGACAATAATCAATGCTACAGTTTGAATTCTGTACATACGCACACATAGCAAAAAATATGATATGGGGAAACTTTTTTTTTATATAGGAACATTGCGGTTGCCATCTGGCCACTCTACCCCACACACACACACACACACACACACACACACACACACACACACACACAGGGGCACCAGTGGCTCAGGGGTAGAGTGGCCAGATGGCAACCACAATGTTCCTATAGTTCGAACCCGGGCTCCCCCAGAGTTAGTGTCAAAGTGTCCTTGAGCAAGACTCTGAACCCTAATTGCTCCAGATGTGCAGGTTGGTGCCTTGCATGGTTTCCTAATCCTCAACCATTGGTGTATGTGTGTGTGTGTGTGTGTGTGTGTGTGTGAATGGGTGAATGTAATGCACAATCCATGTAAAGGTGTGTGGATGTGTGTGTGAATGGGTGAATGTAATGCACAATCTATGTAAAGGTGTGTGAATGTGTGTGTGAATGGGTGAATGTAATGCACAATCCATGTAAAGGTGTGTGGATGTGTGTGTGAATGGGTGAATGTAATGCACAATCTATGTAAAGGTGTGTGAATGTGTGTGTGAATGGGTGAATGTAATGCACAATCCATGTAAAGGTGTGTGGATGTGTGTGTGAATGGGTGAATGTAATGCACAATCTATGTAAAGGTGTGTGAATGGGTGAATGTAATGCACAATATATGTAAAGGTGTGTGAATGTCTGTGTGAATGGGTGAATGTAATGTAATGCACAATCCATGTAAAGGTGTGTGGATGTGTGTGTGAATGGGTGAATGTAATGCACAATCCATGTAAAGGTGTGTAGATGTAATGCACAATCTATGTAAAGGTGTGTGAATGTGTGTGTGAATGGGTGAATGTAATGCACAATCCATGTAAAGGTGTGTGGATGTGTGTGTGAATGGGTGAATGTAATGCACAATCTATGTAAAGGTGTGTGGATGTGTGTGAATGTAATGCACAGTCTAACTATAAATGTGCCGTGTGTATGTGTGTGTGTGTGTGTGTGTGTGTGTGTGTGTGTTTGTGCGCGTGTGTGCATGTGTGCGTGTGTGCGTGTGTGCGTGTGTGCGGTTGTAATGCACGTAACTCGAGAACCGTTTGACCCACCGACTTCAAATTCAACACACACACACACACACACACACACACACACACACACACACACACACACACACACACACACACACACACACACACACACACACACACACACACACACACACACACACACACACACAGGGGCAGCAGTGGCTCAGGGGTAGAGTGGCCGGATGGCAACCGCAATGTTCCTAGTTCGAACCCGGGCTCCCCCAGAGTTAGTGTCAAAGTGTCCTTGAGCAAGACTCTGAACCCTAATTGCTCCAGATGTGCAGGTTGGTGCCTTGCATGGTTTCCTAATCCTCAACTATTGGTGTATGAATGTGTGTGTGAATGGGTGAATGTAATGCACAATCTATGTAAAGGTGTGTGAATGTGTGTGTGAATGGGTGAATGTAATGCACAATCTATGTAAAGGTGTGTGAATGGGTGAATGTAATGCACAATCTATGTAAAGGTGTGTGAATGTGTGTGTGAATGGGTGAATGTAATGCACAATCTATGTAAAGGTATGTGAATGGGTGAATGTAATGCACAATCTATGTAAAGGTGTGTGAATGTAAAATGGTAAATGGTGCATTTATATAGCGCCTTTATCCAAGGCGCTTTACTCACCCATTCACACACATACACCGATTGCGGCGGAAGCCATGCAAGGTACAAACCAGCACATCGGGAGCCATTTGGGGTTCAGTGTCTTGCCCAAGGACACTTCGACATGTAGACAGGAGGAGCCGGGATTCGAACCGCCGACCCATGGATCATTGGACGACCTGCTCTACCTCTTGAGCCACAGTCGCTGTGTGTGAATGGGTGAATGTAATGCACACTCTATGTAAAGGTGTGTGAATGTCTGTGTGAATGTAATGCACAATCTATGTAAAGGTGTATGAATGTGTGTGAATGTAATGCACAATCTAACTATAAATGTGCCACTTCTTTGTCTGTGTGCGTGTGCGTGTGCGTGTGTGTGCGCGTGCATGTGTGCGTGCGCGTGCGTGCGTGCGTGCGTGCGTGCGTGCGTGCGTGCGTGCGTGTGTGTGTGTGCTCTTGTAATGCAGTCTGTGAGACACACCGTTGTCCAGAAACACCACAAAAGGCTCTGGTCAGGCTCTCCCCTCACCTGTGCAATTTCCAGCCTCTGCCTCAACCAATTGATTGCCATGGCAACCCCACACCTGACAATTGATTGTCAGGTTGACTTAACCAGTCCACTTTTCACAGTCAGTTTGCACTCTTCGGGCACAGACAGACAGACAGAGGCAGACAGACAGATACAGAAATCTCCATATACAGTATGGGCACAAAAGGGACACAGCCAGATAGTTAAAACGGGTGCTATGACAAGTTGACAGCGGGTATTATTAGTAGAGATGTCCCGATACTGTATCGGAAAAGTATCGGATCGGCCCTAATTTGGTCATATCGGGTCATATCGGTATCGGCAAATATGCTAGTGTCACCACAGATCCGACACAGGGGTAAGGGTTGACACTATGGCAGGTAAATAAAATGTTGGGGCATGTGGAGTTTGCTTTGGAGTTTCCCAAACTGCAAGTGCAAGTGTTGTGTTTATAGCAGACTCCTCAGTCTGCTATAAACAAACACGAGATACAATAGCTAGATAGCTATAAACACTCAGTTTAAACACTATTCCCAGACGGTGGACTTCAAAACTAAATATTTCAACAAACAGACACGCACTCACGCATGCACGCGCGCGCACACGCACACACCTATTAAATGTGTGACCTATAATAACATGAGGACGCACGCACGCACGCACGCACGCACACACAGAGATACATCTATAAAAACATTTAATAATAGTGAATTTGTAATAGTTTGTCTCTATATTTCTGGGGACTTCTCTGCCTTTATTCGATAGTACAACTGACAGAGACAGGAAACAGGGGGTGAGTTGGGGAGTGACATGCAGTGAAGCCGTCACCAAGATTAGGAATTGAACCCCAGACCGGTCAGGAATCAGAGCCCATGTGGTACGTGTCTTTACCACTCGGCTATCAGTGCCCCGACAGGAAGCTATTGATGGACATTGTCAAAATAAAAGCCTCAGATAGTCTGTGTTTTAACCCATTCAGGACGGGAACCCCTTTTGGTGTTTTATGCATTATGTTATACTTTTTGAAATTATATATCGTGAAAATGTGGTGCAAATCTTTGAATATATATTCTTTCAGAACATTTTTAACTCATATCTTTGCTTCTGGGGGATCCCTGGAACAACATATTTCCAGCTGGGGGTTGGGGGCCAAATACATATATTTCTGGGGGTCCTTGACATGAAGATGTTTGAGAACGACTGACAGAAACATGGGTTTTTCAGAAAACTGTCAGGATTTAGAAGACATTTGTAGAATCATCCTCAGGTCTAAACGGGTTCATGTGGAACTAAGAAGGAGGCTGTTTGTTTTAAATCAATAGATGTACCATAATTGAAATTAGTAATTCACTCAGTATTTGATTGCTTATATTATGTTTAGATCTCTTTAAGAGTATTGTACCTCCTAAGGTAAACAAACCAGTGGTTGTACTGATAAACTGTATTTAAAAAAGTCCAAAGACGGTGAAAGTAGCCGATATACAAGCTCTCAACGCGTCATGATGCAACACGTTGCGAGCTTGTAAATTGGCTTTGTGGCTATTCGTCGTAGGTCTTAGGGGTGGCTGTAGCGGAGGCTTTCACCTAGAGCTCCATATATGAGGACGACGGCGTCATCCAGCACTGACATCAGGCTAATGTAGAAACCATCATATTATATGGGGATACACGTTTGGCATCGTCATCATGACACGCACCCAGTAAGAACCTTATATAAGTAGAATCAGTATAAGTATACATAAGTTTAGGGGAAGTTTAGAAGTTTAGGGGAGCTAGCAGCATTTGCTACGAGAGACTCCGTCACCTTCCGTACGAGACAGGACATCTGGCCTTACATCCCAGATATCCTCAGCGATATCTGGCCTTACAACCCAGATATCCTCACTTATTTCTGGCCTTACAACCCAGATATCCTCGGCGATATCTGGCCTTACAACCAAGATATCCTCAGCGATATCTGGCCTTACAACCAAGATATTCTCAGCGATATCTGGCCTTACAACCAAGATATTCTCAGCGATATCTGGCCTTACAACCAAGATATTGTTGTGTTAAAAGTTTCAGCAACCCCGATACGTTCTAATCGGACACCACTGCGTCAGGGTCTAGCCCAGACAACCAGCACTAGTTTGAGCTAATTTGATATGGTCCTCTTAAGTGGTTGAGACTCTTAAATAAATGGCTCACTAATAGTTAATGTTCCTTTAACTATTTAAGCCCACATCAACAGTTGTTTGATTAGAAAGAGGCTGTCTTTAACTAAATCACTTCTGTTTGGTGTGCTCTTACAGGCCAGGGAGTTTACATTCAGAGAGGAAGTGCTGAAAGCTTTGAGACGCACAGTAGGTACTTAGTGTATATTTCTAGAATCCTATATGTGGACACCATAGGTAGGCAGAGTTCACCCAAATCTACATTGTGTTTAGTAATAAACCCCAGGAAATATAATGCATGTTTTGGTTAATATAAACACATTACAGTTATGTTAAGTGAAAGTGACATGCTGTATATGAGCTGTTCATACATAGCAGGATGTTGTGCTACTTTGATTTAATGAATAGAACAGAATAAACACTTACACTTCCTCACACCTGGTCTCAGCCTGCACTCTCCACTGTGGTCACTGTGGGTGAAGGAGAGACAAAGATAAGATAATAGAAACAATAATGATAGATAATTATGCATTTATTAAACATTAAATGCTACTATACAGCCCCCTTTTGGTGTTTTAAGCATTATGTTATACATTAGCTGTTGAAAAATAGCAGACAACGAGTGCCGCGCTACGAGCTTGTAGATCTGCTATTTTTGAAAATTGTGAAAATGTGGTGCAAATTTGGAATATATATTGTTTCAGAACGAAAGTTAAAATCTTTGCTTCTGGGGGGGTCCCCTGGAACAACATATTTTCAGATGGGGGTCGGCGGCCAAATACATAACATTTTTGGGGTCCTTGACATGAAATAGTTTGAGAACCACTGACATAGAAACAGGGTTTTCTGAATACTATGAAAACTAGAATCTAGTGTCAGGTCTAAATGGCTTAAACAACAACTAGGCACATTTACACTGACTGGCATCAAGTCTGTCCATACCTGAGAGTCTTCAGTTGTCCAGCAGAGGGCAGCGTCTCTTGGTCTCCTGGGTGATTGTAGCTCAAGTCCAACACTTTTAGGTGGGAGTTGGATCTCAGAGCTGAGACCAGATAAGAACAACCTTCCTTTGAGACCATGCAGGCTGACAACCTGCACACACGCACACACACGCACGCACACACACACACACACACACACACACACACACACACACACACACACACACACACACACACACACACACACACACACACACACACACACACGTTTTTTCATGTCATATGAAAGCAGGGAATCATAGCTTCAAATTGACAGTTTGACCCACCATTTTTGGAGATATGGCTTAAGTAATGTCTTGCAGAAAACAGCGAAAACAGGCTTGAAATGTTCACTTCTGTGGTCTCTAACATTACACCTAGCTACATGTTTAAGCATTTATTTCATTTTTACATGTCGATTTCAGCTCTGACATTTATTTGAGACATGCTCTAGTCTAGTATGTGAAGAGTTTGCCTGTGCTATTAACTCATTTTGGATACAAATAAATAAATAAATACATACATTTCTCATCTCCTAACCCTAACCCTAACCAATTGACTGTCTCTGTATCAAAAATAGTCACACATAACCATTCAGGTCCCCAGATTATGATTGTATACCTTAAAATTAGCAATGATTTGTGCTACAATATTACTAGTTTCATATTTATTATAGTAGGTTATTGGGCTCTGTTGGGCCCTCAGGTGACAGAGGGGTACAGTAACTGTTCATATTTATTATAGTATGTTATTGGGCTCTGTTGGGCCCTCAGGTGACAGAGGGGAACATTAACTGTTCACCATCACAGAGTCTGGGGTTTGAATCCATTGTGGTTCAGACAGCTTACTCAGCATCTACACAAACACAGCTGTGCATGCTTGGGGGAGGGAAGCGAACATTGTCACGGGGTGCACACGCAGATCCGACACACCAAAGGTCCGAAGCGCGGGGACATGCGATGCGATGCAAAAATGTGATGGTCTGACATGCGCTGCTCCTGTGCTTGCGGTTATGGTTAGGTTAGGGATTGAGGTTTCGGATCAATAGTATGTCGGAACTAAAGCCTGTACTAGTCTGTACTAGTCTACACTGTGCTAGTCACTGGCAGGTAAGGTGACAGCAGTCGTACAAATACAGAAATGTGTGTGGAGCAGCAGCACGAATGCATGACTTGAGGGGGAACACACGTATGTATGTATGTATGTATGTATGTATGTATGTATGTATGTATGTATGTATGTATGTATGTATGTATGTATGTATGTATGTATGTATGTATGTATGTATGTATGTATGTATGTATGTATGTATGTATGTATGTATGTATGTATGTATGTATGTATGTATGTATGTATATGCAAGTACCAGGCTCGGTTCTACTTGTTAATCGTTTTAATGCTAAGAAGTAATCATCTTCGCGAAGTATATAAATGAATCAGGGCAAACTCCATGTGTGGTTACACCAGGATAATTGTCAGGCATACAAACCTGAGGGTCTCCAGTTTACAGTGTGGACTCCTCAGTCCAAGACACAGATTTTGTATGCCCAAATCCTGCAGATCGTTGTTGCTCATGTCCAATTCTATTAGACTGCAGTTGGAGCTGAGAATTGATGCCAACTCCACACAGCATCGCTCTGAGAGGTTACAGCCACTCAGCCTGAAGAAAGAGAAGTGATAAAAATCAATGAGACCAGATAAGAACAACCTTCCTTTGAGAGCATGCAGCCTGACAACCTGCACGCACGTGCACGCACACACACGCACGCACGCCACCGAGTGGCGCGCTACAAGCTTGTAGGTCTGCTATTTTGAAAAATCGAAGAACGACTGACATAGAAACAGCTTTTTCAGAAAACTGTCAGGATGTAGAAGACATTTTTAGAATCTGATCTCAGGTGAAAATGGGTTAAGTAATGTCTTGCAGAAAACAGCGAAAACAGGCTTGAAAGTAACTGTTCATATTTATTATAGTAGGTTATTGGGCTCTGTTGGGCCCTCAGGTGACAGAGGGGTACAGTAACTGTTCATATTTATTATAGTAGGTTATTGGGCTCTGTTGGGCCCTCAGGTGACAGAGGGGTACAGTAACTGTTCATATTTATTATAGTAGGTTATTGGGCTCTGTTGGGCCCTCAGGTGACAGAGGGGTACAGTAACTGTTCATATTTATTATGGTAGGTTATTGGGCTCTGTTGGGCCCTCAGGTGACAGAGGGGTACAGTAACTGTTCATATTTATTATAGTAGTTTATTGGGCTCTTTTGGGCCCTCAGGTGACAGAGGGGTACAGTAACTGTTCATATTTATTATAGTAGGTTATTGGGCTCTGTTGGGCCCTCAGGTGACAGAGGGGTACAGTAACTATTCACCATCACAGAGTCTGGGGTTTGAATCCATTGTGGTTCATACAGCTTACTCAGCATCTACACAAACACAGCTGTGCATGCTTGGGGGAGGGAAGCGGACATTGTCACTGTGCTAGTCATTGGCAGGTAAGGTGACAGCAGTCGTACAAATACAGAAATGTCTGCGGAGGATTAAGTAGCACGAATGCATGACTTGTGAGGGGGAACGCACGCACGCAGGCACGCATGCACGCACGTATGTATGTATGTATGTATGTATGTATGTATGTATGTATGTATGTATGTATGTATGTATGTATGTATGTATGTATGTATGTATGTATGTATGTATGTATGTATGTATGTATGTATGTATGTATGTATGTATGTATGTATGTATAAGCAAGTACCAGGCTCGGTTCTACTTGTTAATCCTTCTACTGCTAAGAAGTAATCATCTTCGCGAAGTATATAAATGAATCAGGGCAAACTCCATGTGTGGTTACACCAGGATAATTGTCAGGCATACAAACCTGAGGGTCTCCAGTTTACAGTGTGGACTCCTCAGTCCAAGACACAGATTTTGTATGCCCAAATCCTGCAGATCGTTGTTGCTCATGTCCAATTCTATTAGACTGCAGTTGGAGCTGAGAATTGATGCCAACTCCACACAGCATCGCTCTGAGAGGTTACAGCCACTCAGCCTGAAGAAAGAGAAGTGATAAAAATCAATGAGACCAGATAAGAACAACCTTCCTTTGAGAGCATGCAGCCTGACAACCTGCACGCACGTGCACGCACACACACGCACGCACGCCACCGAGTGGCGCGCTACAAGCTTGTAGGTCTGCTATTTTGAAAAATCGAAGAACGACTGACATAGAAACAGCTTTTTCAGAAAACTGTCAGGATGTAGAAGACATTTTTAGAATCTGATCTCAGGTGAAAATGGGTTAAGTAATGTCTTGCAGAAAACAGCGAAAACAGGCTTGAAAGTAACTGTTCATATTTATTATAGTAGGTTATTGGGCTCTGTTGGGCCCTCAGGTGACAGAGGGGTACAGTAACTGTTCATATTTATTATAGTAGGTTATTGGGCTCTGTTGGGCCCTCAGGTGACAGAGGGGTACAGTAACTGTTCATATTTATTATAGTAGGTTATTGGGCTCTGTTGGGCCCTCAGGTGACAGAGGGGTACAGTAACTGTTCATATTTATTATGGTAGGTTATTGGGCTCTGTTGGGCCCTCAGGTGACAGAGGGGTACAGTAACTGTTCATATTTATTATAGTAGTTTATTGGGCTCTTTTGGGCCCTCAGGTGACAGAGGGGTACAGTAACTGTTCATATTTATTATAGTAGGTTATTGGGCTCTGTTGGGCCCTCAGGTGACAGAGGGGTACAGTAACTATTCACCATCACAGAGTCTGGGGTTTGAATCCATTGTGGTTCATACAGCTTACTCAGCATCTACACAAACACAGCTGTGCATGCTTGGGGGAGGGAAGCGGACATTGTCACTGTGCTAGTCATTGGCAGGTAAGGTGACAGCAGTCGTACAAATACAGAAATGTCTGCGGAGGATTAAGTAGCACGAATGCATGACTTGTGAGGGGGAACGCACGCACGCAGGCACGCATGCACGCACGTATGTATGTATGTATGTATGTATGTATGTATGTATGTATGTATGTATGTATGTATGTATGTATGTATGTATGTATGTATGTATGTATGTATGTATGTATGTATGTATAAGCAAGTACCAGGCTCGGTTCTACTTGTTAATCCTTCTACTGCTAAGAAGTAATCATCTTCGCGAAGTATATAAATGAATCAGGGCAAACTCCATGTGTGGTTACACCAGGATAATTGTCAGGCATACAAACCTGAGGGTCTCCAGTTTACAGTGTGGACTCCTCAGTCCAAGACACAGATTTTGTATGACCAAATCCTGCAGATCGTTGTTGCTCATGTCCAATTCTATTAGACTGCAGTTGGAGCTGAGAATTGATGCCAACTCCACACAGCATCGCTCTGAGAGGTTACAGCCACTCAGCCTGAAGAAAGAGAAGTGATAAAAATCAATGAGACCAGATAAGAACAACCTTCCTTTGAGAGCATGCAGCCTGACAACCTGCACGCACGTGCACGCACACACACGCACGCACGCCACAAGTGGCGTGCTACAAGTTTGTAGGTCTGCTATTTTGAAAAATTGAAGAACGACTGACATAGAAACAGCTTTTTCAGAAAACTGTCAGGATGTAGAAGACATTTTTAGAATCTGATCTCAGGTCAAAATGGGTTAAGTAATGTCTTGCAGAAAACAGCGAAAACAGGCTTGAAAGTAACTGTTCATATTTATTATAGTAGGTTATTGGGCTCTGTTGGGCCCTCAGGTGACAGAGGGGTACAGTAACTGTTCATATTTATTATAGTAGGTTATTGGGCTCTGTTGGGCCCTCAGGTGACAGAGGGGTACAGTAACTGTTCATATTTATTATAGTAGGTTATTGGGCTCTGTTGGGCCCTCAGGTGACAGAGGGGTACAGTAACTGTTCATATTTATTATAGTAGTTTATTGGGCTCTTTTGGGCCCTCAGGTGACAGAGGGGTACAGTAACTGTTCATATTTATTATAGTAGGTTATTGGGCTCTGTTGGGCCCTCAGGTGACAGAGGGGTACATTAACTGTTCACCATCACAGTCTGGGGTTTGAATCCATTGTGGTTCATCCAGCTTACTCAGCATCTACACAAACGCATGCATGACTTGCCAGGGGGAACACACGCACGCACGCATGCACGTACGCACGCACGCACGCTGTATGTATGTATAAGCAAGTACCAGGCTCGGTTCTACTTGTTAATCGTTCTACTGCAGTAATCATATTCGTATATAAATGAATCAGGGCAAACTCCATGTGTGGTTACGCCAGGATAATTGTCAGGCATACAAACCTGAGGGTCTCCAGTTTACAGTGTGGACTCCTCAGTCCAAAACATAGATGTTTTATGTCCAAAACCTGCAGATCGTTGTTGCTCATGTCCAATTCTATTAGACTGCAGTTGGAGCTGAGCATTGATGCTAACTCCACACAGCATCGCTCTGAGAGGTTACAGCCACTCAGCCTGAAGAAAGAGCAGTGGTAAAAATCTGTTTGTATTCTCTTTTTTCTTTTCCTGTAAAACCAATATCACATAATATATTAAGGAAGTATAAACAGCATTGAAATGGTGGTTATTTCCTATAGAACTGTGACATATTTTAAGTGTATTCAGTCTTCAGTTAACCTACAGAGCTCTGTTGGAGGCTTTGACCACTGGCAGCAGCCTCAGAAGAGCCTCTTCTGAGGAACCGTATTTCTTCAGGTCAAACACGTCCAGCTCCTTTCCTGATGACAGCAACATGAAGGCCAGAGCTGACCACTGAGCAGGAGAGACAGTGGACAGACTCCCTGAGGTCAGGTACTGTTGGATCTCCTCCTCTAGAGAATGATCACCCAACTCATTCAGACAGTGGAACAGATTGATTGTTCTCTCTGGAGAGAGATTCTTCCTGATTTTCTTCTTGATGTACTGGACAGTTTTCTGATTGGCCTGTGACCTATTTCCTGTATGTTCCAGCAGTCTTTGTAAGAGAGTCTGATTGGTCTCCGATGAGAGGCCCAGCAGGAAACGGAGGAACAAGTCCAGGTGTCCATTTGGACTCTTTAAGGCCTTGTCTACAGCACTCTGGTAGAAGTTGTTTAACTGTGGTCTAAACAGCTTTGACCACTTGGAGGTTGACAGTACATTGACGCCAGTGTTGGTGAATGTGTGAAAGACGTAAAGAGCAGCCAGAAACTCCTGGACGCTCAGATGGACAAAGCTGAACACCTTGTCCTTGTGCAACCCACCACGCACCTCTTTAAACGTCTGTATGAACATGCCTGAGCACACTGCTGCATCGTTGATATCAATGCCACACTCTTTCAGGTCTGCTTCATTGAAGATCAGGTTGCTTTTCTCCAGATGTTTATAAGCCAGTTTTCCCATTGACAGAATGGCGTGCGTGTTCTTAGCTTGACTCCAGTTATACTTGGTCTCTTTCTGTTTGGACTGAACCAGCATGAAGTGGATGTACATCTCGGTCAGGGTCTTTGGCAGCATTCCTGTCCCTTTTATTAAAATGTCCTTCAGAACTCCAGCAATGATCCAACAGAAGATTGGGATGTGACACATGATGTGGAGGATTCGTGATGTCTTGATGTGTGAGATGATTTTATTTGCCATGTTCTCATCACTGATTCTCTTCTTGAAGTACTCCTCCTTCTGGTCGTCAGTGAACCCTCTCAACTCTGTCACCCTGTCAACATACTTAGCAGGGATCTGATCGGCGGCTGCAGGTCGTGTGGTTATCCAGATGCGAGCTTTGGGAAGCAGGTTTCCCTTGATGAGATTTGTCAGCAGCATGTCCACTGACATTTTCTTTTCTACGTCAGTGCAGATCTCCCTTTTCTCGAATAGATGGCGTAGAGGAGTACAAAACTCATCCAGCCCATCGAGGATGAACATAACGTTAGACCCTTTTCCGCTGCAAATATCTGCCTTGTTGATTTCACCAAAAAAATCACGAAGAAGTTCCATCAAGCTGTATTTCATCTCCTTCTGCTTGACATTCAGCTCTCGGAAAGTGAATGGGAACAGGAAGAGGATATCCTGGTTGGCTATGTCATCTGCCCAGTCCTGAGCATACTTCTGAGTTAAGGCTGTTTTACCAGAGCCAGCCACTCCCTTCATCAGCACTGTTTTGATTTCAGCTTCCCCAGGTAAAGGTTTAGTGATGTCTAGAGACTTGATTGGTGTTTCTGGTCTGGATGTTTTTCTGGACACAGTTTCAATCTGGCTGACCTCATGTTCCTTGTTGACCTCTCCACTAGCTACCACTGTGACATTGACCTCTGTGAAGTCCTGGTTCAGAGGTGTTTCTTCTGGGTTTTCCTCAGGTCGTTTCCACTCAATCAGATACTGTCCCTCCTTCTTCAGAAAAGACTTGAGTAGTTGGGGAGTAAGGATTTCTAAATAACCAAAGAACAGAGGACACCAGTAAGTGCATGCTATGATAAATGTGGTCCTCAAATGAGTGGACTTGGTAATTATATTCATGGCTCTGCTGCTGTAGATGCTGAATTATTAGTGTGGTTGCCCTAAAGGGCAACCAGACTATTGTAATTGGAACACTTTATTCACCTGGAGTAACCTTTATTTTGAAATGCTACTCCTCCCACAGTTTTGACTGTACGCACTTGACCCATATGTCAAATTGACCGGCTTCATCGGGAAGGATGTGCTTGTATTTTTTTAAGAGAAATGTTGTATAGTTTAATTGATATGAATTTATTAGTGAATAGAATTTCCCCATTGACATGAATGGGAAAATGCGATTTTTCGCATTTTGTCACATTCAAGTATTTTTTCCTCAGAGACTGTAAGCACTATAGTTACAAAACTTGGAGGGTAGGTTCATAATAATTACTAAAATTAATCAACTTATAATGTTATCGGTCGGCCTCATGGTGGCGCTATAACAGCCCACTTTACATTTTGGCTTATAACTCTTGAACCGTAGGTTGTAAAATCCAAATTATTTTTTCCCTGATTTCCTTGAGTCATGACGCATCTCCTCATATAGGCCAGGCCCATTTGCGTCATGATAGATTTTCCGCCATTTTGAATTTTCTCCAAAACACACTTTTTGCTCCTCCTCCTACAGATTTTGTCCAAATCTCACAAAAATTGGTACACATGATCTCTGGACCCATCCGATTAAAACACCAACTAGCAGAATTTTGGTAGTGCATATCGTTCGGCCGTAATCGTCGTCCGAAGTTAGTAGGAGGGGCCTATATCACAAAAAATGCCATAAATCACGAACGAAATGTCCAATCCATCCCAAATTTGAATCACATGTCGCGGGTGGTTCAATCAACCAAGTACCAAAAGCAATTCTATTTTCATCCATAGGGGGCGCCGCAAATGCGAGAAATGTAACCGTTTGTCGCAAAAACATGATTTTTGGGGGGATAAATCCCCTCCGAATTACTTACGCATGATCGCAGGGGTGACGCGACATTGCAATTGGCTGGCAATATCAGTGGGAGGGGCATATGTAAGCCACTGCGGCAACCACACTTTGCAATTTTTTTAAATTGCGACCTTTCTAGTATTAATTTATAAACTTAAAATCTCTATCCTCTCTTCACCTACCTGTTGGTGTGGTTTTAAACCCCTCCACTAGATCAATCCTGTGTATCTTTGTCAGAACATTCAGCATGATCTGAGTTTCTCTACCAGGGTAGCTCTGCACGATCAGGTCCACTGTGTCTGTCCTCTTGGCGTTCTCCAGAACACTCTTTGTGAGCGGCTTGAGACCTTCAACATTTTCAGGCTCTTGTAGATGCCACTTGAACCTGTCAAACTCATCGTGAAGCAGATGATCCAGAGTATCCAACATGCGCTGCTTAAGTGTCCCCATGGTGGATTCTGTTACAAACACACAATGTTAACATGTCAGCTTCATTAGTGTGGTTGCCCAAAGGGCAACCAGACTATTGTAATTGTAACACTTTATTGTGGGCTCGCAACAGCGAGCACACACTAGTTATTGCCAGTTTATATTTATTGTGGGCTCGCAACAGCGAGCACACACTAGTTATTGCCAGTTTATATTTGTGGGCTCGCAACAGCGAGCACACACTAGTTATTGCCAGTTTATATTTGTGGGCTCGCAACAGCGAGCACACACTAGTTATTGCCAGTTTATATTTGTGGGCTCGCAACAGCGAGCACACACTAGTTATTGCCAGTTTATATTTGTGGGCTCGCAACAGCGAGCACACACTAGTTATTGCCAGTTTATATTTGTGGGCTCGCAACAGCGAGCACACACTAGTTATTGCCAGTTTATATTTATACTTCTTCTTTATTCCAATTTCCGCCCTTTTTTCGTCCTCCTACTACTTTCACACACTTTATGCTAGAAATTTAGTTCAAACTTCAAACTGTTCAGCTCTCTGCAGTTATTTATGCTTGCATTTTTATTTTTACAATTGTTTATACTTTTTTAACTTTTAAACTTTTAAACTTTTTTTTACATTCTTTATAATGAGAGTCGATGGGAGAAACGTCCCATTTTTCACAGTTGACTTTTTTGTGCTCTTATTACTCTGTCATACTTTCACTTTGAAACTCCATTCAAACTTTAAAATGTTCATCAATCTTTGAATTTTCATTGGTGAAAAAGTTTTTTTGAAAAAGTTTATACTTTTTAAAATATTTAACTTTATTTATAAAATGTTTCTCTCATAGACAATGTATGGGATTTTATCTCTAAATCAACCTCACTTTTGCAGCCTCATTACTCTGGCATACTTTGTCGTAGAAACGTGATTTAAACTTTAGCTAGCTCACACGACTGTGGACTTTTTCGTGGTTCAAACCGTATTCGAATATGTTACACGGTTTTTCCGAAATCGCAGTTCAATCGCAGGCCGTTTCGCGTAATCAGTGTCCCCTTAGAGTGTGGGGCCTCCTTGAGTAGAGTGTGGAAACTGAAATTCTTTCCTTGGAAATTTACCAAACAAATTGTCGTCCCGGCCAAAATATTCACTTTACATGGATGTTCTTTGGTCATTTTGTAGCCACACATGTCCTCTTTCACACAATGTAACCACCAAAGCACAGATACATACAGAATGTGAACTACGGCCTTTTAAGTGACACAAATACAGTCAAGCTGCCCATTGACCTCCATTGTATAATTCTTACGAGGAAAGTATCGTGAAGACAATTCTTAACTCGCTCTTATAACCACATTTTCGATCGTACCAACACCACCATCGCACATGTTGTACCTCAATGGCTCAGGCCACTCAAAGTGAAAACAATATTTGCATTCGACTTTTACTTTTTGCGATAGAGCAATTTGTTCGGGCATAGGTTTTTCCCTATTCAGGCCCATTGAAATCTCCCAGTCATAGTGAAGCACTGTTTTACTCTCCCACAGCTGAGACATATAAGGGCTTAATTACAGGGCTGACATTAGAGTTACAAGATCTCAATGAGTTGCTCTGCGAAACCTTGTGAGCTTGTAAGTCTGCTATTTGTGCAGTCACAGACACACGCATGCATACGCACGCACGCACGCACGCACGCACGCAGCTTGTAGATTTGCTATTTGTGCAATTAGGCTCTACACACAGAGTCACAGACACACGCATGCATGCACACGCACACGCACGCACGTGCACACGCACGCACACACACACACACACGCACACACACACACACACACACACACACACACACACACACACACACACACACACACACACACACACACACACACACACACACACACACACACACACACACACACAAAAACCCTGTCTTTTGCTTGCAGCATGCTACAGTCTTGCAATTTGCTCCATGGGCTTAGACCACCAATAGGAGCACGCTGTACTTAATTAATTGCTTAAGCCCCGCCCTTCTGTCTTCCCATTGGCTGGCCTTTACACAGCTCTAACTTTTGTTTGCAGCATGATACAGTCCTGAAAATTTGTTTATGGACTTACACCACCAATAGGAACACTATAATATTTTTTTTTTTTTAATTAAAAACTTTTTTTTTTTTTTAACTTTTTTTTTTTTAAACTTTTTTTTTTTAAACTTTTTTTTTTTTTAAACTTTTTTTTTTTTAACTTTTTTTTTTTTTTAACTTTTTTTTTTAAAAACTTTTTTTTTTTAAAAACTTTTTTTAAAAACTTAAAAATAAAAAACTTAAAAAAGAAAACTTAAAAATGAAAAACTTAAAAAAAACTTAAAAGAAAAAAAAACTTTTAAAAAAGAACTTAAAAAAAACATTTAAAGAAAAACTTAAAAAAAACTTAAATACTTAAAAAAAACTTAAAACAAATGAACTTAAAAAATAAACTTAAAAAAAATAAACTTAAAACAAAAACTTAAAAAAACTTAAAAACACAAAAATGAAAGAAAAGTCTTAGACCATTGTCAATAATCATTGTGTTTATGCTTTTAAAGATAGGCCTATATGCTATTTGACCCTTTTTTTACATGTAAACGTATGCTATTTAATACAATTTCTGCTCATTAATGCTTTCATATCCATTGATGTTGTATTTTTTTCTTTTTACCTTTTCTTAATTAATCAATAATACATTGTAAAGCATTATTCATACATTACAAATCATTAGTAGACACAGTTATAACTTTACTTACTTTATTCTGCCACATTTTGGGCATCATACTACTTCCACATACTTTACTGCTTACGGTATATTATTTTTTTTACAAATTGTTATACAACTTTTTGTACTCCGGTCCCCAGGTTTCAAACTTGGTGGTTGGTCCCACAGACACAGCTATAACTTTATACATTGCGTTTTTAGCGAGCCCACGCAGTTTCTACAGGAACTGCTTTCTAGTTATACTTCTTTATTCCAATTTCCGCCCTTTTTTCGTCCTCCTACTACTTTCACACACTTTATGCTAGAAATTTAGTTCAAACTTCAAACTGTTCAGCTCTCTGCAGTTATTTATGCTTGTATTTTTATTTTTACAATTGTTTATACTTTTTTAACTTTTAAACTTTTAAACTTTTTTTTACATTCTTTATAATGAGAGTCGATGGGAGAAACGTCCCATTTTTCACAGTTGACTTTTTTGTGCTCTTATTACTCTGTCATACTTTCACTTTGAAACTCCATTCAAACTTTAAAATGTTCATCTATCTTTGAATTTTCATTGGTGAAAACGTTTTTTTGAAAATGTTTATACTTTTTAAAATATTTAACTTTATTTATAAAATGTTTCTCTCATAGACAATGTATGGGATGCAATCTCTAAATCCACCTCACTTTTGCACCCTCATTACTCTGGCATACTTTGTCGTAGAAACGTGATTTAAACTTTAGCTAGCTCACACGACTGTGGACTTTTTCGTGGTTCAAACCGTATTCGAATATGTTACACGGTTTTTCCGAAATCGCAGTTCAATCGCAGGCCGTTTTGCGTAATCAGTGTCCCCTTAGAGTGTGGGGCCTCCTTGAGTAGAGTGTGGAAACTGAAATTCTTTCCTTGGAAATTTACCAAACAAATTGTCGTCCCGGGCAAAATATTCACTTTACATGGATGTTCTTTGGTCATTTTGTAGCCACACATGTCCTCTTTCACACAATGTAACCACCAAAGCACAGATACATACAGAATGTGAACTACGGCCTTTTAAGTGACACAAATACAGTCAAGCTGCCCATTGACCTCCATTGTATAATTCTTACGAGGAAAGTATCGTGAAGACAATTCTTAACTCGCTCTTATAACCACATTTTCGATCGTACCAACACCACCATCGCACATGTTGTACCTCAATGTCTCAGGCCACTCAAAGTGAAACAAATATTTGCATTCGACTTTTACTTTTTGCGATAGAGCAATTTGTTCGGGCATAGGTTTTTCCCTATTCAGGCCCATTGAAATCTCCCAGTCATAGTGAAGCACTGTTTTACTCTCCCACAGCTGAGACATATAAGGGCTTAATTACAGGGCTGACATTAGAGTTACAAGATCTCAATGAGTTGCTCTGCGAAACCTTGTGAGCTTGTAGGTCTGCTATTTGTGCAGTCACAGACACACGCATTCATACGCACGCACGCACGCACGCACGCACATGCACGTCCACGCACACACACACACACACACACACACACACACACACACACACACACACACACACACACACACACACACACACACACACACACACACACACACACACACACACACACACACACTGTCTTTTGCTTGCAGCATGCTACAGTCTTGCAATTTGCTCCATGGGCTTAGACCACCAATAGGAGCACCCTGTACTTAATTAATTGCTTAAGCCCCGCCCCTCTGTATTCCTATTGGCTGGCCTTTACACAGCTATAACTCTTGTTTGCAGCATGATACAGTCCTGAAAATTTGTTTATGGACTTACACCACCAATAGGAACACTCTAATATAAACTTTAAAAAATATATATTTTTTAAACTTTTTTTTTTTTTAACTTTTTTTTTTTAAACTTTTTTTTTTTTTTAACTTTTTTCTTTTTTTAAACATTTTTTTTTTAAACTTTTTTTTTAAAAACTTTTTTTAAAAAAACTTTAAAAAAAACCTTAAAAATAAAAAACTTAAAAAAAAAACTTAAAAATGAAAAACTTCAAAAAAACTTCAAAGAAAAAAAAAACTTTTAAAAAAGAACTTAAAAAAAACATTTAAAGAAAAACTTTTTTTTTTTAAACTTTTTTTTTTAAAAACTTAAAAAAAACCTTAAAAATAAAAAACTTAAAAAAAAACTTAAAAATGAAAAACTTAAAAAACTTCAAAGAAAAAAAAAACTTTTAAAAAAGAACTTAAAAAAAACATTTAAAGAAAAACTTTAAAAAAACTTAAATACTTAGAAAAACCTTAGACCATTGTCAATAATCATTGTGTTTATGCTTTTAAAGATAGGCCTATATGCTATTTGACCCTTTTTTTTACATGTAAACGTATGCTATTTAATACAATTTCTGCTCATTAATGCTTTCATATCCATTGATGTTGTATTTTTTTCTTTTTACCTTTTCTTAATTAATCAATAATACATTGTAAAGCATTATTCATACATTACAAATCATTAGTAGACACAGTTATTCTGCCACTTTTTGGGCATCATACTACTTCCACATACTTTATGCTAGAAATGTAGTTCAAACTTCAACATGTTCCGCTTTATGCAGTTATTTATGCTTATATTATTATTATTTTTACAATTTTCTATACTTTTTAACTTTTTGTACTTTTTTCCAGTGTTCAGACTTGGTGGGTGGTCCCACAGACACAGCTATAACTTTATACATTGCGTTTTTAGCGAGCCCACGCAGTTTCTACAGGAACTGCTTTCTAGTTATACTTTATTCCAATTTCCGCCCTTTTTTCGTCCTCCTACTACTTTCACACACTTTATGCTAGAAATTTAGTTCAAACTTCAAACTGTTCAGCTCTCTGCAGTTATTTATGCTTGTATTTTTATTTTTACAATTGTTTATACTTTTTTAACTGTTTAACTTTTAAACTTTTTTTTACATTCTTTATAATGAGAGTCGATGGGAGAAACGTCCCATTTTTCACAGTTGACTTTTTTGTGCTCTTATTACTCTGTCATACTTTCACTTTGAAACTCCATTCAAACTTTAAAATGTTCATCAATCTTTGAATTTTCATTGGTGAAAACGTTTTTTTGAAAAAGTTTATACTTTTTAAAATATTTAACTTTATTTATAAAATGTTTCTCTCATAGACAATGTATGGGATGCAATCTCTAAATCCACCTCACTTTTGCAGCCTCATTACTCTGGCATACTTTGTCGTAGAAACGTGATTTAAACTTTAGCTAGCTCACACGACTGTGGACTTTTTCGTGGTTCAAACCGTATTCGAATATGTTACACGGTTTTTCCGAAATCGCAGTTCAATCGCAGGCCGTTTCGCGTAATCAGTGTCCCCTTAGAGTGTGGGGCCTCCTTGAGTAGAGTGTGGAAACTGAAATGCTTCCCTCGGAAATCTACCAAACAAATTGTCGTCCTGGCCAAAATATTCACTTTACACGGATGTTCTTTGGTCATTTTGTAGCCACACATGTCCTCTTTCACACAATGTAACCACCAAAGCACAGATACATACAGAATGTGAACTACGGCCTTTTAAGTGACACAAATACAGTCAAGCTGCCCATTGACCTCCATTGTATAATTCTTACGAGGAAAGTATCGTGAAGACAATTCTTAACTCGCTCTTATAACCACATTTTCGATCGTACCAACACCACCATCGCACATGTTGTACCTCAATGGCTCAGGCCACTCAAAGTGAAAACAATATTTGCATTCGACTTTTACTTTTTGCGATAGAGCAATTTGTTCGGGCATAGGTTTTTCCCTATTCAGGCCCATTGAAATCTCCCAGTCATAGTGAAGCACTGTTTTACTCTCCCACAGCTGAGACATATAAGGGCTTAATTACAGGGCTGACATTAGAGTTACAAGATCTCAATGAGTTGCTCTGCGAAACCTTGTGAGCTTGTAGGTCTGCTATTTGTGCAGTCACAGACACACGCATGCATACGCAAGCACGCACGCACGCACGCACGCACGCACACAGCTTGTAGGTCTGCTATTTGTGCAATTAGGCTCTACACATACACACAGAGTCACAGACACACGCATGCATGCACACGCACGCACGTGCACACGCACGTGCACGCGCACGCACACACACGCACACGCACACACGCACACACACACACACACACACAAAAACCCTGTCTTTTGCTTGCAGCATGCTACAGTCTTGCAATTTGCTCCATGGGCTTAGACCACCAATAGGAGCACGCTGTACTTAATTAATTGCTTAAGCCCCGCCCTTCTGTCTTCCCATTGGCTGGCCTTTACACAGCTCTAACTTTTGTTTGCAGCATGATACAGTCCTGAAAATTTGTTTATGGACTTACACCACCAATAGGAACACTAATATAAACTTAAAAATTTTTTTTTTTTTAAACTTTTTTTTTTTTTTTACTTATTTTTTTTTCCTTTTTTTTTTAAAACTTTTTTTTTTAAACTTTTTTTTTTTTTATCTTTTTTTTTAACTTTTTTTTTAAAAAACTTTTTTTTTTTTAAACTTTATTTTTTTAAACTTTATTTTTTTAAACTTTTTTTTTTTTAAACTTTTTTTTTTAAACTTCTTTTTTTTTAAACTTTTTTTTCTAAACTTTTTTTTTTTTTTTACCTTTTTTTTTTTTAAACTTAAAAAAAAAACTTAAAAGAAAACTTAAAAATGAAAAACCAGTGTTCAGACTTGGTGGGTGGTCCCACAGACACAGCTATAACTTTATACATTGCGTTTTTAGCGAGCCCACGCAGTTTCTACAGGAACTGCTTTCTAGTTATACTTTATTCCAATTTCCGCCCTTTTTTCGTCCTCCTACTACTTTCACACACTTTATGCTAGAAATTTAGTTCAAACTTCAAACTGTTCAGCTCTTTGCAGTTATTTATGCTTGTATTTTTATTTTTACAAATGTTTATACTTTTTTAACTTTTAAACTTTTAAACTTTTTTTTACATTCTTTATAATGAGAGTCGATGGGAGAAACGTCCCATTTTTCACAGTTGACTTTTTTGTGCTCTTATTACTCTGTCATACTTTCACTTTGAAACTCCATTCAAACTTTAAAATGTTCATCAATCTTTGAATTTTTATTGGTGAAAAAGTTTTTTTGAAAAAGTTTATACTTTTTAAAATATTTAACTTTATTTATAAAATGTTTCTCTCATAGACAATGTATGGGATGCAATCTCTAAATCCACCTCACTTTTGCACCCTCATTACTCTGGCATACTTTGTCGTAGAAACGTGATTTAAACTTTAGCTAGCTCACACGACTGTGGACTTTTTCGTGGTTCAAACCGTATTCGAATATGTTACACGGTTTTTCCGAAATCGCAGTTCAATCGCAGGCCGTTTCGCGTAATCAGTGTCCCCTTAGAGTGTGGGGCCTCCTTGAGTAGAGTGTGGAAACTGAAATTCTTTCCTTGGAAATTTACCAAACAAATTGTCGTCCCGGCCAAAATATTCACTTTACATGGATGTTCTTTGGTCATTTTGTAGCCACACATGTCCTCTTTCACACAATGTAACCACCAAAGCACAGATACATACAGAATGTGAACTACGGCCTTTTAAGTGACACAAATACAGTCAAGCTGCCCATTGACCTCCATTGTATAATTCTTACGAGGAAAGTATCGTGAAGACAATTCTTAACTCGCTCTTATAACCACATTTTCGATCGTACCAACACCACCATCGCACATGTTGTACCTCAATGTCTCAGGCCACTCAAAGTGAAAAAGATATTTGCATTCGACTTTTACTTTTTGCGATAGAGCAATTTGTTCGGGCATAGGTTTTTCCCTATTCAGGCCCATTGAAATCTCCCAGTCATAGTGAAGCACTGTTTTACTCTCCCACAGCTGAGACATATAAGGGCTTAATTACAGGGCTGACATTAGAGTTACAAGATCTCAATGAGTTGCTCTGCGAAACCTTGTGAGCTTGTAGGTCTGCTATTTGTGCAATTAGGCTCTACACACAGTCACAGACACACGCATGCATGCACACGCACGCACACGCACGCACACGCACGCACGCACACACACACACACACACACAAAAACCCTGTCTTTTGCTTGCAGCATGCTACAGTCTTGCAATTTGCTCCATGGGCTTAGACCACCAATAGGAGCACGCTGTACTTAATTAATTGCTTAAGCCCCGCCCTTCTGTCTTCCCATTGGCTGGCCTTTACACAGCTCTAACTTTTGTTTGCAGCATGATACAGTCCTGAAAATTTGTGTATGGACTTACACCACCAATAGGAACACTAATATAAACTTAAAAAATATATTTTTTTTAAACTTTTTTTTTTTTTAATTTTTTTTTTTTAACTTTTTTTCTTAAACTTTTTTTTTTAAAAACCTTTTTTTTTTTTAAACTTTTTTTTTTTTTACTTTTTTTTTTAAAAACTTTTTTTTTTAAAAACTTCTTTTTTTTCTAAACTTTTTTTTTTTTCTTAACTTTTTTTTAAACTTTTTGTTTTTAAAACTTAAAAAAACTTAACTTTTTTTTTTTTTTTTTACTTACGTCATACATTGCGTTTTTTGGCGAGCCCACGCAGTTTCACCAGGAACTGCTTTTCTAGTTGTGGGCTCGCAACAGCGAGCACACACTAGTTATTGCCAGTTTATATTTATACTTCTTCTTTATTCCAATTTCCGCCCTTTTTTCGTCCTCCTACTACTTTCACACACTTTATGCTAGAAATTTAGTTCAAACTTCAAACTGTTCAGCTCTTTGCAGTTATTTATGCTTGTATTTTTATTTTTACAAATGTTTATACTTTTTTAACTTTTAAACTTTTAAACTTTTTTTTACATTCTTTATAATGAGAGTCGATGGGAGAAACGTCCCATTTTTCACAGTTGACTTTTTTGTGCTCTTATTACTCTGTCATACTTTCACTTTGAAACTCCATTCAAACTTTAAAATGTTCATCAATCTTTGAATTTTTATTGGTGAAAACGTTTTTTTGAAAAAGTTTATACTTTTTAAAATATTTAACTTTATTTATAAAATGTTTCTCTCATAGACAATGTATGGGATGCAATCTCTAAATCCACCTCACTTTTGCACCCTCATTACTCTGGCATACTTTGTCGTAGAAACGTGATTTAAACTTTAGCTAGCTCACACGACTGTGGACTTTTTCGTGGTTCAAACCGTATTCGAATATGTTACACGGTTTTTCCGAAATCGCAGTTCAATCGCAGGCCGTTTCGCGTAATCAGTGTCCCCTTAGAGTGTGGGGCCTCCTTGAGTAGAGTGTGGAAACTGAAATTCTTTCCTTGGAAATTTACCAAACAAATTGTCGTCCCGGCCAAAATATTCACTTTACATGGATGTTCTTTGGTCATTTTGTAGCCACACATGTCCTCTTTCACACAATGTAACCACCAAAGCACAGATACATACAGAATGTGAACTACGGCCTTTTAAGTGACACAAATACAGTCAAGCTGCCCATTGACCTCCATTGTATAATTTTTACGAGGAAAGTATCGTGAAGACAATTCTTAACTCGCTCTTATAACCACATTTTCGATCGTACCAACACCACCATCGCACATGTTGTACCTCAATGTCTCAGGCCACTCAAAGTGAAAAAGATATTTGCATTCGACTTTTACTTTTTGCGATAGAGCAATTTGTTCGGGCATAGGTTTTTCCCTATTCAGGCCCATTGAAATCTCCCAGTCATAGTGAAGCACTGTTTTACTCTCCCACAGCTGAGACATATAAGGGCTTAATTACAGGGCTGACATTAGAGTTACAAGATCTCAATGAGTTGCTCTGCGAAACCTTGTGAGCTTGTAGGTCTGCTATTTGTGCAATTAGGCTCTACACACAGTCACAGACACACGCATGCATGCACACGCACGCACACGCACGCACACGCACGCACGCACACACACACACACACACACAAAAACCCTGTCTTTTGCTTGCAGCATGCTACAGTCTTGCAATTTGCTCCATGGGCTTAGACCACCAATAGGAGCACGCTGTACTTAATTAATTGCTTAAGCCCCGCCCTTCTGTCTTCCCATTGGCTGGCCTTTACACAGCTCTAACTTTTGTTTGCAGCATGATACAGTCCTGAAAATTTGTGTATGGACTTACACCACCAATAGGAACACTAATATAAACTTAAAAAATATATTTTTTTTAAACTTTTTTTTTTTTTAATTTTTTTTTTTTAACTTTTTTTCTTAAACTTTTTTTTTTAAAAACCTTTTTTTTTTTTAAACTTTTTTTTTTTTTACTTTTTTTTTTAAAAACTTTTTTTTTTAAAAACTTCTTTTTTTTCTAAACTTTTTTTTTTTTTTTAACTTTTTTTTAAACTTTTTTTTTTTAAAACTTAAAAAAACTTAACTTTTTTTTTTTTTTTTTACTTACGTCATACATTGCGTTTTTTGGCGAGCCCACGCAGTTTCACCAGGAACTGCTTTTCTAGTTGTGGGCTCGCAACAGCGAGCACACACTAGTTATTGCCAGTTTATATTTATACTTCTTCTTTATTCCAATTTCCGCCCTTTTTTCGTCCTCCTACTACTTTCACACACTTTATGCTAGAAATTTAGTTCAAACTTCAAACTGTTCAGCTCTTTGCAGTTATTTATGCTTGTATTTTTATTTTTACAAATGTTTATACTTTTTTAACTTTTAAACTTTTAAACTTTTTTTTACATTCTTTATAATGAGAGTCGATGGGAGAAACGTCCCATTTTTCACAGTTGACTTTTTTGTGCTCTTATTACTCTGTCATACTTTCACTTTGAAACTCCATTCAAACTTTAAAATGTTCATCAATCTTTGAATTTTTATTGGTGAAAAAGTTTTTTTGAAAAAGTTTATACTTTTTAAAATATTTAACTTTATTTATAAAATGTTTCTCTCATAGACAATGTATGGGATGCAATCTCTAAATCCACCTCACTTTTGCACCCTCATTACTCTGGCATACTTTGTCGTAGAAACGTGATTTAAACTTTAGCTAGCTCACACGACTGTGGACTTTTTCGTGGTTCAAACCGTATTCGAATATGTTACACGGTTTTTCCGAAATCGCAGTTCAATCGCAGGCCGTTTCGCGTAATCAGTGTCCCCTTAGAGTGTGGGGCCTCCTTGAGTAGAGTGTGGAAACTGAAATTCTTTCCTTGGAAATTTACCAAACAAATTGTCGTCCCGGCCAAAATATTCACTTTACATGGATGTTCTTTGGTCATTTTGTAGCCACACATGTCCTCTTTCACACAATGTAACCACCAAAGCACAGATACATACAGAATGTGAACTACGGCCTTTTAAGTGACACAAATACAGTCAAGCTGCCCATTGACCTCCATTGTATAATTCTTACGAGGAAAGTATCGTGAAGACAATTCTTAACTCGCTCTTATAACCACATTTTCGATCGTACCAACACCACCATCGCACATGTTGTACCTCAATGTCTCAGGCCACTCAAAGTGAAAAAGATATTTGCATTCGACTTTTACTTTTTGCGATAGAGCAATTTGTTCGGGCATAGGTTTTTCCCTATTCAGGCCCATTGAAATCTCCCAGTCATAGTGAAGCACTGTTTTACTCTCCCACAGCTGAGACATATAAGGGCTTAATTACAGGGCTGACATTAGAGTTACAAGATCTCAATGAGTTGCTCTGCGAAACCTTGTGAGCTTGTAGGTCTGCTATTTGTGCAATTAGGCTCTACACACAGTCACAGACACACGCATGCATGCACACGCACGCACACGCACGCACACGCACGCACGCACACACACACACACACACACAAAAACCCTGTCTTTTGCTTGCAGCATGCTACAGTCTTGCAATTTGCTCCATGGGCTTAGACCACCAATAGGAGCACGCTGTACTTAATTAATTGCCCTTCTGTCTTCCCATTGGCTGGCCTTTACACAGCTCTAACTTTTGTTTGCAGCATGATACAGTCCTGAAAATTTGTTTATGGACTTACACCACCAATAGGAACACTATAATAATTTTTTTTTTAAAATTAAAAACTTTTTTTTTTTTTAAACTTTTTTTTTTTTTAACTTTTTTTTTTTTTAACTTTCTTTTTTTAAAACTTTTTTTTTTTTAAACTTTTTTTTTTAAAAACTTTTTTTTTTTTAAACTTTTTTTTTAAAAACTTTTTTTTTTAAAAACTTTTTTTAAAAACTTAAAAATAAAAAACTTAAAAAAGAAAACTTAAAAATGAAAAACTTAAAAAAAACTTAAAAGAAAAAAAAACTTTTAAAAAAGAACTTAAAAAAAACATTTAAAGAAAAACTTAAAAAAAACTTAAATACTTAAAAAAAACTTAAAACAAATGAACTTAAAAAATAAACTTAAAAAAAATAAACTTAAAACAAAAACTTAAAAAAACTTAAAAACACAAAAATGAAAGAAAAGTCTTAGACCATTGTCAATAATCATTGTGTTTATGCTTTTAAAGATAGGCCTATATGCTATTTGACCCTTTTTTTACATGTAAACGTATGCTATTTAATACAATTTCTGCTCATTAATGCTTTCATATCCATTGATGTTGTATTTTTTTCTTTTTACCTTTTCTTAATTAATCAATAATACATTGTAAAGCATTATTCATACATTACAAATCATTAGTAGACACAGTTATAACTTTACTTACTTTATTCTGCCACATTTTGGGCATCATACTACTTCCACATACTTTACTGCTTACGGTATATTTTTTTTTTTACAAATTGTTATACAACTTTTTGTACTCCGGTCCCCAGGTTTCAAACTTGGTGGTTGGTCCCACAGACACAGCTATAACTTTATACATTGCGTTTTTAGCGAGCCCACGCAGTTTCTACAGGAACTGCTTTCTAGTTGTGGGCTCGCAACAGCGAGCACACACTAGTTATTGCCAGTTTATATTTATACTTTATTCCAATTTCCGCCCTTTTTTCGTCCTCCTACTACTTTCACACACTTTATGCTAGAAATGTAGTTCAAACTTCAAACTGTTCAGCTCTCTGCAGTTATTTATGCTTGTATTTTTATTTTTACAATTGTTTATACTTTTTTAACTGTTTAACTTTTTAACTTTTTTTTACATTCTTTATAATGAGAGTCGATGGGAGAAACGTCCCATTTTTCACAGTTGACTTTTTTGTGCTCTTATTACTCTGTCATACTTTCACTTTGAAACTCCATTCAAACTTTAAAATGTTCATCAATCTTTGAATTTTCATTGGTGAAAAAGGTTTTTTGAAAAAGTTTATACTTTTTCAAATATTTAACTTTATTTATAAAATGTTTCTCTCATAGACAATGTATGGGATTTTATCTCTAAATCAACCTCACTTTTGCAGCCTCATTACTCTGGCATACTTTGTCGTAGAAACGTGATTTAAACTTTAGCTAGCTCACACGACTGTGGACTTTTTCGTGGTTCAAACCGTATTCGAATATGTTACACGGTTTTTCCGAAATCGCAGTTCAATCGCAGGCCGTTTCGCGTAATCAGTGTCCCCTTAGAGTGTGGGGCCTCCTTGAGTAGAGTGTGGAAACTGAAATTCTTTCCTTGGAAATTTACCAAACAAATTGTCGTCCCGGCCAAAATATTCACTTTACATGGATGTTCTTTGGTCATTTTGTAGCCACACATGTCCTCTTTCACACAATGTAACCACCAAAGCACAGATACATACAGAATGTGAACTACGGCCTTTTAAGTGACACAAATACAGTCAAGCTGCCCATTGACCTCCATTGTATAATTCTTACGAGGAAAGTATCGTGAAGACAATTCTTAACTCGCTCTTATAACCACATTTTCGATCGTACCAACACCACCATCGCACATGTTGTACCTCAATGGCTCAGGCCACTCAAAGTGAAAACAATATTTGCATTCGACTTTTACTTTTTGCGATAGAGCAATTTGTTCGGGCATAGGTTTTTCCCTATTCAGGCCCATTGAAATCTCCCAGTCATAGTGAAGCACTGTTTTACTCCCCCACAGCTGAGACATATAATGGCTTAATTACAGGGCTGACATTAGAGTTACAAGATCTCAATGAGTTGCTCTGCGAAACCTTGTGAGCTTGTAGGTCTGCTATTTGTGCAGTCACAGACACACGCATGCATACGCAAGCACGCACGCACGCACGCACACAGCTTGTAGGTCTGCTATTTGTGCAATTAGGCTCTACACACAGAGTCACAGACACACGCATGCATGCACACGCACGCACGTGCACACGCACGCGCACGCACACACACGCACACACGCACACACACACACACACACACACAAAAACCCTGTCTTTTGCTTGCAGCATGCTACAGTCTTGCAATTTGCTCCATGGGCTTAGACCACCAATAGGAGCACGCTGTACTTAATTAATTGCTTAAGCCCCGCCCTTCTGTCTTCCCATTGGCTGGCCTTTACACAGCTCTAACTTTTGTTTGCAGCATGATACAGTCCTGAAAATTTGTGTATGGACTTACACCACCAATAGGAACACTAATATAAACTTAAAAAATATATTTTTTTTAAACTTTTTTTTTTTTTAATTTTTTTTTTTTAACTTTTTTTCTTAAACTTTTTTTTTTAAAAACCTTTTTTTTTTTTAAACTTTTTTTTTTTTTACTTTTTTTTTTAAAAACTTTTTTTTTTAAAAACTTCTTTTTTTTCTAAACTTTTTTTTTTTTTTTTAACTTTTTTTTAAACTTTTTGTTTTTAAAACTTAAAAAAACTTAACTTTTTTTTTTTTTTTTTACTTACGTCATACATTGCGTTTTTTGGCGAGCCCACGCAGTTTCACCAGGAACTGCTTTTCTAGTTGTGGGCTCGCAACAGCGAGCACACACTAGTTATTGCCAGTTTATATTTATACTTCTTCTTTATTCCAATTTCCGCCCTTTTTTCGTCCTCCTACTACTTTCACACACTTTATGCTAGAAATTTAGTTCAAACTTCAAACTGTTCAGCTCTCTGCAGTTATTTATGCTTGTATTTTTATTTTTACAATTGTTTATACTTTTTTAACTTTTAAACTTTTAAACTTTTTTTTACATTCTTTTATAATGAGAGTCGATGGGAGAAACGTCCCATTTTTCACAGTTGACTTTTTTGTGCTCTTATTACTCTGTCATACTTTCACTTTGAAACTCCATTCAAACTTTAAAATGTTCATCTATCTTTGAATTTTCATTGGTGAAAACGTTTTTTTGAAAATGTTTATACTTTTTAAAATATTTAACTTTATTTATAAAATGTTTCTCTCATAGACAATGTATGGGATGCAATCTCTAAATCCACCTCACTTTTGCACCCTCATTACTCTGGCATACTTTGTCGTAGAAACGTGATTTAAACTTTAGCTAGCTCACACGACTGTGGACTTTTTCGTGGTTCAAACCGTATTCGAATATGTTACACGGTTTTTCTGAAATCGCAGTTCAATCGCAGGCCGTTTCGCCCAATCAGTGTCCCCTTAGAGTGCGGGGCCTCCTTGAGTAGAGTGTGGAAACTGAAATTCTTTCCTTGGAAATCTACCAAACAAATTGTCGTCCCGGCCAAAATATTCACTTTACACAGATGTTCTTTGGTCATTTTGTAGCCACACATGTCCTCTTTCACACAATGTAACCACCAAAGCACAGATACATACAGAATGTGAACTACGGCCTTTTAAGTGACACAAATACAGTCAAGCTGCCCATTGACCTCCATTGTATAATTCTTACGAGGAAAGTATCGTGAAGACAATTCTTAACTCGCTCTTATAACCACAATTTCGATCGTACCAACACCACCATCGCACATGTTGTACCTCAATGTCTCAGGCCACTCAAAGTGAAAAAGATATTTGCATTCGACTTTTACTTTTTGCGATAGAGCAATTTGTTCGGGCATAGGTTTTTCCCTATTCAGGCCCATTGAAATCTCCCAGTCATAGTGAAGCACTGTTTTACTCTCCCACAGCTGAGACATATAAGGGCTTAATTACAGGGCTGACATTAGAGTTACAAGATCTCAATGAGTTGCTCTGTGAAACCTTGTGAGCTTGTAGGTCTGCTATTTGTGCAATTAGGCTCTACACACAGTCACAGACACACGCATGCATGCACACGCACGCACACGCACGCACACGCACGCACGCACACGCACACACACAAAAACCCTGTCTTTTGCTTGCAGCATGCTACAGTCTTGCAATTTGCTCCATGGGCTTAGACCACCAATAGGAGCACGCTGTACTTAATTAATTGCTTAAGCCCCGCCCTTCTGTCTTCCCATTGGCTGGCCTTTACACAGCTCTAACTTTTGTTTGCAGCATGATACAGTCCTGAAAATTTGTTTATGGACTTACACCACCAATAGGAACACTATAATATTTTTTTTTTAAAATATTAAAAACTTTTTTTTTTTTTAAACTTTTTTTTTTTTTAACTTTTTTTTTTTTTAAACTTTTTTTTTTTTAAACTTTTTTTTTTTTAACTTTTTTTTTTAAAAACTTTTTTTTTTAAAAACTTTTTTTTTTAAAAACGTTTTTTAAAAACTTAAAAATAAAAAACTTAAAAAAGAAAACTTAAAAATGAAAAACTTAAAAAAAACTTAAAAGAAAAAAAAACTTTTAAAAAAGAACTTAAAAAAAACATTTAAAGAAAAACTTAAAAAAAACTTAAATACTTAAAAAAAACTTAAAACAAATGAACTTAAAAAATAAACTTAAAAAAAATAAACTTAAAACAAAAACTTAAAAAAACTTAAAAACACAAAAATGAAAGAAAAGTCTTAGACCATTGTCAATAATCATTGTGTTTATGCTTTTAAAGATAGGCCTATATGCTATTTGACCCTTTTTTTACATGTAAACGTATGCTATTTAATACAATTTCTGCTCATTAATGCTTTCATATCCATTGATGTTGTATTTTTTTCTTTTTACCTTTTCTTAATTAATCAATAATACATTGTAAAGCATTATTCATACATTACAAATCATTAGTAGACACAGTTATAACTTTACTTACTTTATTCTGCCACATTTTGGGCATCATACTACTTCCACATACTTTACTGCTTACGGTATATTATTTTTTTTACAAATTGTTATACAACTTTTTGTACTCCGGTCCCCAGGTTTCAAACTTGGTGGTTGGTCCCACAGACACAGCTATAACTTTATACATTGCGTTTTTAGCGAGCCCACGCAGTTTCTACAGGAACTGCTTTCTAGTTATACTTCTTTATTCCAATTTCCGCCCTTTTTTCGTCCTCCTACTACTTTCACACACTTTATGCTAGAAATTTAGTTCAAACTTCAAACTGTTCAGCTCTCTGCAGTTATTTATGCTTGTATTTTTATTTTTACAATTGTTTATACTTTTTTAACTTTTAAACTTTTAAACTTTTTTTTACATTCTTTATAATGAGAGTCGATGGGAGAAACGTCCCATTTTTCACAGTTGACTTTTTTGTGCTCTTATTACTCTGTCATACTTTCACTTTGAAACTCCATTCAAACTTTAAAATGTTCATCTATCTTTGAATTTTCATTGGTGAAAACGTTTTTTTGAAAATGTTTATACTTTTTAAAATATTTAACTTTATTTATAAAATGTTTCTCTCATAGACAATGTATGGGATGCAATCTCTAAATCCACCTCACTTTTGCACCCTCATTACTCTGGCATACTTTGTCGTAGAAACGTGATTTAAACTTTAGCTAGCTCACACGACTGTGGACTTTTTCGTGGTTCAAACCGTATTCGAATATGTTACACGGTTTTTCCGAAATCGCAGTTCAATCGCAGGCCGTTTCGCGTAATCAGTGTCCCCTTAGAGTGTGGGGCCTCCTTGAGTAGAGTGTGGAAACTGAAATTCTTTCCTTGGAAATTTACCAAACAAATTGTCGTCCCGGCCAAAATATTCACTTTACATGGATGTTCTTTGGTCATTTTGTAGCCACACATGTCCTCTTTCACACAATGTAACCACCAAAGCACAGATACATACAGAATGTGAACTACGGCCTTTTAAGTGACACAAATACAGTCAAGCTGCCCATTGACCTCCATTGTATAATTCTTACGAGGAAAGTATCGTGAAGACAATTCTTAACTCGCTCTTATAACCACATTTTCGATCGTACCAACACCACCATCGCACATGTTGTACCTCAATGGCTCAGGCCACTCAAAGTGAAAACAATATTTGCATTCGACTTTTACTTTTTGCGATAGAGCAATTTGTTCGGGCATAGGTTTTTCCCTATTCAGGCCCATTGAAATCTCCCAGTCATAGTGAAGCACTGTTTTACTCTCCCACAGCTGAGACATATAAGGGCTTAATTACAGGGCTTGACATTAGAGTTACAAGATCTCAATGAGTTGCTCTGCGAAACCTTGTGAGCTTGTAGGTCTGCTATTTGTGCAGTCACAGACACACGCATGCATACGCAAGCACGCACGCACGCACGCACGCAGCTTGTAGGTCTGCTATTTGTGCAATTAGGCTCTACACACAGAGTCACAGACACACGCATGCATGCACACGCACGCACGTGCACACGCACGTGCACGCGCACGCACACGCACACACACACACACACACACACACACACACACACACACACACACACAAAAACCCTGTCTTTTGCTTGCAGCATGCTACAGTCTTGCAATTTGCTCCATGGGCTTAGACCACCAATAGGAGCACGCTGTACTTAATTAATTGCTTAAGCCCCGCCCTTCTGTCTTCCCATTGGCTGGCCTTTACACAGCTCTAACTTTTGTTTGCAGCATGATACAGTCCTGAAAATTTGTTTATGGACTTACACCACCAATAGGAACACTAATATAAACTTAAAAAATATATTTTTTTTAAACTTTTTTTTTTTAAACTTTTTTTTTTTTAAACTTTTTTTTTTTTAAACTTTTTTTTTTTTTTAAACTTTTTTTTTTAAACTTTTTTTTTTTTAAACTTTTTTTTTTTAAACTTTTTTTTTTTTAACTTTTTTTTTAAAAACTTTTTTTTTTAAAAACTTTTTTTTTTTAAACTTTTTTTTTTTTAAACTTTTTTTTTTAAAACTTTTTTTTTAAAAACTTCTTTTTTTTTTTAAACTTTTTTTTTTAAACTTTTTTTTTTAAAAACGTTTTTTTTAACTTAAAAAAAAACTTAAAAAAGAAAACTTAAAAATGAAAAACCAGTGTTCAGACTTGGTGGGTGGTCCCACAGACACAGCTATAACTTTATACATTGCGTTTTTAGCGAGCCCACGCAGTTTCTACAGGAACTGCTTTCTAGTTATTATTCCTATTTATTCCGCCACTTTTTTCGCACTCCTACTACTTTCACACACTTTATGCTAGAAATTTAGTTCAAACTTCAAACTGTTCAGCTCTTTGTAGTTATGTGTGCTTGTATTTTTATTTTTACAATTGTTTATACTTTTTTAACTGTTTAACTTTTTAACTTTTTTTTACATTCTTTATAATGAGAGTCGATGGGAGAAACGTCCCATTTTTCACAGTTGACTTTTTTGTGCTCTTATTACTCTGTCATACTTTCACTTTGAAACTCCATTCAAACTTTAAAATGTTCATCAATCTTTGAATTTTCATTGGTGAAAAAGTTTTTTTGAAAAAGTTTATACTTTTTAAAATATTTAACTTTATTTATAAAATCTTTCTCTCATAGACAATGTATTGGATTTATCTCTAAATCGACCTCACTTTTGCAGCCTCATTACTCTGGCATACTTTGTCGTAGAAACGTGATTTAAACTTTAGCTAGCTCACACGAC
>NC_136810.1:59005201-59022701 GCF_951216825.1 Electrona antarctica
ATGGGAGAAACGTCCCATTTTTCACAGTTGACTTTTTTGTGCTCTTATTACTCTGTCATACTTTCACTTTGAAACTCCATTCAAACTTTAAAATGTTCATCAATCTTTGAATTTTCATTGGTGAAAAAGGTTTTTTGAAAAAGTTTATACTTTTTAAAATATTTAACTTTATTTATAAAATGTTTCTCTCATAGACAATGTATGGGATTTTATCTCTAAATCAACCTCACTTTTGCAGCCTCATTACTCTGGCATACTTTGTCGTAGAAACGTGATTTAAACTTTAGCTAGCTCACACGACTGTGGACTTTTTCGTGGTTCAAACCGTATTCGAATATGTTACACGGTTTTTCCGAAATCGCAGTTCAATCGCAGGCCGTTTCGCGTAATCAGTGTCCCCTTAGAGTGTGGGGCCTCCTTGAGTAGAGTGTGGAAACTGAAATTCTTTCCTTGGAAATTTACCAAACAAATTGTCGTCCCGGCCAAAATATTCACTTTACATGGATGTTCTTTGGTCATTTTGTAGCCACACATGTCCTCTTTCACACAATGTAACCACCAAAGCACAGATACATACAGAATGTGAACTACGGCCTTTTAAGTGACACAAATACAGTCAAGCTGCCCATTGACCTCCATTGTATAATTCTTACGAGGAAAGTATCGTGAAGACAATTCTTAACTCGCTCTTATAACCACATTTTCGATCGTACCAACACCACCATCGCACATGTTGTACCTCAATGGCTCAGGCCACTCAAAGTGAAACCAATATTTGCATTCGACTTTTACTTTTTGCGATAGAGCAATTTGTTCGGGCATAGGTTTTTCCCTATTCAGGCCCATTGAAATCTCCCAGTCATAGTGAAGCACTGTTTTACTCCCCCACAGCTGAGACATATAATGGCTTAATTACAGGGCTGACATTAGAGTTACAAGATCTCAATGAGTTGCTCTGCGAAACCTTGTGAGCTTGTAGGTCTGCTATTTGTGCAGTCACAGACACACGCATGCATACGCAAGCACGCACGCACGCACGCACGCACGCACACAGCTTGTAGGTCTGCTATTTGTGCAATTAGGCTCTACACACAGAGTCACAGACACACGCATGCATGCACACGCACGCACGTGCACACGCACGCGCACGCACACACACGCACACACGCACACACACACACACACACACACACACACACACACACACACACACACACACACAAAACCCTGTCTTTTGCTTGCAGCATGCTACAGTCTTGCAATTTGCTCCATGGGCTTAGACCACCAATAGGAGCACGCTGTACTTAATTAATTGCTTAAGCCCCGCCCTTCTGTCTTCCCATTGGCTGGCCTTTACACAGCTCTAACTTTTGTTTGCAGCATGATACAGTCCTGAAAATTTGTTTATGGACTTACACCACCAATAGGAACACTAATATAAACTTAAAAAATATATTTTTTTTAAACTTTTTTTTTTTTAAATTTTTTTTTTTTTTACTTTTTTTTTTTACTTTTTTTTTTTTTTTACTTTTTTTCTTAAACTTTTTTTTTTAAAAACCTTTTTTTTTTTTAAACTTTTTTTTTTTTTACTTTTTTTTTTAAAAACTTTTTTTTTTTTAAACTTCTTTTTTTCCAAAACTTTTTTTTTTTTTTACTTTTTTTTTAACTTTTTGTTTTTAAAACTTAAAAAAACTTAACTTTTTTTTTTTTTTTTACTTACGTCATACATTGCGTTTTTTGGCGAGCCCACGCAGTTTCACCAGGAACTGCTTTTCTAGTTATACTTTATTCCAATTTCCGCCCTTTTTTCGTCCTCCTACTACTTTCACACACTTTATGCTAGAAATTTAGTTCAAACTTCAAACTGTTCAGCTCTTTGCAGTTATTTATGCTTGTATTTTTATTTTTACAATTGTTTATACTTTTTTAACTGTTTAACTTTTTAACTTTTTTTTACATTCTTTATAATGAGAGTCGATGGGAGAAACGTCCCATTTTTCACAGTTGACTTTTTTGTGCTCTTATTACTCTGTCATACTTTCACTTTGAAACTCCATTCAAACTTTAAAATGTTCATCAATCTTTGAATTTTCATTGGTGAAAACGTTTTTTTGAAAAAGTTTATACTTTTTAAAATAATTAACTTTATTTATAAAATCTTTCTCTCATAGACAATGTATGGGATTGTATCTCTAAATCAACCTCACTTTTGCAGCCTCATTACTCTGGCATACTTTGTCGTAGAAACGTGATTTAAACTTTAGCTAGCTCACACGGCTGTGGACTTTTTCATGGTTCAAACCGTATCCGAATATGTTACACGGTTTTTCCGAAATCTCAGTTCAATCGCAGGCCGTATTGGCTAATTAGTGCGCCCTTAGAGTGCGGGGCCTCCTTGAGTAGAGTGTGGAAACTGAAATGCTTCCCTCGGAAATCTACCAAACAAATTGTCGTGCTGGCCAAAATATTCACTTTACACGGATGTTCTTTGGTCATTTTGTAGCCACACATGTGCTCTTTCACACAATGTAACCACCAAAGCACAGATACATACAGAATGTCAACTACGGCCTTTTAAGTGACACAAATACAGTCAAGCTGCCCATTGACCTCCATTGTATAATTCTTACGAGGAAAGTATCGTGAAGACAATTCTTAACTCGCTCTTATAACCACATTTTTGATCGTACCAACACCACCATCGCACATGTTGTACCTCAATGGCTCAGGCCACTCAAAGTGAAAACAATATTTGCATTCGACTTTTACTTTTTGCGATAGAGCAATTTGTTCGGGCATAGGTTTTTCCCTATTCAGGCCCATTGAAATCTCCCAGTCATAGTGAAGCACAGTTTTACTCTCCCACAGCTGAGACATATAAGGGCTTAATTACAGGGCTGACATTAGAGTTACAAGATCTCAATGAGTTGCTCTGCGAAACCTTGTGAGCTTGTAGGTCTGCTATTTGTGAAGTCACAGACACACGCATGCATACGCACGCACGCACGCATGCAGCTTGTAGGTCTGCTATTACACACAGAGTCACAGACACACGCATGCATGCACACGCACGCACGTGCACACGCGTGCACGCGCACGCACACACACACACACACACACACACACACAAAAACCCTGTCTTTTGCTTGCAGCATGCTACAGTCTTGCAATTTGCTCCATGGGCTTAGACCACCAATAGGAGCACGCTGTACTTAATTAATTGCTTAAGCCCCGCCCTTCTGTCTTCCCATTGGCTGGCCTTTACACAGCTCTAACTTTTGTTTGCAGCATGATACAGTCCTGAAAATTTGTTTATGGACTTACACCACCAATAGGAACACTAATATAAACTTAAAAAATATATTTTTTTTAAACTTTTTTTTTTTTTAACTTTTTTTTTTTTTTTTAACTTTTTTTAACTTTTTTTTTTTTAACTTTTTTTTTTAAACTTTTTTTTTTTTAACTTTTTTTTTTAAAAACGTTTTTTTTTTAAACCTCTATTTTTTAAACTTTTTTTTTTTTAAACTTTTTTTTTTAAAACTTTTTTTTTTAAACTTAACTTAAAAAAGAACTTAAAAATGAAAAACCAGTGTTCAGACTTGGTGGGTGGTCCCACAGACACAGCTATAACTTTATACATTGCGTTTTTAGCGAGCCCACGCAGTTTCTACAGGAACTGCTTTCTAGTTATTATTCCTATTTATTCCGCCACTTTCTTCGCACTCCTACTACTTTCACACACTTTATGCTAGAAATTTAGTTCAAACTTCAAACTGTTCAGCTCTTTGTAGTTATGTGTGCTTGTATTTTTATTTTTACAATTGTTTATACTTTTTTAACTGTTTAACTTTTTAACTTTTTTTTACATTCTTTAAAATGAGAGTCGATGGGAGAAACGTCCCATTTTTCACAGTTGACTTTTTTGTGCTCTTATTACTCTGTCATACTTTCACTTTGAAACTCCATTCAAACTTTAAAATGTTCATCAATCTTTGAATTTTCATTGGTGAAAACGTTTTTTTGAAAAAGTTTATACTTTTTAAAATATTTAACTTTATTTATAAAATGTTTCTCTCATAGACAATGTATGGGATTTTATCTCTAAATCCACCTCACTTTTGCAGCCTCATTACTCTGGCATACTTTGTCGTAGAAACGTGATTTAAACTTTAGCTAGCTCACACGACTGTGGACTTTTTCGTGGTTCAAACCGTATTCGAATATGTTACACGGTTTTTCCGAAATCGCAGTTCAATCGCAGGCCGTTTCGCGTAATCAGTGTCCCCTTAGAGTGTGGGGCCTCCTTGAGTAGAGTGTGGAAACTGAAATTCTTTCCTTGGAAATTTACCAAACAAATTGTCGTCCCGGCCAAAATATTCACTTTACATGGATGTTCTTTGGTCATTTTGTAGCCACACATGTCCTCTTTCACACAATGTAACCACCAAAGCACAGATACATACAGAATGTGAACTACAGCCTTTTAAGTGACACAAATACAGTCAAGCTGCCCATTGACCTCCATTGTATAATTCTTACGAGGAAAGTATCGTGAAGACAATTCTTAACTCGCTCTTATAACCACATTTTCGATCGTACCAACACCACCATCGCACATGTTGTACCTCAATGGCTCAGGCCACTCAAAGTGAAAACAATATTTGCATTCGACTTTTACTTTTTGCGATAGAGCAATTTGTTCGGGCATAGGTTTTTCCCTATTCAGGCCCATTGAAATCTCCCAGTCATAGTGAAGCACTGTTTTACTCTCCCACAGCTGAGACATATAAGGGCTTAATTACAGGGCTGACATTAGAGTTACAAGATCTCAATGAGTTGCTCTGCGAAACCTTGTGAGCTTGTAGGTCTGCTATTTGTGCAGTCACAGACACACGCATGCATACGCAAGCACGCACGCACGCACGCACGCACGCACGCACGCACGCACGCACGCACACAGCTTGTAGGTCTGCTATTTGTGCAATTAGGCTCTACACATACACACAGAGTCACAGACACACGCATGCATGCACACGCACGCACGTGCACACGCACGTGCACGCGCACGCACACACACGCACACGCACACACGCGCACACACACACACACACACACAAAAACCCTGTCTTTTGCTTGCAGCATGCTACAGTCTTGCAATTTGCTCCATGGGCTTAGACCACCAATAGGAGCACGCTGTACTTAATTAATTGCTTAAGCCCCGCCCTTCTGTCTTCCCATTGGCTGGCCTTTACACAGCTCTAACTTTTGTTTGCAGCATGATACAGTCCTGAAAATTTGTTTATGGACTTACACCACCAATAGGAACACTAATATAAACTTAAAAAATATTTTTTTTTTAAACTTTTTTTTTTTTTTTACTTTTTTTTTTTTTTACTTTTTTTTTTTTTACTTTTTTTTAAAAATATTTTTTTTTTATCTTTTTTTTTTTTCCTTTTTTTTTTAAAAAACTTTTTTTTTTTTAAACTTCTTTTTTTTTTAAACTTTATTTTTTTAAACTTTTTTTTTTTTAAACTTTTTTTTTTTAAACTTCTTTTTTTTTTAAACTTTTTTTTCTAAACTTTTTTTTTTTTTTACCTTTTTTTTTTTTAAACTTAAAAAAAAAACTTAAAAGAAAACTTAAAAATGAAAAACCAGTGTTCAGACTTGGTGGGTGGTCCCACAGACACAGCTATAACTTTATACATTGCGTTTTTAGCGAGCCCACGCAGTTTCTACAGGAACTGCTTTCTAGTTATTATTCCTATTTATTCCGCCACTTTTTTCGCACTCCTACTACTTTCACACACTTTATGCTAGAAATTTAGTTCAAACTTCAAACTGTTCAGCTCTTTGCAGTTATGTGTGCTTGTATTTTTATTTTTACAATTGTTTATACTTTTTTAACTGTTTAACTTTTTAACTTTTTTTTACATTCTTTATAATGAGAGTCGATGGGAGAAACGTCCCATTTTTCACAGTTGACTTTTTTGTGCTCTTATTACTCTGTCATACTTTCACTTTGAAACTCCATTCAAACTTTAAAATGTTCATCAATCTTTGAATTTTCATTGGTGAAAACGTTGTTTTGAAAAAGTTTATACTTTTTAAAATATTTAACTTTATTTATAAAATCTTTCTCTCATAGACAATGTATTGGATTTTATCTCTAAATCGACCTCACTTTTGCAGCCTCATTACTCTGGCATACTTTGTCGTAGAAACGTGATTTAAACTTTAGCTAGCTCACACGACTGTGGACTTTTTCGTGGTTCAAACCGTATTCGAATATGTTACACGGTTTTTCCGAAATCGCAGTTCAATCGCAGGCCGTTTCGCGTAATCAGTGTCCCCTTAGAGTGTGGGGTCTCCTTGAGTAGAGTGTGGAAACTGAAATTCTTTCCTTGGAAATGTACCAAACAAATTGTCGTCCCGGCCAAAATATTCACTTTACACAGATGTTCTTTGGTCATTTTGTAGCCACACATGTCCTCTTTCACACAATGTAACCACCAAAGCACAGATACATACAGAATGTGAACTACAGCCTTTTAAGTGACACAAATACAGTCAAGCTGCCCATTGACCTCCATTGTATAATTCTTACGAGGAAAGTATCGTGAAGACAATTCTTAACTCGCTCTTATAACCACATTTTCGATCGTACCAACACCACCATCGCACATGTTGTACCTCAATGGCTCAGGCCACTCAAAGTGAAAACAATATTTGCATTCGACTTTTACTTTTTGCGATAGAGCAATTTGTTCGGGCATAGGTTTTTCCCTATTCAGGCCCATTGAAATCTCCCAGTCATAGTGAAGCACTGTTTTACTCTCCCACAGCTGAGACATATAAGGGCTTAATTACAGGGCTGACATTAGAGTTACAAGATCTCAATGAGTTGCTCTGCGAAACCTTGTGAGCTTGTAGGTCTGCTATTTGTGCAGTCACAGACACACGCATGCATACGCAAGCACGCACGCACGCACGCACGCACGCACGCACGCACGCACACAGCTTGTAGGTCTGCTATTTGTGCAATTAGGCTCTACACACAGAGTCACAGACACACGCATGCATGCACACGCACGCACGTGCACACGCACGTGCACACGCACGTGCACGCACACACACACACGCACACACGCACACACGCACACACACACACACACACACAAAAACCCTGTCTTTTGCTTGCAGCATGCTACAGTCTTGCAATTTGCTCCATGGGCTTAGACCACCAATAGGAGCACGCTGTACTTAATTAATTGCTTAAGCCCCGCCCTTCTGTCTTCCCATTGGCTGGCCTTTACACAGCTCTAACTTTTGTTTGCAGCATCATACAGTCCTGAAAATTTGTTTATGGACTTACACCACCAATAGGAACACTAATATAAACTTAAAAAATATTTTTTTTTTAAACTTTTTTTTTTTTAACTTTTTTTTTAAAAAACTTTTTTTTTTTTAACTTTTTTTTTTTAAACTTTTTTTTTTTTAAACTTTTTTTTTATTAAACTTTTTTTTTTTAAACTTTTTTTTTTTAAACTTTTTTTTTTAAAAACTTTTTTTTTTAAACTTCTTTTTTTTCTAACCTTTTTTTTTTTTACTTTTTTTTTTTTTAAACTTTTTTTTTTTAAACTTAAAAAAAAACTTAAAAAAGAAAACTTAAAAATGAAAAACCAGTGTTCAGACTTGGTGGGTGGTCCCACAGACACAGCTATAACTTTATACATTGCGTTTTTAGCGAGCCCACGCAGTTTCTACAGGAACTGCTTTCTAGTTATTATTCCTATTTATTCCGCCACTTTTTTTGCACTCCTACTACTTTCACACACTTTATGCTAGAAATTTAGTTCAAACTTCAAACTGTTCAGCTCTTTGTAGTTATGTGTGCTTGTATTTTTATTTTTACAATTGTTTATACTTTTTTAACTGTTTAACTTTTTAACTTTTTTTTACATTCTTTATAATGAGAGTCGATGGGAGAAACGTCCCATTTTTCACAGTTGACTTTTTTGTGCTCTTATTACTCTGTCATACTTTCACTTTGAAACTCCATTCAAACTTTAAAATGTTCATCAATCTTTGAATTTTCATTGGTGAAAAAGTTTTTTTGAAAAAGTTTATACTTTTTAAAATATTTAACTTTATTTATAAAATCTTTCTCTCATAGACAATGTATTGGATTTATCTCTAAATCGACCTCACTTTTGCAGCCTCATTACTCTGGCATACTTTGTCGTAGAAACGTGATTTAAACTTTAGCTAGCTCACACGACTGTGGACTTTTTCGTGGTTCAAACCGTATTCGAATATGTTACACGGTTTTTCCGAAATCGCAGTTCAATCGCAGGCCGTTTCGCGTAATCAGTGTCCCCTTAGAGTGTGGGGCCTCCTTGAGTAGAGTGTGGAAACTGAAATTCTTTCCTTGGAAATTTACCAAACAAATTGTCGTCCCGGCCAAAATATTCACTTTACATGGATGTTCTTTGGTCATTTTGTAGCCACACATGTCCTCTTTCACACAATGTAACCACCAAAGCACAGATACATACAGAATGTGAACTACGGCCTTTTAAGTGACACAAATACAGTCAAGCTGCCCATTGACCTCCATTGTATAATTCTTACGAGGAAAGTATCGTGAAGATAATTCTTAACTCGCTCTTATAACCACATTTTCGATCGTACCAACACCACCATCGCACATGTTGTACCTCAATGGCTCAGGCCACTCAAAGTGAAAAAAATATTTGCATTCGACTTTTACTTTTTGCGATAGAGCAATTTGTTCGGGCATAGGTTTTTCCCTATTCAGGCCCATTGAAATCTCCCAGTCATAGTGAAGCACTGTTTTACTCTCCCACAGCTGAGACATATAAGGGCTTAATTACAGGGCTGACATTAGAGTTACAAGATCTCAATGAGTTGCTCTGCGAAACCTTGTGAGCTTGTAGGTCTGCTATTTGTGCTGTCACAGACACACCATGCATACGCACGCACGCACGCACGCACGCACGCACGCACGCACGCACGCACGCACGCACGCAGCTTGTACGTCTGCTATTTGTGCAATTAGGCTCTACACACAGAGTCACAGACACACGCATGCATGCACACGCACGCACGTGCACACGCACGTGCACGCGCACGCACACACGCACACACACACACACAAAAACCCTGTCTTTTGCTTGCAGCATGCTACAGTCTTGCAATTTGCTCCATGGGCTTAGACCACCAATAGGAGCACGCTGTACTTAATTAATTGCTTAAGCCCCGCCCTTCTGTCTTCCCATTGGCTGGCCTTTACACAGCTCTAACTTTTGTTTGCAGCATGATACAGTCCTGAAAATTTGTTTATGGACTTACACCACCAATAGGAACACTAATATAAACTTAAAAAATATATTTTTTTTAAACTTTTTTTTTTTAACTTTTTTTTTTTAACTTTTTTTTTTTAACTTTTTTTTTTTAACTTTTTTTTTCAAAACTTTTTTTTTTCAAAACTTTTTTTTTTTAAAAACTTTTTTTTTAAAAACTTTTTTTTTTAAACTTTTTTTTAAACTTCTTTTTTTTAAAAACTTTTTTTTTTTAAACTTTTTTTTTTTAAACTTAAAAAAAAACTTAAAAAAGAAAACTTAAAAATGAAAAACCAGTGTTCAGACTTGGTGGGTGGTCCCACAGACACAGCTATAACTTTATACATTGCGTTTTTAGCGAGCCCACGCAGTTTCTACAGGAACTGCTTTCTAGTTATTATTAGTGTGGTTGCCCTAAAAGGGCAAAAAGGGCAAAGGCCCTAAAAGGGCAACCAGACTCATGTAATTGGAACACTTTATTCCACTGGAGTAACCTTTTGTTTGACGCACTACTCCTCCCACAGTTTTGACTGTACGCACTTGAGCCATATCTCAAATTTACCGGCTTCATCGGGAAGGATGTGCTTGTATTTTTTTAAGAGAAATGTTGTATAGTTTAATTGATATTAATTTATTAGTGAATAAAATGTCCCCATTGACATGAATGGGAAAATGCGATTTTTCGCATTCTCACATTCAAGTATTTTTTCCTCAGAGACTGTAAGCACTATAGTTACAAAACTTGGAGGGTAGGTTCATAATAATTACTAAAATTAATCAACTTATAATGTTATCGGTCGGCCTCATGGTGGCGCTATAACAGCCCACTTTACGTTTTGGCTTATAACTCTTGAACCGTAGGTCGTAAAATCAAAATATTATTTTCCCTGACTTCCTTGGGCCACGACGCATCTCCCCATATAGGCCCCGCCCATTTGCGTCATGATAGATTTTCCGCCATTTAGAATTTTCTCCAAAACACACTTTTGGCTCCTCCTCCTACAGATTTTGTCCAAATCTCACAAAAATCGGCACACATGCTCTCCGGACCCATCCGATTAAAACACCAACTGCAGTATTTTGGTAGTGCGTATCGTTCGGCCGTAATCGTCGTCCAAAGTTAGTAGGAGAGGCCTATATCACAAAAAATGCCATAAATCACGAACGGAATGTCGAATCCAGCAATTCCATTTTCATCTATAGGGGGCGCCGCAAATGCGAAAACTTTAACCATTTCTCGCAAAAACATGATTTTTTGGGGATAAATACCCTCCGAATTACTTGCGCATGATCGCAGGGGTGAAGCGACATTGTAATTGGCTGGCAATATCAGTAGGAGGGGCATATGTAAGCCACTGCGGCAACCACACTTTGCAATTTTTTTAAATTGCGACCTTTCTAGTGAATATTGCTGCTGAATCTTCCATGTGACGTCTTATTAATTATTATTTAAACTAGGCATAGAGCTGTCAATGTTTCTTGTAGAATTGATAAAAACAAAATGAGATGGAATTGTATTTCTGTTCTGACACTTTGTTTATTATAGGGGCATAAAACCCTATAGCCTATGTTAGTTTTCCACACCAGGTTAAGAACTACAGGGTAAAAACATGGCAGGCTACAGAAGTATACAGTGATGTAAGCAACACAGCTGCAGCTAATTAAATAAATAGTGCGTGTGTGTTAGATTTTAATTTGTGTGCCAATAATATCTATTGAAATTGCACATTGGCATGCCCTTGGCTATGGACACGCCTATCAAAATCTAAGGAAGTATGTGATGTCTTTCTTGCCTATCATTCTGTTACAGGATGTGATACAACTGACTTCAGTTGGAATTGTGCCAGTCTTTTTGCAACAGCTTGAGAACATTATCCTCTTCATGCAGAGAGTCATGTAACCCAGGAAAAGTGAGGAAGACGTGCATGTGGAAACGTGAATAAGAATGTATGAGCAACAGATGGTACATACATCTGGAGAGAATGTCTTCAGCAAGATATTGATTACTCAATGGCTGACAGACCATGGTCTTGTCATAGTTTGCTTCTCCTGTTCACATTTTCCAACAAGCCTGGGCAGAAAAGCTCCCATAGGAAGTCAAAGTGTGGAGAGGAAGCTAATGATGAGAGCTCGGAAAGTCAAGAAAGAAGGACACAAAAGAATGTGGCCATGCCCGGGTGGGGCTTAAACACTCGGCTGATTGCTAATCAGAGCATGGCCACCACAGGTGATGTGTCTTTAGGCTCCATTCATTCTTAACTCTGGGGGAGCCCGGGTTGGAACTGGGAACCTTGTGGTTCCCATCCAGTCAATCTGCCCCTGAACCACTGCCGCCCCGTATGGTCAGACTAAGACTGAAGAAGTCAAATAATGTATTAATTATGGCCTTAACAGGGATCTCACAGTTATACAAGGTATACCTCGTGTTTCTGAGTTCAGCAGGGAGACAGCAACAGGAAAGAAGCTGTCCTGAGCCTACTGGTACGGGAGCCATCCGGGCTGGGGTAATGCAAGGGGATCCTAGCCCCCTTTCTCTTCATCATAGTCCTGCACTATGCACTCAAGAAGGCCATCAGTGGACAAGAGCAGGATCTTGGCTTCACTCTAACACCAAGGAGGTCGAGATGACACCCCAAAGTAGTCCTGACAGATCTGGACTATGCAGACAACATCAGCCTGCTCTCTGACAACGTGCAGCAAACACAGGAACTCCTGACCAGAGTGGAGTCCGAGTGTGCCAACGTGGGCCTCAGGTTAAATGCCAAGAAAACTGAGGTTATCACCTATAAGATCTCACTGGATCATCAACCTCTGACAACAGGAGAAACTGTACTGAAGGAGGTCATGGACTTCAAGTACCTGGGCGTTGAGTTGACCAACCGAGCAGGATCTAAAAGTGAGGAAGTCACTTGCATGGAGGGCCCTGAATGGCATGACCAGTGTATGGAACTCCAATGTCCCCCGACAAATCAAACTCTTCTTCTATGCAAGGGTGGAATCTGTTCTCCTATATGGCAGCGAATGCTGGACCCTGAAGCCAACCCTGCAGAAGTCTCTAGACGGGTGCTACACCAGAATGCTGCGTGCAGTACTTAATTAACATCAGCAAGAGCGTGTTACCAACAATACCCTGTATGAGGGAATAATAGGGTGAGCCAGAAAGTAGCAGCCAGGAGAATGAGACTAGCAGGACACTGCCAAAGACATCAAGAGCTGCCAGCCAGCAAAGTAGTGCTGTGGGAACCAACACATGGGCATCGATCAAGAGGACGTCCAACATTAACATATGTGGATGTACTCAAGAAAGACGCAGGAGCGCAAAGCACCAACGAGCTGGCCAGATGTATGGAGAACCAGGATGACTGGAAGCGACGATGGAGGGCTCGTCTGAGGACGACCTAGAGAGAGTTGTGTGTGAAACACGAACGCAAGGACAACACAAGAGACGGTCGCGGCCACACAGCCAACTCAAGGTATGGCCACTGAGCCGACTTGGGGACCCAACGCAAGGACAACACAAGAGACGGTCACGGCCACACAGCCAACTCAAGGTACGGCCACGGAGCCGACTTGGGGACCCAACACAAGAGACGGTCACGGCCACACAGCCAACTCAAGGTACGGCCACGGAGCCGACTTGGGGACCCAACGCAGCTCCTCCAAGGAAAACAAACAAATTAACGGAGCTGAACGTGAATCCCCCCCACCGCCCACCCCTTTTTTTCCCTCACTGTATATGTTTCTTTTCCCTTTTTACCTCCTTTATGATGAATTCCTGTTCTGTCTATATAGAAGTGTCTATTTGTACGTCTATTTGTACGTCTCTAAATGTTTTTGATGATTTGAACATGGTGGACCCTATTGGAAACAAGTGTAATGCTTAATTGGGTCGTCCACTCACAGTTAACAGCCTTTGTATTGAGTTTGTGCTTGAAATGTACTGTAATTCTGCAAACTGTTAATACATTCTTCAATCAATCAATCAATCAAATAAAAGTGTATCATCCATCCTCTCCATCATTAAGTCACAGTTAAAGCTGTGACTTTCATACTGCTCTCTAGGGTGTTTCATAACTCACCACTGTTAGCTGAGTCTTCTGATGGAAGTACAGCTCCTGCATAAGAAGAGGAGTAATGAAGTGAGCTCAGTGAGTTGACATAACATTCATGTAATTGGATTATTGTCATTATCTATGGGGCAAATACATTCATGTATTGCCAGTGGAACTATCACATGTTCCTGGTAAAAAATAATATTGAATGTGTCAACCTTTTCCCCAGTAAATATATTTCCAAAGATGCTATAATTAACCCATATGAACAAATCACAATATTAAGGTTCATAGGCCAACATAATATTTATGTTGAATGGCACAGAAATATAGAAAATGCTAACTGAAATTAACCCATTCACTACCACTGGCGTAAATGTACGTCACATCCAATCCAGTGGTTAAGCGCCAATGACCTAAAGCTATGTTGCCTGGTCTGGTCTTTATAGTGGTTTATGATAGATCACACTCATGTGCTATATACTGTAGATTAGCTCTGGGTTATTAGGCTATAGACTCTATAGCACTCTATAGTATAGAGTAAACAGAAAATGAACCGGAAACGAGATGGCCACGCCCGTAAACATCAAGTTGTTTACCTTTTTTCAAATGACTTTATCTCGGATTCCTTTCTCCATCATGTTAAAGCTGTGACTTTCATACTGCTCTCTAGTGTTGTCAGTTAAATCAAATGTTTCATAACTCACCACTGTTAGCTGAGTCTTCTGATGGAAGTACAGCTCCTGCATAAGAAGAGGAGTTGACATAACAGTATGACATTCATGTAATAGGATTCTTGTCATAATCTATGAGACAAAGACATTTTTTAAGGTAGACCACACCAATGCAACTCATACGGCATGTTAAGGGGGCATTTAGGTTTTTGTCACCATAGTAATTTAGTAAATGCTGCATCCATGGTTTGGAGAGGGCACTTTTCACCAACGGCCAAAAGGGCAGGGGCTGAAGCCCCCTTTCATGTCTATGTGTGCACGTGTGTGATGGCGTATGTATGGGCTTGCAATCAGATGCAGCATTCTGTCGTGACTGTGTGGCCGTACCGTACCATTCGACTGTCAAATACCTAGCCAGACTTTACCAAGTTGTCAAGAAAGAGAGAGGGGTGTGACGTAGAGGTGGGCAAAAAATATATATCGCAATATATCGCCACAATATTAAAATCAAATCGCAGTTATTTATTTATTTAATATTTAATAAAGACTAACCGTTATCTGGCTGCAAAGTAGTTTATTGAACTATATATTTGCTTAGAATTGTTTTCAAATGTTCCAGTATAATAGTCTGTAGGGCTGTAGTCCATTGTAGTCCAGTTCTATAGTATAGTAGTCTGTAGGACTGTAGTCCATTGTAGTCCAGTTCTATAGTATAATAGTCTGTAGGGCTGTAGTTCATTGTAGTCCAGTTCTATAGTATAATAGTCTGTAGGGCTGTAGTCCAATGTAGTCCAGTTCTATAGTATAATAGTCTGTAGGGCTGTAGTCCATTGTAGTCCAGTTCTATAGTATAATAGTCTGTAGGGCTGTAGTCCATTGTAGTCCAGTTCTATAGTATAATAGTCTGTAGGGCTGTAGTCCATTGTAGTCCAGTTCTATAGTATAATAGTCTGTAGGGCTGTAGTCCAATGTAGTCCAGTTCTATAGTATAATAGTCTGTAGGGCTGTAGTCCAATGTAGTCCAGTTCTATAGTATAATAGTCTGTAGGGCTGTAGTCCATTGTAGTCCAGGAAGAACTGACATTCTGTACTGTGATGTGTGTGACAAAACACACTCCAACATCATGTGTATTATGTCCTCGACTTCATTAAAATAGGATCTGGGTGAATAATCTGTAAAGTTGCCTGTAAAGTTTCTTTGAATGTTTTCCTTTCTTGACAATGCATTGCATTACATTATTCTCATTATGAACATCCATGTATATGTATGATTTCATTAAAGATGGAGTGCCACAATTCTTTTTCCCACCCCAAAACATGATCATCAGGTATTATTATAATATAAGGAGGAAGAACTTTTCCCAAAAAGTGTACAGTATTTGTACACTAGTTCATTAAGTATGCCTGGTTTGCCTGGTGGGTGGTGATGGGTGGTGATCCACCTGAACTGAAGCTGCACCCACAGCTGTAGTTGTATGATAAAGGGGGAGGGGTTAGGGGAGGAGCTGATAGTGTGATGTCACTATATTACTGTTTATTTCATTGGCCCGTTTGACTGTCAAGGGTTCAGCCTCCAAGAAGAAACCCTAAATACAAAGTTAATACACCATTGCACATAAAAACGACTCCAGGGTGTCTAATGAAGTAGGGGAGAGCCGCCATGGTTGTAACACTTTGCACATTTCACTCTTTTACTCAGAGATCCGTTTATCTACATATGTAATATGTTTAGGCAACGGACCTACACATGTCTGCTAACATAAACCACTTCAAGTTTTTCAATTGATAAAACAGGTTGGGAGTTATTAAACCGAACGTGGACACTGTTCCAGTGTTACATTTGCAGATTAATTGTAACGGCATGCACGATAAATGTAACAACGCCAAAAAAACATCATTAAACATATCGTTTTCAGCTTAAAGCAATTATATTTCATTGAAGCAACTCCTTAACATTGTTTTCATACCATGGATGTGATAAGAAAATGTATCAAACATAAGGGAATTATTAAATAGTACCGTGTGTACCAGTTTGGGCGTTTGAGTCAGTTCAATGGGAAAATACATTGATTACACAACAAAGATAAAACGTTTGATTGATTGAGTTGTACAACCCTAAACTAATTTAGAATACACTCTGTAATGAAAGACAGCTGACTGAACATAATATTGTGGCCAATATGTCAAATATGTAAATATTACATATAATGGTATGGCGTGTGTTACAATTGACCCACTTTTGCAAGTTGTTCTTTGGCGTTGCTTACAGACCAGAATGAACGTGCATTCCGTATAAACACGATGCAAACTAATGAAGAACATAAGCATGAAGACATCCATGTGGATTTGTATTCACCAACATCAAAGAAAATAATTGTAGCCCACATATACTCCAGGTGTAACATTTTATGCATTTGGCGGCTCTCCCCTACTGTCACCTCATAGACACATGAAAAACTGGAAAAATATGATAATGCATAACCAATTGCTCCTTGTTGATAGCAGGTGGTCCTGATAGTAGCTGAGGAAAGCCATTCTGGCCCAAACGTGTCCACTCTATGGGACTGCTACTATGAATAATATTGAGGTTGTAAAAAATAATAATAATTTAGTTGTACATGTGTTCTTACCAAGGCTCACCAGCAGGTGGGGCACATGTTGTTCAAGGACACTGTAAAACGCTGCTCTGATACGAGGTCCACCTTTATCTATCCCGCCTGTGTACAGTTCCCTCATTTGGTCCATGGTTGTCTTCTCAGCTTTAATCCTGGCATAGTGCTCAGGATGGACCATTTTTCCTAGACTGTCTACTATAGGCATGACCATGGAAACCTTTTGAATAAACGCTGCCCTGTGCTGGATCACAAAATGGGCTGTTTGCAAGAGAAAGAGAGAGTTAAATGTATCACAGGCAATATGTATTTAGAAACATAAAGCTATCTGCATTTCTACATCCTCACATGCATAGTGTAACAACTGTGTATTTGGTATATCTTTATGTATAAAGCTCACCTTTTTCTGCATTCTTTTTGTCTGAAGTCAAGCTGACAACAGCATCCTGTTGTACAAAGTCATGTTATTTCAATCATATCATCCCTGAAGCACTATTAAACAATATCATGTCTTGTATGGTATTCACTACATTAGTGGTTTTACACCTACAACCAACCACCTGCATTTTTGGTGCTATATTTTATATACCTGTAGACTAGTAATATCCCATTTGTTGTTTTTGATTGATTGATTGATTGATTGATTGATTGAAATATGTATTAACAGTTTGCAGAATTACAGTACATTTCAAGCACAACACAATACTGTTAACTCTGAGCGGACGACACCATAAAGCACTACACTTAGGGTATTAGGGCCCAACATTTTCAAAATGGTAAAAAGGGGAAAAAAGGGGGAA
>NC_136810.1:59027701-59030201 GCF_951216825.1 Electrona antarctica
ATAGAATGAGCACATCTAAATGTAAATGCTATTGCATTTTAGATTCATTTTTGTCTCATGAAATGCATTAATGACCTGAAAATGAAAAAGCATTTATCTTATTTCAAATTGACCTTTTGTATTTGCCATTTAATTTGAATTGTGGCAGCTCTTGACCATCAGGTCACAATGTGTGTCAGAGGTGAGACATGACCTTTGACAAAGAATCTGAATGTCTCAAAAGAAGAGCAGGGAGACACAATATACAACCACCTTTGAATTAACACTCTACCAAGAGATAGCCATACCATTTTATTTAGCACAAAAAGCTCAATACTGACAGCCTAGTCTAGATAGTGCATTCATTAATGTATATAGATGTATAGACAATATAGGCCAATACAAAAAACTATATACCAAAATGTCCAAACCACACCCCCGGCTGCCGGACTAATTGTCCCTTCGGACGGGTACAGACATGCGGGATGCAATGCATGTCGGGAGCAACGTGTGATTTGTGCATGTCAGACTTTTGGTGTGTCGGATAAGCGTGTGCACCCCCTTCGGGCTTGGTCCCTTAAAACAAAGTGGCAAGACGCTGAACCCCTAATTGCATTGCCTTGCATGTTTTCGTCTGCCATCGGTGTATGAATGTGTGTGTGTGAAATTAATGCGTGAATGTAATGCACAATCATTGTAAAGCACCTTGGATAAAGGTGCTATAAATGCTTTTACTAATCAGGGCTGCCAATTACACCTACAACCAACCACCTGCATTTTTGGTGCTATATTTTATATACCTGTAGACTAGTAATATCCCATTTGTTGTTTTTGATTGATTGATTGATTGATTGATTGATTGATTGATTGATTGAAATATGTATTAACAGTTTGCAAAATTACAGTACATTTCAAGCACAACACAATACAATACTGTTAACTCTGAGCGGACGACACCATAAAGCACTACACTTAGGGTATTAGGGCCCAACATTTTCATTTCATCAAAACATTTAGAGACATACAAATGGTAAAAAAGGGGAAAAAAGGGGGAAAAACATATACAGTGAGGGGAAACGGGGGTGGGTGGAGGAATCAGATTTTACGGGGTCCAGTTTCTAATTGCAGCCACCCATAGGTGCCTTTTGAGAGCGGTTTTGATGGAGTCAAGGGATTTGCATGTCTTAATGACTGTTGGTAGGGCGTTCCACATGTTGGTGGCATAGGAGCGAAATGAGTCCCTTGCTTGTGCCGAATCTGGGTTGCACATGGTTTGTTGAACTCCCTCTGGTGATGTGGGTGTCGACTATGTTGACATTAAGGAAGTATTTAGACAGGTGTATCTTGGTGGTGTATCGAATCTTGTGGACCAGACCCATTGCAATATGCTGTACTATGCTTTTCTATTTTTAATGCAGAAACATTTATGAATATCCAATATAATATCCAAACCTGTATGTGTAAAACACAGACAGTGAAGCTACAGTCATGATGTGTGTGGTCATCTGAAAGCTGTCTGAGGACAAACATTGAAGATTTTTACCTGCTCTGAGGAACCTGCAGTTTCTCCAGGATTGACTTCATCCACTCTGGACTCCATCTCTTCACACTGCTGTGGAATGAGGTGTCCATGTCATTACTGAGGAAACTGTGTGTGTGTGTGTGTGTGTGTGTGTGTGTGTGTGTGTGTGTGTGTGTGTGTGCGTGCGTGCGTGCGTGCGTGCGTGCGTGCGTGCGTGCGTGCGTGCGTGCGTGCGTGAGCTAGGGCTGGGATTTGTTCGATGTTAACGCTTCCTTACCGGATCCCTCTTAACGGTTCCGGTTCCTAACGGTTCCCTTAACGGTTCCTAATATATTTTTCCCCCTATTTCTCTGACATACATTATGCTTATATTATAACTAATAACCTAACCAAGTACATAATAAACACAAATTCAGTTATTGTAATTGCACTTTACAAATTATGAGGTGGCACTATTATTTAAACTTCACCACCACCACCACCAGCAGCTAGCCACCACAACAATATCATTGTTGCAATTTGTACTGTATATTGCAATTTGTACTGTATATTAAATATACAGTACAGATTGCAATAATGATATTGTCGTGGTGACAAATGTTGTGTCTTTAATCTTCAGATTAATTAATTCAGATTGTCGGAACCGGGTCTGAAACGGACCCGGTTCCGAATCCCAACCCTGGTGTGAGCGTGCGTGTGAGTGTGCGTGAAAGAGAGACCGACCAATACAGAACAAGCTTATCACTCTCTCCCCATCCATCCAATCCCAGCTAGAGAGGGTGAGATCTGCTGAGCCTTTAGAATGATACCTAACAACTGACCAGGTAGCTGACCAATCAGTGCAAGACAAAATGCCAACAATCACATTATTTTGTCATTTCGAACCCTTAAACTGATGCCGAATATAGCAGATCTACAAGCTTGTAAATCGACTATTTTTGGTGCTCCACTAAGATATATCAGGCATAGGTCTTACTAGATTTAGAGGCCCCAACCTCT
>NC_136810.1:59032701-59052701 GCF_951216825.1 Electrona antarctica
ATAGAGAGTATGCGCATGCTTAAAGTGAATGGCACATCGAGTGGCGAATCGAGTGGCAAAGCAACACGCAAAGTGAGTTTAACATTGTTTAATGTTGTTTAATGCAATCTGATATGACTTTTCTGTGTGGATGTCTGGGCTGTCAAGGCCAGAAAGTAGTTTTTTGCCACTTAGTAGGCGTTCCTACATAACTTCTTGGTTTGATGATGCATACCCTCTATTGAAATTATAAATAAAATATCATTTGAATTTTTTTTTTTTTTTAAATGCCAGCAAATTAGTGGGCAATAATTAAAATGAAAATGCAATTTAGACAATTCAAATGAAATAAGAGAAATGCTTTTTAACCTTCAGATAATGAACACATTTAAGTGAAAATATAATGCAATAGCATTTACATTTCATCTCCAGGTGTGCTCCAGGGGTGGCGGTGGCTCAGGGGTAGAGTGGCTGGATGGCAACCCAGTTCGAACCCGGGCTCCCCCAGAGTTAGTGTCGAAGTGTCCTTGAGCAAGACACTGAACCCCTAATTGCTCCTGATGTGCTGGTTGGTGCCTTGCATGGTTTCCGCTGCCATCGGTGTATGAATATGTGTGTGAATGGGTGAATGTAATGCACATCTATGTAAAGTGCCTTGGATAAAGGCCCTATATAAATGCACCATTTACCATTTTTGCTCATTCTATGACAGAATGAAAAAGCAAAAGCAAATAACATTGCATTTTAATTTTCAAATTGGCGTGTGTACTATTTGAAAATGCAAATGCAATGCGATTTACTTTTGCTTTTTCATTTGGTCATAGAGTGAGCACACTTGGAGATGAAGCAAAAGCAAATCACATTGCATTTTCCTTTTCAAATCGTACACACGCCAATTTGAAAATGAAAATGCAATGTGATTTGCTTTTGCTTCATCTCCATCTTCATTCTATGACCGAATGAAAAAGCAAAAGCAAATCACATTGCATTTTCATTTTCAAGTCGTACACACGCCAATTTGAAAATGCAAATTCAATGTAAATTGCTTTGGCTTTTTCATTCTGTCATAGAATGAGCACACCTAGAGATGAAATGTTATTGAAATTTAAGTGAAATTATATTTTCACTTAAATGCGTTCAATATCTGAAGGTTAAAAAGCCTTTCTCTTTCTCTTTCTAAATTGCATTTTCATTGTAATATTGCGCACTAATTCGCTGGGCATTTTTTGAAAATTGAAAATCAAATGATCTTTTAATTGTGTCATAGAATTGTGTCATTTATCTAAATGTAAATGCTATTGCATTTTAGATTTATTTTTGTCTCATGAAATGCATTAAAACTGGTTTATGGCCAGTGACGTAATTGACGTAATGAAATCAATAAATCCCTTATGGCCACTGACGTAATTGACGTAATCGATTGATTCCCAATAATCGGGAGCTTATTGTCGCAAAATTTAGCATTTTTTAGCTAATTTTGCTAACGGCCGATGTAATCTTCCTAAAACCGGCCGAAAATCCGCGCGTGCACGGTCGATCGCGCACGCGCGTGATCGCGCATGCATCGCTGCGTAAAATGCGATGTTTTGGGCTTGATTAGAGCTTAATTTGACTTAGTTATGAAAAAGACGATGATAGCTTAGCATTCCGGACATCTTCCATTGTGGCACACTAGCAAAGCTACTGCCGGATATTTTGATCCTAACCGGATGTGTTCATCGTTCACTCGCTCCTTTTGGTCAGAATCGGCAAAATGGTGACGTTACCGCCACCATCAGGACTGATTGTCCCAATACTATGGTCTTGCCCCGTCAGAATGAGATATAGTGTGTATATCGCGGATTTTTCTATTGGCATTAAAAAGACAAATTAAACATTTGAAAAATGCTGGCTGAAGAATCAATCCACTGTTAATTAGGCTTGGCCACAAGAGGGTTAATGACCTGAAAATGAAAAAGCATTTATCTTATTTCAAATTGACTTTTTGTATTTGCCATTTCATTTGAATTATGGCAGCTCTTGACCATCAGGTCACAATGTGTGTCAGAGGTGAGACATGACCTTTGACAAAGAATCTGAATGTCTCAAAAGAAGAGCAGGGAGACACAATATACAACCACCTTTGAATTAACACTCTACCAAGAGATAGCACAAAAAGCTCAATACTGACAGCCTAGTCTAGATAGTGCATTCATGAATGTATATGTATAGTCAATATAGGCCAATACAAAAACTATATACCAAAATTTCCAAACCACACCCCCCTGCCGGACTAATTGTCCCTTCGGACGGGTACAGGCATGTGGGATGCAATGCATGTCGGGAGCAACGTGTGATTTGTGCATGTCAGACTTTTGGTGTGTCGGATAAGCGTGTGCACCCCCTTCGGGCTTGGTCCCTTAAAAAAAAGTGGCAAGACGCTGAACCCCTAATTGCATTGCCTTGCATGTTTTCGTCCGCCATCATTGTAATGCACAATCATTGTAAAGCACCTTGGATAAAGGTGCTATAAATGCTTTTACTAATCAGGGCTGCCAATTCTCATGCATTTCTCTCACGCACCATGACGCACGAGGGGAAAAAAACAGTAAACACACAGCACACTGGCTACAACAGAGAGTGAGAAGAGTAAAGAGTAGTAGCCTAGTAAACATTGCTTCGAAATATTGGTCATGGAAGAAAATAGCCTCCACAACGTGAAGTGAGTGAGTATCAGTTCATCTCGTGCGTGAGGATTGAGGACAGGTGCGGGGACAAAGTTAACTCCTCCGTGTGTCTGTGTGTGTGTAATACACACATACACACTGTGTATAGGTGTGTGTACATATGTGTGTGTGTGTGTGTGTGTGTGTGTTGTGAACGTGTGTGTGTGTGTGTGTGTGTGTGTGTGTGTGTGCGAGAGAGAAAAAGAGAGAGAGCGGCAGTCGGCAGAGAGAGAGGGGGGCGGGTGGGGGGAGAGAGAGAGAGAGAGAGAGAGAGAGAGATATATATAGAGAGAGAGAGAGAGAGAGGAACAAAACGAGTGTGTGTGTGTGTTGTGAACTTGTGTGTGTGTGCGCGAGAGAGAAAAAGAGAGAGAGAGAGGAGAGAGAGGGGGGTGGGTGGGGGGAGAGAGAGAGAGAGAGAGAGAAAGAAAGAAAGAGAGATAGATAGAGAGAGAGAGATAGAGAGAGAGAGGAACAAAACGATCCACTGTTAGCCTACACTAGGAGTGCTGTCATGATAATGTTTTTCTTTTTTTGGGGCAACTAAATATTAAAAATCGTTAACTTAAAACAGGCCAAATCAACGTTAAAAAGGCCAAATGTTTGCAGTTTATACTGATGTCTATGTCGCAGCATCGGCCATCTCCCTGGAATGCTACTGTATTAGGCCAGTCAATCTAAGATTTGTCCCAAAAGAAATTGCAATAGTAATTATTCAAGGTTTTTTTTATGATCTTAGAGTCATCCAAATAACATATTAAAATTGTGAATTATATACATTTTGGATCACAGTAAATTCAGGGTTTGAAAGTTGGGTATCATTAACATCCTATAAGGCGAAAATGTCTAATTTTAATTATGCTTTAAGTTGCATGTAATGTGTCAAACTAGGGGTTATTCATGATTCAGAATCCATTGCAAGCATTAGTTTTCTCCTTGGGCTAAAAACGGCCATAGCCATCATCACAAATGTGATGAGGTCAGCACATTTGGGCACATTGGGCACATTAAGGCTAAGTGGCTGTGGCCGTTTTTAGCCCAAGGAGTGTTTTTTGTGCATAACTAATGCTTGCAACTGATTCAGAATCATGAATAACCCCTAGTTTGACACGTTAAATGCTACTTAAAGCATAATTTAAATTGGACATTTTTGCCTTAATAGGATGTTAATGATACCAAACCTTCAACCCCTGAATTTACCATGATCCTTTCCAAAATGTATATAATTCACAATTTTTTATATGTTATTTGGATGACCCTAAGGATCATAAAAAACCTTGAATGATTACTATTGCAATTTACTTTTGGGTCATGCTCCTTTTTAGCTTAGATTGATATGCATACTGTAGATATGCATCAAGAGAAACAAAGAGACCTCTGTCGTAGCCTGCTGACAGAAGAGATGGCAGACTGCATTGTGCAGCTACACTGTTTTACAGGCTGTGATGTCAACTCCGGTTTCTATGGCAAAGGGAAATAATCAGTGTATGACAAGGTAGCAAAGAGCTCTGTGGCACGGCAGAAGCTTTCAAGGTGGAGATAGCCTTGACCTTGAGAAGGAGGTAGAACTTCATATAGAACTGCATAAACAAGACAGGTGATCTGCTGCCAAGTGGAAGACAATGACAAAACATAATTTATCCATCTCCCTCCAGATGCAGATAGCCTACTCCAACACTGCCTCCGCACCAACTTGGGGGAATATCTATAGTGCTCCACCCCACACTGAAGCACCACCCATGGACACTTGGACATGGTTGGGAGTTAGTGGGTGGTCGCTGTTGTCCTGTCCACCACATGCGACCTGCACCAGGGCCAGTTGAAGAGTACAAGGAAGTTGAGAGTGAGGAGGAGGAGGATGATGCACAGAAGAGGAGGGTGGAGTCATCTGAATCTGATGATTCAGAAACCAGTGACACAAATGCTCTGACACATGTGTTTTGTGTCTGTAAAAAATGTAAACCCCAAATAAATTACTTTCCTATTCAAAAGTTATATTTTCTCTTTACTGGATGGCGGCCATCTTGAATTTTGGGGCCAAACGAGGTCTTATGATTAAAATGGTGTCAGATTTGGAATCCTCATGGTTGACTTGTATGAAAAAAGTGTCTTCATACATGATTCTACGTCATCTGGATGGAAATCCTTTATAAAGGGTCCTTAGAGGTCAAATCAATCATCAAAACATCCTTCCCAGAGGATGGTCACAGAACATCCGTTTATGACTCTACTACATGCCAGGGCTTGACATTAACGTTTTGAGGCACTTAAGTACAGTTCCCATTCACTTGTCCGGGCAAAAAAGTCACTTGTCCGGAGCACAAGCACACATAAATACATTTTAAATCAACTAACTGTAAGTAGGTTTTGGTGAATACATGTTTGAATATTGGATGAATATTCTCAGTTTCTAAGTTAATATCCCTAGAATGTCTGTGATCTGTCGGCAAGCCTGATCAATTTGTATGAGTCGGGACTATTCAAAGTACAGGCCTCACTAGGAATTAAGCCTACAGTGGTTTATAAAAGATTAAAAGAGCTTGTGCTTAGTTGTCAGTGAGGGAGAGAAAGGGGAACTGATACTGTAGCAGCAGTGAGAAAGATTCTGAAGACAGGAAACTAGACAGGAAACAAGGGGCTCGTATCTAGGCAGGTTGCTAAGGAAACGTGCAGCAGAGAGCCATAGTAGCTGTTAAAGGCCGTAGGAACTAAACATGTCATTTTAGAAAATAGTATTCATTGATTGCAACAGTAACTTTGAGGTAAAAAGGCAGTAAAGTAAAGTAATGAATTAATGTATGGGAGAATAGTGAGGCCACAAGGGCATGCTAATTAAACTAGTAGCCTCGGAAACCCAGACATTTTGATTTACAGGGAGAAAAAAAAAGTCTGGGTCCGAGTCCACTTCAGCATAGAGTAGCGCAAACGTCGATCACTCTCTGCTGATTTCTGATCGTCTGCACCTTTGTTAAATTGATGCACACACGCACACCGTACACACACACACACACACACACACACTCCTCTCTCTCTCTGTCGCTCTAATTAATTAGTCTCATGTCCAGCTGCTGCGCACAGTTTCTGCCGGCGGATCCTGCCGGGAGCTGCCTATGCCATAGAAAGCATAGGTGAGTTCCAGGCTATGAAACTAGTGACTACTTTTTTTTTTTTTCTAATTTAAAACACCCTTGTTCTAAAATAGTAGTAGATCATGAATACCAAAACCAGAACCACACCAACTGGCATGCATTATAATTAGGGTAGCGATCATTGAAATAAGGTATTAGTAGGCATTAATATATTGAGGGGTTGTTCTTATATTATATTGTGCTTATTAATGAAAATGGGTGTGGCCTTATGATTAAAGATTGTCAGCGAGCTGGAGCTAAAATATCCTAAGTCTTGATTACATTTCTATGTGTGAATTAACTTAATTCATTAAGAATAGAAATAAGACCTTTTATACAGAGAGACTATATTCAGGACGGGCGTATCCCTGCATGCCTGGCGACAGATGTTACCAGGGCCGTGGGAAGATATTTACAGTATAGGAGGGGCTGAATGTTTAGTAGGGGGTGCGCGCAAAATGCACGTGCACACGCCTCGTGCACGCGCATTTTCACGCAGAAAAGTGGCTTTTACTTTCCCTCTCCACACGCATGAGCAAACTTACACAGGCAATTAACCAGGATAAGGCGCCGATACTGCATATGTATTAGGCCTAGTAACAGAAATCTGTTTTGATTAAAAGTATTATTATTTTCCCCCTCCTGTCCGAGGGTGGGCTGTGCCTGGGGGGAGGGGGTACTCCAGCCCCCCCAGCACCCCTACTTCCCTCAGCCATGGATGTTACTGTACATTTCATGTATTCCAAATACAGAGCCATAGATCGGTCCTATCCGTGCAAGGTCTGCAGACTGACCTCGTCGGCATTGAAACCTTTCTGCCAGAATCTTCGAATGGATATGAATCTAGAGTACAATATATCTGACTCCAAGTCTTACTGTAGGAATGAATTGCTGGGTGAGTACACACACAGTGCTACAAGTTGAAATGGATATGAATCTAGAGTACAATATATCTGACTCCAAGTCTTACTGTAGGAATTAATTGCTGCATGGGTGAGTACACACACAGTGCTTCAAGTTTAAATGGATATGAATCTAGAGTACAATATATCTGACTCCAAGTCTTACTGTAGGAATTCATTACTGGGTGAGTACACACACAGTGCTTCAAGTTTAAATGGATATGAATCTAGAGTACAATATATCTGTAGAACGCAGCAGCCCTTTTTTAATCAACAACCTATACTAAAAAAACATGGACCAGATTGCCAAATACTCCCTACCTAAAAATAGGCCTATGTCGTGTTGCAATGCTTAGTGAGCTTTCAGATCTGCTAGTTTCACAATATCTATCGGTGATTGTGGAACCAGTTAAGTCAAACAAAATCAAATGTCTCATTCCCACAAGTGCTTGTCAGGGTACGGGGTCCGCGGAACAAATGATGTTTATTTTGGGGGTTATGGCCTGAAAAGTACAATACTGTACACTACAGTGACAGACACAACTCTGACATGGCATCAATCTCTCAGAGACATCACACAACCACAACCTCTAAGTCCTGCAGTCATTTGAAGCAGAGCTTCCTTCCCTGCAGACAATAGTCTACACGACACAGCTCCATGTTTTGATAAAAAGCAATACAACTTAACGTTTTCATCCTTAATAGTTCATTCATCGTATTCATTTAAAATGACATTATCTTAGCAGTTCCAGTATTTCATAATTTCATGTCATGTCATATTATACAATGTGACTATACAAAGCACGCCAACATATCATCAAACAATAATGTGTAATATTTCCTGCTAGGATGGTCAATTGACATCCAGATTAAGTTGAGACGATTTACCTTCACAGATCCACAGCTATCCGAAGGTTCCTCCCCCTTTCACCCCTCGCACACAGACACACACACACACACACACACACACACTGCACTGACTCGACCACTCCACAATTTCCCAAACAAGAAACACACAACAAGGACCCATGTTGCCACCGCCAACAAGTGGACGGCAATACTCCAACATCACCCCCAAAAACACACATCATGCCACGCAGAAAACACGTCACTTTCAGATGATACATGGCGTGCCGCCAAGCATAAGCGTTCCACTGGCGCAACAGAAACAGCAACCGGTAATCACAACATGTTGCATGCAGCATGCGTGTGCTTCTGAAACCTTTTGTCTACGCCTATGTACATACATTACATCCACATGTGTCTACAGTGTCTGTGTCTCGCCCTCCAGCCGTAATTGCGTGTATGTGCTGGACCCGCAAGAACGCACGCACTATCCATGCACATTATTATGGCGCTAATTTACTACAGTACGTCTACGTAATTCACTGTTGTAAGGACATGTATAGAGCAACGTGGGAGGCTTCCCCATTTTTACTACCCGTTTCGCACCAGTCTCCGTGCCGTATCGCTCTAATACTGCAGCGACTTACATTCCCCCACCCCCCCCCGAACACACACACACACACACACACACACACACACACACACACACACAACCGTCACAGTGACATTCACTCTGGACTTTACAAATGAACTGGAACAGCACCAATAATACACAATACAGTCAAAAATGTATTTTAATCGCCTGCATAAAACAAAAGGTTGTGTAGCCATTTACTAATTATGAAAAAAGTTGAGACGTACAGTAGCCTATTTGGAATTGAATTGTTATATGTTCAAATGGTTTATTGGCGCTTTAACAAAACTACCATACCAAATATATTGTAGGCTACAACTGTAATAAAATACCAATAATGGAAGTCAATAATGAAAGTAGCTATTCTTAATAATAAACTCAATGTGTTAAGTGATATACTGTAGTGTACTGTAGTAGTGACTGAGACAACAGGAAGAAAAGCAAAGCCAAGTGACAGCTGTGTAAGCCAGTGAAGCCCACATTGACCAATGTGAGCCCCACCCCAAAATGAGTTTGACAAGCCTGCATGGTTTAAAATTAAAACAATGTTTTGGCTGAGATTATAACAGATTTAAATACTTTGAATGAGGATAGACACATTCATCATTTTGTGTGTAATTTTCAATTTTAATATGTGACTGTTCCTGAAATAATTCACAATCTTTCTGATACTCGATGCTGGAATTTTTTACATAATTTAATTAATCGTTACTTATTTCAAACTTCTATTGTTATCTGAACAGGCGTCATATGAGTTTTCAGTTTAGTTTCATGTTACTGTAGGCTAAATGTGTAAAACACATGATGTGTGTCGTCATCTGAAAGCTGTCTGAGGACAAAGGTTGAAGATGTTTACCTACTCTGAGGAACCTTCAGTTTCTCCAGGATCACGTGTGTGTGTGTGTGTGTGTGTGTGTGTGTGTGTGTGTGTGTGTGTGTGTACGTGCGTACGCGTGTGAGTGGGTGTGCTTACACAATGTGTGTGTGTGTGTGTGTGTGCGCGCGTGCGTGCGTGCGGATGTGCGTGCGTGCTGAAAATGCAAAGCCCCATTTTCAGCAGTTATTTCTTTCGTGTCCTAATGATAAACTGCTGATTCAATTCTAATTGGTTATTTCATTGATAAACCATTACCTGAAATCTGAATTACACCCGAATTATTCTGTTCAACAAATAAATGAATTGTCTTTCCTTGGGTTGAAACTAAGTGAGTGTCATTCTTGCTGCACTGTTTAACTTCCCTTTTCTACACCCACATTTTAACCCGGTTTCCTGAGCAATTGTGCTGACATTTTTACCATTGAGCTAATAGAGCCAGGCTGCTTGCTCAGGGGATACGTTGAATCTTATGGAGGCATAAAGCTGCCAAAATTCAATTGAAATGGCAAATACAAAAAGTCAATTGAAATAAGAGAAATGCTTTTTCATTTTCACGTCATTAATGCATTTCTTGGGACAAAAATAAATCTAAAATGCAATAGCATTATTTACATTTAATCTACAGATGTGCTCATTCTATGACACAATTCAAATTATAAATAAAATATCATTTGAATTTAAAATTTTAAAAAAATGCCAGCAAATTAGTGGGCAATAATTAAAATTAAAATGCAATTTAGACAATTCAAATGAAATAAGAGAAATGCTTTTTAACCTTCAGATAATTAACACATTTAAGTGAAAATATAATGCAATAGCATTTACATTTCATCTCCAGGTGTGCTACAGGGGTGGCGGTGGTTCAGGGGTAGAGTGGCTGGATGGCAACCGCAAGGTTGCCAGTTCGAACCCGGGCTCCCCCAGAGTTAGGGCCTGTACTCACGAGGACGATTTCGGTGTTTCTCGGGCAAGTAATTAGCCGATCTGCCCTTTTTGTCACACGGAGACGGCGTTTTGGGGGACTTTAACGGCAAATTTTGAAACTACCTTCCAGAGTGGGAAAGTTTGGAGACGCGACTTTCACGTCTCCGTGTGTACAGCGAATGCCGCCTAATTTGCTGAAACGGTGATGTCATAGTCCCCTCGCCCCCTCCAAACTAACTAGTGTTAATGGTTTATTTCACCATAACCACTTACATATAAGTATCACAGCTATTTTATATTTGCACATAATGTCTATAAATCTCTTCTCCAAAAATAGCCGATCTGCAGCCCGCATGCACGAGCTTGTAGAGGAGCTATTTTTGGAGAACAGATATAAATTATGGTGATTACCAATCCGGAAAGACAAGAAAAAAAACGGATCTTCTACATTATTGTTACTATTAAATGGTGTAGTGTAGAATAGATTAGTATATAGGCTATACAAGATAGGCAGCACAGCCACCGCACGTTCCTCTCAGGCAGGTCTGACTGCGCAGTGCACAGTGCAAAGCATGCATGGACCTCATCAAAGTGCTTCTCTTCTTGGGTGGAAATTAAACATTCTTTGTGTAACTTCAAAACGGCTTTGCATTGAGAGACCACAGGTAGGATAAACACATTGTTTACTGTCCATATTCCTCTATAAACGGCCTGTTTTCACTGTTTCCAATTGCTCTTTTTTTATACTTTTGTAGGCTATAGCCTATGTGCAATGATTAGCTGTGCTGCCACTGCCAGCAGGTGTAATCAATCTATAAACGAGCAATTATCTGACATTCAGAGGTGTTGCGCACCAGCGAATATATATTCAATCTCCAAAGTCAAACTCATAAATTCACAATGTACCATGCCGCTCCTCGTTGTGAGCTGTATGATCATCTGAGAGAGAGAGAGAGAGAGAGAGAGAGAGCGCACCCGCGCTCTCTCTCTCTCTCTCTCTCTGAATGTGTGAATCACTTACTTTGTGCGTGCTGCTCGTTTTCAGAAGAATTAATCCAAGGTTTGTCATATTATGATTTTAAAGTAGGCATCAACTTTAGCTGGTAAATCAGTGTGTGCAGAGTGAGAAGCATCACTGCTCTGCAACCTCTGCTGATTAAATTGATATGACCTAGATAGCCTATGTCATATGCGCATCTGAGATAATTAGTTATTTGGCAACACCTGTGTGAAATACCAATAGTATAATTTATAAAATGCTTTCATATTGCCTTAGAATAAGCTTTTTCTTTATTTTTGGGTGGCCATCTACAGGCCGGCAATATATGTACTACAGCTGTATCTTGAAAACGAAGCAGTTTACCGGTCTCGTCTAGACCCGTACATAATTAACATAACCGCAATGTAGACGCAGTAAAGCTTTATATCGTTCACAAAACTTAGGCGGGGAACAGCCCGCGACGTCCTCGTGAGTACAGGCCCTTAGTGTCGAAGTGTCTTTGAGCAAGACACTGAACGCCTAATTGCTCCTGATGTGCTGGTTGGTGCCTTGCATGGTTTCCGCTGCCATCGGTGTATGAATATGTGTGTGAATGGGTGAATGTAATGCACATCTATGTAAAGCGCCTTGGATAAAGGCCCTATATATATGCACCATTTACCATTTTTGCTCATTCTATGACAGAATGAAAAAGCAAAAGCAAATCACATTGCATTTCCTTTTCAAATCGTACACACGCCAATTTGAAAATGAAAATGCAATGTGATTTGCTTTGGCTTTTTCATTCTGTCATAGAATGAGCACAACTAGAGATGAAATGTTATTGAAATTTAAGTGAAATTATATTTTCACTTAAATGTGTTCAATATCTGAAGGTTAAAAAGCATTTCTCTTTCTCTTTCTAAATTGCATTTTCATTGTAATATTGCCCACTAATTCGCTGTGCATTTTTTGAAAATTGAAAGTCAAATGATCTTTTAATTGTGTCATAGAATGAGCACATCTAAATGTAAATGCTATTGCATTTTAGATTTATTTTTGTCTCATGAAATGCATTAATGACCTGAAAATGAAAAAGCATTTCTCTTATTTCAAATTGACTTTTTGTATTTGTATTTGTATTATTTCATTTGAATTGTGGCAGCTCTTGACCATCAGGTCACAATGTGTGTCAGAGGTGAGACATGACCTTTGACAAAGAATCTGAATGTCTCAATAGAAGAGCAGGGAGACACAATATACAACCACCTTTGAATTAACACTCTACCAAGAGATAGGGAAAAAAAATACATTTTATTTAGCACAAAAAGCTCAATACTGACAGCCTAGTCTAGATAGTGCATTCATATATGTATAGACAATATAGGCCAATACAAAAAACTATATACCAAAATTTCCAAACCACACCCCCGGCTGCCGGACTATAATTGTCCCTTCGGACGGGTACAGACATGCGGGATGCAATGCATGTCGGGAGCAACGTGTGATTTGTGCATGTCAGACTTTTGGGTGTGTCGGATAAGCGTGTGCACCCCCTTCGGGCTTGGTCCCTTAAAAAAAGTGGCAAGACGCTGAACCCCTAATTGCATTGCCTTGCATGTTTTCGTCCGCCATAGGTGTATGAATGTGTGTGTGTGAAATTAATGCGTGAATGTAATGCACAATCATTGTAAAGCACCTTGGATAAAGGTGCTATAAATGCTTTTACTAATCAGGGCTGCCAATTCTCATGCATTTCTCTCACGCACCATGACGCACGAGTAGTAGCCTAGTAAACATTGCTTCAAAATATTGGTCATGGAAGAAAATAGCCTCCACAACGTGAAGTGAGTGGGTATCAGTTCATCTCGTGCGTGAGGATTGAGGAACGGTGCGGGGACAAAGTTAACTCCTCCGTGTGTCTGTGTGTGTGTAATACACACATACACACTGTGTATATGTGTGTGTGTACATATGTGTGTGTGTGTGTGTGTGTGTGTGTGTGTGTGTGTGTGTGTGTGTTGTGAACTTGTGTGTGTGTGTGTGTGTGTGCGAGAGAGAAAAAGAGAGAGAGAGCGGCAGTCGGCAGAGAGAGAGGGGGGCGGGTGGGGGGAGAGAGAGAGAGAGAGAGAGAGAGAGAGAGATAGAGAGAGAGAGAGAGAGAGAGAGAGAGAGAGAGAGAGAGAGATAGAGAGAGAGGAACAAAACGATCCACTGTTAGCCTACACTAGGAGTGCTGTCATGATAATGTTTTTCTTTTTTTGGGGCAACTAAATATTAAAAATCGTTAAAACAGGCCAAATCAACGTTAAAAAGGCCAAATGTTTGCAGTTTATACTGATGTCTATGTCGCAGCATCGGCCATCTCCCTGGAATGCTACTGTATTAGGCCAGTCAATCTAAGATTTGTCCCAAAAGAAATTGCAATAGTAATTATTCAAGGTTTTTTTATGATCTTAGAGTCATCCAAATAACATATTAAAATTGTGAATTATATACATTTTGGATCACAGTAAATTCAGGGTTTGAAAGTTGGGTATCATTAACATACTATAAGGCGAAAATGTCTAATTTTAATTATGCTTTAAGTTGCATGTAATGTGTCAAACTAGGGGTTATTCATGATTCAGAATCCATTGCAAGCATTAGTTTTCTCCTTGGGCTAAAAACGGCCATAGCCATCATCACAAATGTGATGAGGTCAGCACATTTGGGCACATTGGGCACATTAAGGCTAAGTGGCTGTGGCCATTTTTAGCCCAAGGAGTGTTTTTTGTGCATAACTAATGCTTGCAACTGATTCAGAATCATGAATAACCCCTAGTTTGACACGTTAAATGCTACTTAAAGCATAATTTAAATTGGACATTTTTGCCTTAATAGGATGTTAATGATACCAAACCTTCAACCCCTGAATTTACCATGATCCTTTCCAAAATGTATATAATTCACAATTGTTTATATGTTATTTGGATGACCCTAAGGATCATAAAAAACCTTGAATGATTACTATTGCAATTTACTTTTGGGTCATGCTCCTTTTTAGCTTAGATTGATATGCATACTGTAGATATGCATCAAGAGAAACAAAGAGACCTCTGTCGTAGCCTGCTGACAGAAGAGATGGCAGACTGCATTGTGCAGCTACACTGTTTTACAGGCTGTGATGTCAACTCCGGTTTCTATGGCAAAGGGAAATAATCAGTGTATGACAAGGTAGCAAAGAGCTCTGTGGCACGGCAGAAGCTTTCAAGGTGGAGATAGACTTGACCTTGAGAAGGAGGTAGAACTTCATATAGAACTGCATAAACAAGACAGGTGATCTGCTGCCAAGTGGAAGACAATGACAAAACATAATTTATCCATCTCCCTCCAGATGCAGATAGCCTACTCCAACACTGCCTCCGCACCAACTTGGCGTATATCTATAGTGCTCCACCCCACACTGAAGCACCACCCATGGACACTTGGACATGGTTGGGAGTTAGTGGGTGGTCGCTGTTGTCCTGTCCGCCACATGCGACCTGCACCAGGGCCAGTTGAAGAGTACAAGGAAGTTGAGAGTGAGGAGGAGGAGGATGATGCACAGAAGAGGAGGGTGGAGTCATCTGAATCTGATGATTCAGAAACCAGTGACACAAATGCTCTGACACATGTGTTTTGTGTCTGTAAAAAATTCAAACCCCAAATAAATTACTTTCCTATTCAAAAGTTATATTTTCTCTTTACTGGATGGCGGCCATCTTGAATTTTGGGGCCAAAACGAGGTCTTATGATTAAAATGGTGTCAGATTTGGAATCCTCATGGTTGACTTGTATGAAAAAAGTGTCTTCATACATGATTCTACGTCATCTGGATGGAAATCCTTTATAAAGGGTCCTTAGAGGTCAAATCAATCATCAAAACATCCTTCCCAGAGGATGGTCACAGAACATCCGTTTATGACTCTACTACATGCCAGGGCTTGACATTAACGTTTTGAGGCACTTAAGTACAGTTCCCATTCACTTGTCCAGGCAAAAAAGTCACTTGTCCGGAGCACAAGCACACATAAATACATTTTAAATCAACTAACTGTAAGTAGGTTTTGGTGAATACATGTTTGAATATTGGATGAATATTCTCAGTTTCTAAGTTAATATCCCTAGAATGTCTGTGATCTGTCGGCAAGCCTGACCAATTTGTATGAGTCGGGACTATTCAAAGTACAGGCCTCACTAGGAATTAAGCCTACAGTGGTTTATAAAAGATTAAAAGAGCTTGTGCTTAGTTGTCAGTGAGGGAGAGAAAGGGGAACTGATACTGTAGCAGCAGTGAGAAAGATTCTGAAGACAGGAAACTAGACAGGAAACAAGGGGCTCGTATCTAGGCAGGTTGCTAAGGAAACGTGCAGCAGAGAGCCATAGTAGCTGTTAAAGGCCGTAGGAACTAAACATGTCATTTTAGAAAATAGTATTCATTGATTGCAACAGTAACTTTGAGGTAAAAAGGCAGTAAAGTAAAGTAATGCATTAATGTATGGGAGAATAGTGAGGCCACAAGGGCATGCTAATTAAACTAGTAGCCTCGGAAACCCAGACATTTTTATTTACAGGGAGAAAAAAAAAGTCTGGGTCCGAGTCCACTTCAGCATAGAGTAGCGCAAACGTCGATCACTCTCTGCTGATTTCTGATCGTCTGCACCTTTGTTAAATTGATGCACACACGCACACCGTACACACACACACACACACTCCTCTCTCTCTCTGTCGCTCTAATTAATTAGTCTCATGTCCAGCTGCTGTGCACAGTTTCTGCCGGCGGATCCTGCCGGGAGCTGCCTATGCCATAGAAAGCATAGGTGAGTTCCAGGCTATGAAACTAGTGACTACTTTTTTTTTTTTTTCTAATTTAAAACACCCTTGTTCTAAAATAGTAGTAGATCATGAATACCAAAACCGGAACCACACCAACTGGCATGCATTATAATTAGGGTAGCGATCATTGAAATAAGGTATTAGTAGGCATTAATATATTGAGGGGTTGTTCTTATATTATATTGTGCTTATTAATGAAAATGGGTGTGGCCTTATGATTAAAGATTGTCAGTGAGCTGGAGCTAAAATATCCAAAGTCTTGATTGCATTTCTATGTGTGAATTAACTTAATTCATTAAGAATAGAAATAAGACCTTTTATACAGAGAGACTATATTCAGGACGGGCGTATCCCTGCATGCCTGGCGACAGATGTTACCAGGGCCGTGGGAAGATATTTACAGTATAGGAGGGGCTGAATGTTTAGTAGGGGGTGCGCGCAAAATGCACGTGCACACGCCTCGTGCACGCGCATTTTCACGCAGAAAAGTGGCTTTTACTTTCCCTCTCCACACGCATGAGCAAACTTACACAGGCAATTAACCAGGATAAGGCGCCGATACTGTTATACAGCATATTTATTAGGCCTATAGTAACAGAAATCTGTTTTGATTAAAAGTATTATTATTTTTCCCCTCCTGTCCGAGGGGGGGCTGTGCCTGGGGGGAGGGGGTGCTCCAGCCCCCCCAGCACCCCTACTTCCCTCAGCCATGGATGTTACTGTACATTTCATGTATTCCAAATACAGAGCCGGTCCTATCCTATCCGTGCAAGGTCTGCAGACTGACCTCGTCGGCATAGAAACCTTTCTGCCAGAATCTTCGAATGGATATGAATCTAGAGTACAATATATCTGACTCCAAGTCTTACTGTAGGAATTAATTGCTGGGTGAGTACACACACAGTGCTTCAAGTTTAAATGGATATGAATCTAGAGTACAATATATCTGACTCCAAGTCTTACTGTAGGAATTAATTGCTGGGTGAGTACACACACAGTGCTACAAGCTTAAATGGATATGAATCTAGAGTACAATATATCTGTAGAACGCGGCAGCCCTTTTTTAATCAACAACCTACTGTATACTATAAAAATAGTAAAACATGGACCAGATTGCCAAATACTCCCTACCTAAAAATAGGCCTATGTCGTGTTGCAATGCTTAGTGAGCTTTCAGATCTGCTAGTTTCACAATATCTATCGGTGATTGTGGAACCAGTTAAGTCAAACAAAATCAAATGTCTCATTCCCACAAGTGCTTGTCAGGGTACGGGGTCCGCAGAACAAATGATGTTTATTTTGGGGGTCGTGGCCTGAAAAGTACAATACTGTACACTACAGTGACAGACACAACTCTGACATGGCATCAATCTCTCAGAGACATCACACAACCACAACCTCTAAGTCCTGCAGTCATTTGAAGCAGAGCTTCCTTCCCTGCAGACAATAGTCTACACGACACAGCTCCATGTTTTGATAAAAAGCAATACAACTTAACGTTTTCATCCTTAATAGTTAATTCATCGTATTCATTTAAAATGACATTATCTTAGCAGTTCCAGTATTTCATAATTTCATGTCATGTCATATTATACAATGTGACTATACAAAGCACGCCAACATATCATCAAACATGTGTAATATTTCCTGCTAGGATGGTCAATTGACATCCAGATTAAGTTGAGACGATTTACCTTCACAGAGGAGAAGTAGAAAGGCAGTATTCACCAGGGTGTCTGAATTCATCTGAGGGTGCTGCCTGTCACTAACTTCCTCAGAAACAAACTCTGTGACGTCAACGTGGGTTAAACAGTAACTTGGTGTCGGGGGGGGGGGGAAGTATTAATTGTATTTATGGTGTTAAGACATTGTTATTATGTACTCTTAGACTAAGGGCTATATCTTGCGCCACGCCTTACCCCTTACCCTAAACTTATTTGCCATTTTTTACTATTTAAAAAAACAAACAGTTCAAATAGCCGATCTACAAGCTCACAACGTGTCAATGTAGATCGGCTAGTTGAACTATTTTAAAATGTTTTTTCAAAATAGTAAAACTGGGAATGGATGGTCCCTGGAACAAACACTGTTTGAGAAGGGGGGGGGGGGGTCGGTGGCCAAATCCCAAATCCTTCTACCCTAATGGACATAGGGTACACAAGCTGCATGGCTGTTTATCCGTTCTCCTTCTCCTACCAAACCACTCTGTTAGCACACATCTCTCCATGCCCCCGAATCCAGATGCACTACATTGCATCCAAGCGACTGTCATATTTACTGTACAAATATTATATATATATAAAGATCAAAACACGATCCAACTGCCCAGCTTGCTGTGACGTCAAAATCGTCACAACTTTCCACAAAGACTCCACCAGCACAGACTAGAGCACAAGCACAGCTATCCGAAAGTTCCTCCCCCTTTCACCCCTCGCACACAGACACACACACACACACACACACACACACTGCACTGACTCGACCACTCCACAATTTCCCAAACAAGAAACACACAACAAGGACCCATGTTGCCACCGCCAACAAGTGGACGGCAATACTCCAACATCACCCCCAAAAACACACATCATGCCACGCAGAAAACACGTCACTTTCAGATGATACGTGGCGTGCCGCCATGCATAAGCGTTCCACTGGCGCAACAGAAACAGCAACCGGTAATCACAACATGTTGCATGCAGCATGCGTGTGCTTCTGAAACCTTTTGTCTACGCCTATGTACATACATTACATCCACATGTGTCTACAGTGTCTGTGTCTCGCCCTCCAGCCGTAATTGCGTGTATGTGCTGGACCCGCAAGAACGCACGCACTATCCATGCACATTATTATGGCGCTAATTTACTACAGTACGTCTACGTCATTCACTGTTGTAAGGACATGTATAGAGCAACGTGGGAGGCTTCCCCATTTCTACTACCCGTTTCGCAACAGTCTCCGTGTGCCGTATCGCTCTAATACTGCAGCGACTTACATTCCCCCCCCCCCCCCCCCCCCCCCGAACACACACACACACACACACACACACACACACACACACACACACACACACACACACCGTCACAGTGACATTCACTCTGGACTTTACAAATTAACTGGAACAGCACCAATAATACACAATACAGTCAAAAATGTATTTTAATCGCCTGCATAAAACAAAAGGTTGTGTAGCCATTTACTAATTATGAAAAAAGTCGAGACGTACAGTAGCCTATTTGGAATTGAATTGTTATATGTTCAAATGGTTTATTGGCGCTTTAACAAAACTACCATACCAAATATATTGTAGGCTACAACTGTAATAAAATACCAATAATGGAAGTCAATAATGAAAGTAGCTATTCTTAATAATAAACTCAATGTGTTAAGTGATATACTGTAGTGTACTGTAGTAGTGACTGAGACAACAGGAAGAAAAGCAAAGCCAAGTGACAGCTGTGTAAGCCAGTGAAGCCCACATTGACCAATGTGAGCCCCACCCCAAAATGAGTTTGACAAGCATGGTTTAAAATTAAAACAATGTTTTGGCTGAGATTATAACAGATTTAAATACTTTGAATGAGGATAGACACATTCATCATTTTGTGCGTAATTTTCAATTTGAATATGTAACTGTTCCTCAAATAATTCACAATCTTTCTGATACTCGATGCTGGAATTTTTTACATAATTTAATTAATCCTTACTTATTTCAAACTTCTATTGTTATCTGAACAGGCGTCATATGAGTTTTCAGTTTAGTTTCATGTTACTGTAGGCTATATGTGTAAAACACATGATGTGTGTCATCATCTGAAAGCTGTCTGAGGACAAAGATGTTTACCTAATCTGAGGAACCTTCAGTTTCTCCAGGATCACGTGAGTGTGTATGTGTGTGTGTGTGTGTGTGTGTGTGTGTGTGTGTGCGCGCGTGTGTGTGTGTGCTTACAAAATGTGTGTGTGTGTGTGTGTGTGTGTGTGTGTGTGTGTGTGTGTGTGTGTGTGTGTGTGTGTGTGTGTGTGTGTGTGTGCTTACAAAATGTGTGTGTGTGTGTGTGTGTGTGTGTGTGCGCGTGCGTGCGTGCGTGCGTGCGTGCGTGCGTGCATGCGTGCGGTTAAAATTGGTTATTTCATTGATAAACCATTACCTGAAATCTGAATTACACCCGAAT
>NC_136810.1:59055201-59065201 GCF_951216825.1 Electrona antarctica
TGTCGCAGCATCGGCCATCTCCCTGGAATGCTACTGTATTAGGCCAGTCAATCTAAGATTTGTCCCAAAAGAAATTGCAATAGTAATTATTCAAGGTTTTTTTATGATCTTAGAGTCATCCAAATAACATATTAAAATTGTGAATTATATACATTTTGGATCACAGTAAATTCAGGGTTTGAAAGTTGGGTATCATTAACATACTATAAGGCGAAAATGTCTAATTTTAATTATGCTTTAAGTTGCATGTAATGTGTCAAACTAGGGGTTATTCATGATTCAGAATCCATTGCAAGCATTAGTTTTCTCCTTGGGCTAAAAACGGCCATAGCCATCATCACAAATGTGATGAGGTCAGCACATTTGGGCACATTGGGCACATTAAGGCTAAGTGGCTGTGGCCGTTTTTAGCCCAAGGAGTGTTTTTTGTGCATAACTAATGCTTGCAACTGATTCAGAATCATGAATAACCCCTAGTTTGACACGTTAAATGCTACTTAAAGCATAATTTAAATTGGACATTTTTGCCTTAATAGGATGTTAATGATACCAAACCTTCAACCCCTGAATTTACCATGATCCTTTCCAAAATGTATATAATTCACAATTTTTTATATGTTATTTGGATGACCCTAAGGATCATAAAAAACCTTGAATGATTACTATTCCAATTTACTTTTGGGTCATGCTCCTTTTTAGCTTAGATTGATATGCATACTGTAGATATGCATCAAGAGAAACAAAGAGACCTCTGTCGTAGCCTGCTGACAGAAGAGATGGCAGACTGCATTGTGCAGCTACACTGTTTTACAGGCTGTGATGTCAACTCCGGTTTCTATGGCAAAGGGAAATAATCAGTGTATGACAAGGTAGCAAAGAGCTCTGTGGCACGGCAGAAGCTTTCAAGGTGGAGATAGCCTTGACCTTGAGAAGGAGGTAGAACTTCATATAGAACTGCATAAACAAGACAGGTGATCTGCTGCCAAGTGGAAGACAATGACAAAACATAATTTATCCATCTCCCTCCAGATGCAGATAGCCTACTCCAACACTGCCTCCGCACCAACTTGGCGTATATCTATAGTGCTCCACCCCACACTGAAGCACCACCCATGGACACTTGGACATGGTTGGGAGTTAGTGGGTGGTCGCTGTTGTCCTGTCCGCCACATGCGACCTGCACCAGGGCCAGTTGAAGAGTACAAGGAAGTTGAGAGTGAGGAGGAGGAGGATGATGCACAGAAGAGGAGGGTGGAGTCATCTGAATCTGATGATTCAGAAACCAGTGACACAAATGCTCTGACACATGTGTTTTGTGTCTGTAAAAAATTCAAACCCCAAATAAATTACTTTCCTATTCAAAAGTTATATTTTCTCTTTACTGGATGGCGGCCATCTTGAATTTTGGGGCCAAAACAAGGTCTTATGATTAAAATGGTGTCAGATTTGGAATCCTCATGGTTGACTTGTATGAAAAAAGTGTCTTCATACATGATTCTACGTCATCTGGATGGAAATCCTTTATAAAGGGTCCTTAGAGGTCAAATCAATCATCAAAACATCCTTCCCAGAGGATGGTCACAGAACATCCGTTTATGACTCTACTACATGCCAGGGCTTGACATTAACGTTTTGAGGCACTTAAGTACAGTTCCCATTCACTTGTCCGGGCAAAAAAGTCACTTGTCCGGAGCACAAGCACACATAAATACATTTTAAATCAACTAACTGTAAGTAGGTTTTGGTGAATACATGTTTGAATATTGGATGAATATTCTCAGTTTCTAAGTTAATATCCCTAGAATGTCTGTGATCTGTCGGCAAGCCTGATCAATTTGTATGAGTCGGGACTATTCAAAGTACAGGCCTCACTAGGAATTAAGCCTACAGTGGTTTATAAAAGATTAGAAGAGCTTGTGCTTAGTTGTCAGTGAGGGAGAGAAAGGGGAACTGATACTGTAGCAGCAGTGAGAAAGATTCTGAAGACAGGAAACTAGTACAGTAACTTTGAGGTAAAAAGGCAGTAAAGTAAAGTAATGAATTAATGTATGGGAGAATAGTGAGGCCACAAGGGCATGCTAATTAAACTAGTAGCCTCGGAAACCCAGACATTTTGATTTACAGGGAGAAAAAAAAAGTCTGTGTCCGAGTCCACTTCAGCATAGAGTAGCGCAAACGTCGATCACTCTCTGCTGATTTCTGATCGTCTGCACCTTTGTTAAATTGATGCACACACGCACACCATACACACACACACACACTCCTCTCTCTCTCTGTCGCTCTAATTAATTAGTCTCATGTCCAGCTGCTGCACACAGTTTCTGCCGGCGGATCCTGCCGGGAGCTGCCTATGCCATAGAAAGCATAGGTGAGTTCCAGGCTATGAAACTAGTGACTACTTTTTTTTTTTTTTCTAATTTAAAACACCCTTGTTCTAAAATAGTAGTAGATCATGAATACCAAAACCAGAACCACACCAACTGGCATGCATTATAATTAGGGTAGCGATCATTGAAATAAGGTATTAGTAGGCATTAATATATTGAGGGGTTGTTCTTATATTATATTGTGCTTATTAATGAAAATGGGTGTGGCCTTATGATTAAAGATTGTCAGTGAGCTGGAGCTAAAATATCCAAAGTCTTGATTGCATTTCTATGTGTGAATTAACTTAATTCATTAAGAATAGAAATAAGACCTTTTATACAGAGAGACTATATTCAGGACGGGCGTATCCCTGCATGCCTGGCGACAGATGTTACCAGGGCCGTGGGAAGATATTTACAATATAGGAGGGGCTGAATGTTTAGTAGGGGGTGCGCGCAAAATGCACGTGCACACGCCTCGTGCACGCGCATTTTCACGCAGAAAAGTGGCTTTTACTTTCCCTCTCCACACGCATGAGCAAACTTACACAGGCAATTAACCAGGATAAGGCGCCGATACTGTTATACAGCATATTTATTAGGCCTATAGTAACAGAAATCTGTTTTGATTAAAAGTATTATTATTTTTCCCCTCCTGTCCGAGGGGGGGCTGTGCCTGGGGGGAGGGGGTGCTCCAGCCCCACCAGCACCCCTACTTCCCTCAGCCATGGATGTTACTGTACATTTCATGTATTCCAAATACAGAGCCGGTCCTATCCTATCCGTGCAAGGTCTGCAGACTGACCTCGTCGGCATTGAAACCTTTCTGCCAGAATCTTCGAATGGATATGAATCTAGAGTACAATATATCTGACTCCAAGTCTTACTGTAGGAATTAATTGTTGGGTGAGTACACACACAGTGCTACAAGTTGAAATGGATATGAATCTAGAGTACAATATATCTGACTCCAAGTCTTACTGTAGGAATTAATTGCTGGGTGAGTACACACACAGTGCTACAAGTTTAAATGGATATGAATCTAGAGTACAATATATCTGACTCCAAGTCTTACTGTAGGAATTAATTGTTGGGTGAGTACACACACAGTGCTACAAGTTGAAATGGATATGAATCTAGAGTACAATATATCTGACTCCAAGTCTTACTGTAGGAATTAATTGCTGGGTGAGTACACACACAGTGCTACAAGCTTAAATGGATATGAATCTAGAGTACAATATATCTGTAGAACGCGGCAGCCCTTTTTTAATCAACAACCTACTGTATACTATAAAAATAGTAAAACATGGACCAGATTGCCAAATACTCCCTACCTAAAAATAGGCCTATGTCGTGTTGCAATGCTTAGTGAGCTTTCAGATCTGCTAGTTTCACAATATCTATCGGTGATTGTGGAACCAGTTAAGTCAAACAAAATCAAATGTCTCATTCCCACAAGTGCTTGTCAGGGTACGGGGTCCGCAGAACAAATGATGTTTATTTTGGGGGTCGTGGCCTGAAAAGTACAATACTGTACACTACAGTGACAGACACAACTCTGACATGGCATCAATCTCTCAGAGACATCACACAACCACAACCTCTAAGTCCTGCAGTCATTTGAAGCAGAGCTTCCTTCCCTGCAGACAATAGTCTACACGACACAGCTCCATGTTTTGATAAAAAGCAATACAACTTAACGTTTTCATCCTTAATAGTTAATTCATCGTATTCATTTAAAATGACATTATCTTAGCAGTTCCAGTATTTCATAATTTCATGTCATGTCATATTATACAATGTGACTATACAAAGCACGCCAACATATCATCAAACATGTGTAATATTTCCTGCTAGGATGGTCAATTGACATCCAGATTAAGTTGAGACGATTTACCTTCACAGAGGAGAAGTAGAAAGGCAGTATTCACCAGGGTGTCTGAATTCATCTGAGGGTGCTGCCTGTCACTAACTTCCTCAGAAACAAACTCTGTGACGTCAACGTGGGTTAAACAGTAACTTGGTGTCGGGGGGGGGGGGGAAGTATTAATTGTATTTATGGTGTTAAGACATTGTTATTATGTACTCTTAGACTAAGGGCTATATCTTGCGCCACGCCTTACCCCTTACCCTAAACTTATTTGCCATTTTTTACTATTTAAAAAAACAAACATTTAAAACAGTTCAAATAGCCGATCTACAAGCTCACAACGTGTCAATGTAGATCGGCTAGTTGAACTATTTTAAAATGTTTTTTCAAAATAGTAAAACTGGGAATGGATGGTCCCTGGAACAAACACTGTTTGAGAAGGGGGGGGGGGGGGGGTCGGTGGCCAAATCCCAAATCCTTCTACCCTAATGGACATAGGGTACACAAGCTGCATGGCTGTTTATCCGTTCTCCTTCTCCTACCAAACCACTCTGTTAGCACACATCTCTCCATGCCCCCGAATCCAGATGCACTACATTGCATCCAAGCGACTGTCATATTTACTGTACAAATATTATATATATATAAAGATCAAAACACGATCCAACTGCCCAGCTTGCTGTGACGTCAAAATCGTCACAACTTTCCACAAAGACTCCACCAGCACAGACTAGAGCACAAGCACAGCTATCCGAAGGTTCCTCCCCCTTTCACCCCTCGCACACACACACACACACACACACACACACACTGCACTGACTCGACCACTCCACAATTTCCCAAACAAGAAACACACAACAAGGACCCATGTTGCCACCGCCAACAAGTGGACGGCAATACTCCAACATCACCCCCAAAAACACACATCATGCCACGCAGAAAACACGTCACTTTCAGATGATACGTGGCGTGCCGCCATGCATAAGCGTTCCACTGGCGCAACAGAAACAGCAACCGGTAATCACAACATGTTGCATGCAGCATGCGTGTGCTTCTGAAACCTTTTGTCTACGCCTATGTACATACATTACATCCACATGTGTGTCTCGCCCTCCAGCCGTAATTGAGTGTATGTGCTGGACCCGCAAGAACGCACGCACTATCCATGCACATTATTATGGCGCTAATTTACTACAGTACGTCTACGTCATTCACTGTTGTAAGGACATGTATAGAGCAACGTGGGAGGCTTCCCCATTTCTACTACCCGTTTCGCACCAGTCTCCGTGTGCCGTATCGCTCTACTACTGCAGCGACTTACATTCCCCCCCCCCGAACACACACACACACACACACACACACACACACACAACCGTCACAGTGACATTCACTCTGGACTTTACAAATGAACTGGAACAGCACCAATAATACACAATACAGTCAAAAAATTATTTTAATCGCCTGCATAAAACAAAAGGTTGTGTAGCCATTTACTAATTATGAAAAAAGTCGAGACGTACAGTAGCCTATTTGGAATTGAATTGTTATATGTTCAAATGGTTTATTGGCGCTTTAACAAAACTACCATACCAAATATATTGTAGGCTACAACTGTAATAAAATACCAATAATGGAAGTCAATAATGAAAGTAGCTATTCTTAATAATAAACTCAATGTGTTAAGTGATATACTGTAGTGTACTGTAGTAGTGACTGAGACAACAGGAAGAAAAGCAAAGCCAAGTGACAGCTGTGTAAGCCAGTGAAGCCCACATTGACCAATGTGAGCCCCACCCCAAAATGAGTTTGACAAGCATGGTTTAAAATTAAAACAATGTTTTGGCTGAGATTATAACAGATTTAAATACTTTGAATGAGGATAGACACATTCATCATTTTGTGCGTAATTTTCAATTTGAATATGTAACTGTTCCTCAAATAATTCACAATCTTTCTGATACTCGATGCTGGAAGTTTTTACATAATTTAATTAATCCTTACTTATTTCAAACTTCTATTGTTATCTGAACAGGCGTCATATGAGTTTTCAGTTTAGTTTCATGTTACTGTAGGCTATATGTGTAAAACACATGATGTGTGTCATCATCTGAAAGCTGTCTGAGGACAAAGATGTTTACCTAATCTGAGGAACCTTCAGTTTCTCCAGGATCACGTGAGTGTGTATGTGTGTGTGTGTGTGTGTGTGTGTGTGCGCGCGTGTGTGTGTGTGCTTACAAAATGTGTGTGTGTGTGTGTGTGTGTGTGTGTGTGTGTGTGTGTGTGTGTGTGTGTGTGTGTGTGTGTGTGTGTGTGTGTGTGTGTGTGTGTGTGTGTGTGTGTGTGTGTGCTTACAAAATGTGTGTGTGTGTGTGTGTGTGTGTGTGCGCGCGTGCGTGCGTGCGTGCGTGCGTGCATGCGTGCGGTTAAAATTGGTTATTTCATTGATAAACCATTACCTGAAATCTGAATTACACCCGAATTATTCTGTTCAACAAATAAATTAATTGTCTTTCCTTGGGTTGAAACTAAGTGAGTGTCATTCTTGCTGCACTATTTAACTTCCCTTTTCTACACCCACATTTTAACCCGGTTTCCTGAGCAATTGTGCTGACATTTTTACCATTGAGCTAATAGAGCCAGGCTGCTTGCTCAGGGGATACGTTGAATCTTATGGAGGCATAAAGCTGCCAAAATTCAATTGAAATGGCAAATACAAAAAGTCAATTGAAATAAGAGAAATGCTTTTTCATTTTCACGTCATTAATGCATTTCTTGGGACAAAAATAAATCTAAAATGCAATAGCATTTAATTTACATTTAATCTACAGATGTGCTCATTCTATGACACAATAGAGAGTATGCGCATGCTTAAAGTGAATGGCACATCGAGTGGCACATCGAGTGGCAAAGCAACATGCAAAGTGAGTTTAACATTGTTTAATGTTGTTTAATGCAATTGGAGATGAAGCAAAAGCAAATCACATTGCATTTTCCTTTTCAAATCGTACACACGCCAATTTGAAAATGAAAATGCAATGTGATTTGCTTTTGCTTCATCTCCATCTTCATTCTATGACCGAATGAAAAAGCAAAAGCAAATCACATTGCATTTTCCTTTTCAAGTCGTACACACGCCAATTTGAAAATGCAAATTCAATGTAAATTGCTTTGGCTTTTTCATTCTGTCATAGAATGAGCACACCTAGAGATGAAATGTTATTGAAATTTAAGTGAAATTATATTTTCACTTAAATGCGTTCAATATCTGAAGGTTAAAAAGCCTTTCTCTTTCTCTTTCCAAATTGCATTTTCATTGTAATATTGCCCACTAATTCGCTGGGCATTTTTTTTAAATTGAAAATCAAATGATCTTTTAATTGTGTCATAGAATGAGCACATCTAAATGTAAATGCTATTGTATTTTAGATTTATTTTTGTCTCATGAAATGCATTAATGACCTGAAAATGAAAAAGCATTTATCTTATTTCAAATTGACCTTTTGTATTTGCCATTTAATTTGAATTGTGGCAGCTCTTGACCATCAGGTCACAATGTGTGTCAGAGGTGAGACATGACCTTTGACAAAGAATCTGAATGTCTCAAAAGAAGAGCAGGGAGACACAATATACAACCACCTTTGAATTAACACTCTACCAAGAGATAGCCATACCATTTTATTTAGCACAAAAAGCTCAATACTGACAGCCTAGTCTAGATAGTGCATTCATTAATGTATATGTATAGACAATATAGGCCAATACAAAAAACTATATACCAAAATTTCCAAACCACACCCCCGGCTGCCGGACTAATTGTCCCTTCGGACGGGTACAGACATGCGGGATGCAATGCATGTCGGGAGCAACGTGTGATTTGTGCATGAAAGACTTTTGGTGTGTCGGATAAGCGTGTGCACCCCCTTCGGGCTTGGTCCCTTAAAACAAAGTGGCAAGACGCTGAACCCCTAATTGCATTGCCTTGCATGTTTTCGTCTGCCATCGGTGTATGAATGTGTGTGTGTGAAATTAATGCGTGAATGTAATGCACAATCATTGTAAAGCACCTTGGATAAAGGTGCTATAAATGCTTTTACTAATCAGGGCTGCCAATTACACCTACAACCAACCACCTGCATTTTTGGTGCTATATTTTATATACCTGTATACTAGTAATATCCCATTTGTTGTTTTTGATTGATTGATTGATTGATTGATTGATTGATTGATTGAAATATGTATTAACAGTTTGCAGAATTACAGTACATTTCAAGCACAACACAATACAATACTGTTAACTCTGAGCGGACGACACCATAAAGCACTACACTTAGGGTATTAGGGCCCAACATTTTCATTTCATCAAAACATTTAGAGACATACAAATGGTAAAAAAGGGGAAAAAAGGGGGAAAAAACATATACAGTGAGGGGAAACGGGGGTGGGTGGAGGAATCAGATTTTACGGGGTCCAGTTTCTAATTGCAGCCACCCATAGGTGCCTTTTGAGAGCGGTTTTGATGGAGTCAAGGGATTTGCATGTCTTAATGACTGTTGGTAAGGCGTTCCACATGTTGGTGGCATAGGAGCGAAATGAGTCCCTTGTTTGTGCCGAATCTGGGTTGCACATGGTTTGTTGAACTCCCTCTGGTGATGTGGGTGTCGACTATGTTGACATTAAGGAAGTATTTAGACAGGTGTATCTTGGTGGTGTATCGAATCTTGTGGACCAGACCCATTGCAATATGCTGTACTATGCTTTTCTATTTTTAATGCAGAAACATTTATGAATATCCAATATAATATCCAAACCTGTATGTGTAAAACACAGACAGTAAAGCTACAGTCATGATGTGTGTGGTCATCTGAAAGCTGTCTGAGGACAAACATTGAAGATGTTTACCTGCTCTGAGGAACCTGCAGTTTCTCCAGGATTAACTTCATCCACTCTGGACTCCATCTCTTCACACTGCTGTGGAAAGAGGTGTCCATGTCATTACTGAGGAAACTGTGTGTGTGTGTGTGTGTGTGTGTGTGTGTGTGTGTGCGTGCGTGCGTGCGTGCGTGCGTGCGTGCGTGCGTGCGTGCGTGCGTGCGTGCGTGCGTGCGTGCGTGCGTTCGTGCGTGAGCTAGGGCTGGGATTTGTTCGATGTTAGCGCTTCCTTACCGGATCCCTCTTAACGGTTCCGGTTCCTAACGGTTCCCTTAACGGTTCCTAATATATTGTTCCCCCTATTTCTCTGACATACATTATGCTTATATTCTAACTAATAACCTAACCAAGTACATAATAAACACAAATTCAGTTATTGTAATTGCACTTTACAAATTATGAGGTGGCACTATTATTTAAACTTCACCACCACCACCACCAGCAGCTAGCCACCACAACAATATCATTGTTGCAATTTGTACTGTATATTGCAATTTGTACTGTATATTAAATATACAGTACAGATTGCAATAATGATATTGTCGTGGTGACAAATGTTGTGTCTTTAATCTTCAGATTAATTAATTCAGATTGTCGGAACCGGGTCTGAAACGGACCCGGTTCCGAATCCCAACCCTGGTGTGAGCGTGCGTGTGAGTGTGCGTGAAAGAGAGACCGACCAATACAGAACAAGCTTATCACTCTCTCCCCATCCATCCAATCCCAGCTAGAGAGGGTGAGATCTGCTGAGCCTTTAGAATGATACCTAACAACTGACCAGGTAGCTGACCAATCAGTGCAAGACAAAATGCCAACAATCACATTATTTTGT
>NC_136810.1:59067701-59132701 GCF_951216825.1 Electrona antarctica
GAAAGTAGTTTTTTGCCACTTTTAAAAAACTGCCAGCAAATTAGTGGGCAATAATTAAAATGAAAATGCAATTTAGACAATTCAAATGAAATAAGAGAAATGCTTTTTAACCTTCAGATAATGAACACATTTAAGTGAAAATATAATGCAATAGCATTTACATTTCATCTCCAGGTGTGCTCCAGGGGTGGCGGTGGCTCAGGGGTAGAGTGGCTGGATGGCAACCTTGCGGTTGCCAGTTCGAACCCGGGCTCCCCCAGAGTTAGTGTCGAAGTGTCCTTGAGCAAGACACTGAACCCCTAATTGCTCCTGATGTGCTGGTTGGTGCTTTGCATGGTTTCCGCTGACATCGGTGTATGAATATGTGTGTGAATGGGTGAATGTAATGCACAATCTATGTAAAGCGCCTTGGATAAAGGCCCTATATAAATGCACCATTTACCATTTTTGCTCATTCTATGACAGAATGAAAAAGCAAAAGCTAATAACATTGCATTTTAATTTTCAAATTGGCGTGTGTACTATTTGAAAATGCAAATGCAATGCGATTTACTTTTGCTTTTTCATTTGGTCATAGAGTGAGCACACTTGGAGATGAAGCAAAAGCAAATCACATTGCAATTTCATTTTCAAATCGTACACACGCCAATTTGAAAATGCAATGTGATTTGCTTTTGCTTCATCTCCATCTTCATTCTATGACCGAATGAAAAAGCAAAAGCAAATCACATTGCATTTTCATTTTCAAGTCGTACACACGCCAATTTGAAAATGCAAGTTCAATGTAAATTGCTTTGGCTTTTTCATTCTGTCATAGAATGAGCACACCTAGAGATGAAATGTTATTGAAATTTAAGTGAAATTATATTTTCACTTAAATGCGTTCAATATCTGAAGGTTAAAAAGCCTTTCTCTTTCTCTTTCTAAATTGCATTTTCATTGTAATATTGCCCACTAATTCGCTGGGCATTTTTTGAAAATTGAAAATCAAATGATCTTTTAATTGTGTCATAGAATGAGCACATCTAAATGTAAATGCTATTGTATTTTAGATTTATTTTTGTCTCATGAAATGCATTAATGACCTGAAAATAAAAAAGCATTTATCTTATTTCAAATTGACCTTTTGTATTTGCCATTTAATTTGAATTGTGGCAGCTCTTGACCATCAGGTCACAATGTGTGTCAGAGGTGAGACATGACCTTTGACAAAGAATCTGAATGTCTCAAAAGAAGAGCAGGGAGACACAATATACAACCACCTTTGAATTAACACTCTACCAAGAGATAGCCATACCATTTTATTTAGCACAAAAAGCTCAATACTGACAGCCTAGTCTAGATAGTGCATTCATTAATGTATATGTATAGACAATATAGGCCAATACAAAAAACTATATACCAAAATTTCCAAACCACACCCCCGGCTGCCGGACTAATTGTCCCTTCGGACGGGTACAGACATGCGGGATGCAATGCATGTCGGGAGCAACGTGTGCTTTGTGATATGTCAGACTTTTTGTGTGTCGGATAAGCGTGTGCACCCCCTTCGGGCTTGGTCCCTTAAAACAAAGTGGCAAGACGCTGAACCCCTAATTGCATTGCCTTGCATGTTTTCGTCTGCCATCGGTGTATGAATGTGTGTGTGTGAAATTAATGCGTGAATGTAATGCACAATCATTGTAAAGCACCTTGGATAAAGGTGCTATAAATGCTTTTACTAATCAGGGCTGCCAATTACACCTACAACCAACCACCTGCATTTTTGGTGCTATATTTTATATACCTGTAGACTAGTAATATCCCATTTGTTGTTTTTGATTGATTGATTGATTGATTGATTGATTGATTGAAATATGTATTAACAGTTTGCAGAATTACAGTACATTTCAAGCACAACACAATACAATACTGTTAACTCTGAGCGGACGACACCATAAAGCACTACACTTAGGGTATTAGGGCCCAACATTTTCATTTCATCAAAACATTTAGAGACATACAAATGGGAAAAAAGGGGAAAAAAGGGGGAAAAAACATATACAGTGAGGGGAAACGGGGGTGGGTGGAGGAATCAGATTTTACGGGGTCCAGTTTCTAATTGCAGCCACCCATAGGTGCCTTTTGAGAGCGGTTTTGATGGAGTCAAGGGATTTGCATGTCTTAATGACTGTTGGTAGGGCGTTCCACATGTTGGTGGCATAGGAGCGAAATGAGTCCCTTGCTTGTGCCGAATCTGGGTTGCACATGGTTTGTTGAACTCCCTCTGGTGATGTGGGTGTCGACTATGTTGACATTAAGGAAGTATTTAGACAGGTGTATCTTGGTGGTGTATCGAATCTTGTGGACCAGACCCATTGCAATATGCTGTACTATGCTTTTCTATTTTTAATGCAGAAACATTTATGAATATCCAATATAATATCCAAACCTGTATGTGTAAAACACAGACAGTAAAGCTACAGTCATGATGTGTGTGGTCATCTGAAAGCTGTCTGAGGACAAACATTGAAGATTTTTACCTGCTCTGAGGAAACTGCAGTTTCTCCAGGATTAACTTCATCCACTCTGGACTCCATCTCTTCACACTGCTGTGGAAAGAGGAAGAGGAAGATGTCATTACTGAGGAAACTGTGTGTGTGTGTGTGTGTGTGTGTGTGTGTGTGTGTGTGCGTGCGTGCGTGCGTGCGTGCGTGCGTGCGTGCGTGCGTGCGTGCGTGCGTGCGTGCGTGCGTGAGCTAGGGCTGGGATTTGTTCGATGTTAACGCTTCCTTACCGGATCCCTCTTAACGGTTCCGGTTCCTAACGGTTCCCTTAACGGTTCCTAATATATTTTTCCCCCCTATTTCTCTGACATACATTATGCTTATATTATAACTAATAACCTAACCAAGTACATAATAAACACAAATTCAGTTATTGTAATTGCACTTTACAAATTATGAGGTGGCACTATTATTTAAACTTCACCACCACCACCACCAGCAGCTAGCCACCACAACAATATAATTGTTGCAATTTGTACTGTATATTGCAATTTGCACTGTATATTAAATATACAGTACAGATTGCAATAATGATATTGTCGTGGTGACAAATGTTGTGTCTTTAATCTTCAGATTAATTCATTCAGATTGTCGGAACCGGGTCTGAAACGGACCCGGTTCCGAATCCCAACCCTGGTGTGAGCGTGCGTGTGAGTGTGCGTGAAAGAGAGACCGACCAATAGAGAACAAGCTTATCACTCTCTCCCCATCCATCCAATCCCAGCTAGAGAGGGTGAGATCTGCTGAGCCTTTAGAACGATACCTAACAACTGACCAGGTAGCTGACCAATCAGTGCAAGACAAAATGCCAACAATCACATTATTTTGTCATTTCGAACCCTTAAACTGATGCCGAATATAGCAGATCTACAAGCTTGTAAATCGACTATTTTTGGTGCTCCACTAAGATATATCAGGCATAGGTCTTACTAGATTTAGAGGCCCCAACCTCTATACTATGTATCTAAATGGGACTGCATTTATATAGCACCTTCCTCCGAAGCACTTTACAATGTACTTCTCATTCACACATCAATGGTGGAGGAAACCATGCAAGGCACCAACCACTAAAGGCACAAGGAATTTGCACACTCACGCACAAACACACACACACAGACAGACTGTGCGGGCACAAATAATTGTCTCTCACGCACGCACGCACGCACGCACACATGCACACACACGCACACACACACACACACACACACACACACACACACACACACACACACACACACCTTTGTACAGTACCAGAACGGTTGACTCATGGGTACACTGTAGTATGGTTTTCACCGGCACAAAAAAACGAGAACATATAACACCAGTTTTAGCTGAACTTCACTGGCTCCCTGTCATTTTTAGAATAGATTTTAAGATTATTTTATTTACTTATAAATCCCTGCACGGCCTAGCCCCCTCTTATTTAACGGAACTTCTCGTCCCTTACACCCCACAAAGGGCACTGAGGTCAACAGACAAGCTGCTCCTGGAAGCTCACAAAACGAACCTCATGGAGTAGGGGCGACCGTGCCTTTGCCTCTGCTGCTCCTAGGCTCTGGAATAGTCTGCCCTTCAATATAAAAAATGCAAACTCTGTTGAGTCTTTTAAATCACTTCTTAAAACACATTTTTATTCTTTGGCTTTTAATCGCACCTAATGTTTGTTTTGTTTTATTGCACTTTCGTTATTGTGGCATTAATTACTGATGTTTTTGTTTTTGTTGTTGTGGTATAAATTGTTGATGTTTTTGTCTCATCCTGTACAGCACTTTGGTCAATTTCGATTGTTTTAAATGTGCTTTATAAATAAAGTTTGATTTGATGGTTTGGGCTGTAGATCAAAGTAAGTATAACAACCGTCACAGTGACATTCACTCTGGACTTTACAAATGAACTGGAACAGCACCAATAATACACAATACAGTCAAAAATGTATTCTAATCGCCTGCATAAAACAAAAGGTTGTGTAGCCATTTACTAATTATGAAAAAAATCGAGACGTACAGTAGCCTATTTGGAATTGAATTGTTATATGTTCAAATGGTTTATTGGCGCTTTAACAAAACTACCATACCAAATATATTGTAGGCTACAACTGTAATAAAATACCAATAATGGAAGTCAATAATGAAAGTAGCTATTCTTAATAATAAACTCAATGTGTTAAGTGATATACTGTAGTGTACTGTAGTAGTGACTGAGACAACAGGAAGAAAAGCAAAGCCAAGTGACAGCTGTGTAAGCCAGTGAAGCCCACATTGACCAATGTGAGCCCCACCCCAAAATGAGTTTGACAAGCATGGTTTAAAATTAAAACAATGTTTTGGTTGAGATTATAACAGATTTAAATACTTTGAATGAGGATATAGACACATTCATCATTTTGTGCGTAATTTTCAATTTTAATATGCAACTGTTCCTGAAATAATTCACAATCTTTCTGATACTCGATGCTGGAATTTTTTACATAATTTAATTAATCCTTACTTATTTCAAACTTCTATTGTTATCTGAACAGGCGTCATATGAGTTTTCAGTTTAGTTTCATGTTACTGTAGGCTATATGTGTAAAACACATGATGTGTGTCATCATCTGAAAGCTGTCTGAGGACAAAGGTTGAAGATGTTTACCTAATCTGAGGAACCTTCAGTTTCTCCAGGATCACGTGTGTGTGTGTGTATGTGTATGTGTATGTGTGTGTGTGTGTGTGTGTGTGTGTGCGCGCGCGCGCACGCGAGTGGGTGTGCTTACACAGTGTGTGTGTGTGTGTGTGTGTGTGTGTGTGTGTGCGTGCGTGCGTGCGTGCGTGCGTGCGTGTGGTTAAAAAAATGCAAAGCCCCATTTTCAGCAGTTATTTCTTTCGTGTCCTAATGATAAACTGCTGATTCAATTCTAATTGGTTATTTCATTGATAAACCATTACCTGAAATCTGAATTACACCCGAATTATTCTGTTCAACAAATAAATGAATTGTCTTTCCTTGGGTTGAAACTAAGTGAGTGTCATTCTTGCTGCACTATTTAACTTCTCTTTTCTACACCCACATTTTAACCCGGTTTCCTGAGCAATTGTGCTGACATTTTTACCATTGAGCTAATAGAGCCAGGCTGCTTGCTCAGGGGATACGTTGAATCTTATGGAGGCATAAAGCTGCCAAAATTAAATTGAAATGGCAAATACAAAAAGTCAATTGAAATAAGAGAAATGCTTTTTCATTTTCACGTCATTAATGCATTTCTTGGGACAAAAATAAATCTAAAATGCAATAGCATTTAATTTACATTTAATCTACAGATGTGCTCATTCTATGACACAATAGAGAGTATGCGCATGCTTAAAGTGAATGGCACATCGAGTGGCAAATCGAGTGGCAAAGCAACATGCAAAGTGAGTTTAACATTGTTTAATGTTGTTTAATGTAATCTGATATGACTTTTCTGTGTGGATGTCTGGGCTGTCAAGGCCAGAAAGTAGTTTTTTGCCACTTAGTAGGCGTTCCTGCATAACTTCCTGGTTTGATGATGCATACCCTCTATTGAAATTATAAAACAAATATCATTTGAATTTAAAATTTTAAAAAAATGCCAGCAAATTAGTGGGCAATAATTAAAATGAAAATGCAATTTAGACAATTCAAATGAAATAAGAGAAATGCTTTTTAACCTTCAGATAATGAACACATTTAAGTGAAAATATAATGCAATAGCATTTACATTTCATCTCCAGGTGTGCTCCAGGGTTGGCGGTGGCTCAGGGGTAGAGTGGCTGGATGGCAACCCAGTTCGAACCCGGGCTCCCCCAGAGTTAGTGTCGAAGTGTCCTTGAGCAAGACACTGAACCCCTAATTGCTCCTGATGTGCTGGTTGGTGCCTTGCATGGTTTCCGCTGCCATCGGTGTATGAATATGTGTGTGAATGGGTGAATGTAATGCACATCTATGTAAAGCGCCTTGGATAAAGGCCCTATATAAATGCACCATTTACCATTTTTGCTCATTCTATGACAGAATGAAAAAGCAAAAGCAAATAACATTGCATTTTAATTTTCAAATTGGCGTGTGTACTATTTGAAAATGCAAATGCAATGCGATTTACTTTTGCTTTTTCATTTGGTCATAGAGTGAGCACACTTGGAGATGAAGCAAAAGCAAATCACATTGCATTTTCCTTTTCAAATCGTACACACGCCAATTTGAAAATGAAAATGCAATGTGATTTGCTTTTGCTTCATCTCCATCTTCATTCTATGACCGAATGAAAAAGCAAAAGCAAATCACATTGCATTTTCATTTTCAAGTCGTACACACGCCAATTTGAAAATGCAAATTCAATGTAAATTGCTTTGGCTTTTTCATTCTGTCATAGAATGAGCACACCTAGAGATGAAATGTTATTGAAATTTAAGTGAAATTATATTTTCACTTAAATGCGTTCAATATCTGAAGGTTAAAAAGCATTTCTCTTTCTCTTTCTAAATTGCATTTTCATTGTAATATTGCCCACTAATTCGCTGGGCATTTTTTGAAAATTGAAAATCAAATATTCTTTTAATTGTGTCATAGAATGAGCACATCTAAATGTAAATGCTATTGCATTTTAGATTTATTTTTGTCTCATGAAATGCATTAATGACCTGAAAATGAAAAAGCATTTATCTTATTTCAAATTTACTTTTTGTATTTGCCATTTCATTTGAATTGTGGCAGCTCTTGACCATCAGGTCACAATGTGTGTCAGAGGTGAGACATGACCTTTGACAAAGAATCTGAATGTCTCAAAAGAAGAGCAGGGAGACACAATATACAACCACCTTTGAATTAACACTCTACCAAGAGATAGGGAAAAAAATACATTTTATTTAGCACAAAAAGCTCAATACCGACAGCCTAGTCTAGATAGTGCATTCATGAATGTATATGTATAGTCAATATAGGCCAATACAAAAAACTATATACCAAAATTTCCAAACCACACCCCCGGCTGCCGGACTATAATTGTCCCTTTGGACGGGTACAGACATGCGGGATGCAATGCATGTCGGGAGCAACGTGTGGTTTGTGCATGTCAGACTTTTGGTGTGTCGGATAAGCGTGTGCACCCCCTTCGGGCTTGGTCCCTTAAAAAAAAGTGGCAAGACGCTGAACCCCTAATTGCATTGCCTTGCATGTTTTCGTCCGCCATAGGTGTATGAATGTGTGTGTGTGTGAAATTAATGCGTGAATGTAATGCACAATCATTGTAAAGCACCTTGGATAAAGGTGCTATAAATGCTTTTACTAATCAGGGCTGCCAATTCTCATGCATTTCTCTCACGCACCATGACGCACGAGTAGTAGCCTAGTAAACATTGCTTCAAAATATTGGTCATGGAAGAAAATAGCCTCCACAACGTGAAGTGAGTGAGTATCAGTTCATCTCGTGCGTGAGGATTGAGGAACGGTGCGGGGACAAAGTTAACTCCTCCGTGTGTCTGTGTGTGTGTAATACACACATACACACTGTGTATATGTGTGTGTGTACATATGTGTGTGTGTACATATGTGTGTGTGTGTGTGTGTGTGTGTGTGTGTGTGTGTTGTGAACTTGTGTGTGTGTGTGTGTGCGAGAGAGAAAAAGAGAGAGAGAGCGGCAGTCGGCAGAGAGAGAGGGGGGCGGGTGGGGGGGAGAGAGAGAGAGAGAGAGAGAGAGAAAGAGAGAGAGAGATAGAGAGAGAGAGATAGAGAGAGAGAGATAGAGAGAGAGGAACAAAACGATCCACTGTTAGCCTACACTAGGAGTGCTGTCATGATAATGTTTTTCTTTTTTTGGGCAACTAAATATTAAAAATCGTTTAAACAGGCCAAATCAACGTTAAAAAGGCCAAATGTTTGCAGTTTATACTGATGTCTATGTCGCAGCATCGGCCATCTCCCTGGAATGCTACTGTATTAGGCCAGTCAATCTAAGATTTGTCCCAAAATAAATTGCAATAGTAATTATTCAAGGTTTTTTTATGATCTTAGAGTCATCCAAATAACATATTAAAATTGTGAATTATATACATTTTGGATCACAGTAAATTCAGGGTTTGAAAGTTGGGTATCATTAACATACTATAAGGCGAAAATGTCTAATTTTAATTATGCTTTAAGTTGCATGTAATGTGTCAAACTAGGGGTTATTCATGATTCAGAATCCATTGCAAGCATTAGTTTTCTCCTTGGGCTAAAAACGGCCATAGCCATCATCACAAATGTGATGAGGTCAGCACATTTGGGCACATTGGGCCCATTAAGGCTAAGTGGCTGTGGCCGTTTTTAGCCCAAGGAGTGTTTTTTGTGCATAACTAATGCTTGCAACTGATTCAGAATCATGAATAACCCCTAGTTTGACACGTTAAATGCTACTTAAAGCATAATTTAAATTGGACATTTTTGCCTTAATAGGATGTTAATGATACCAAACCTTCAACCCCTGAATTTACCATGATCCTTTCCAAAATGTATATAATTCACAATTTTTTACATGTTATTTGGATGACCCTAAGGATCATAAAAAACCTTGAATGATTACTATTGCAATTTACTTTTGGGTCATGCTCCTTTTTAGCTTAGATTGATATGCATACTGTAGATATGCATCAAGAGAAACAAAGAGACCTCTGTCGTAGCCTGCTGACAGAAGAGATGGCAGACTGCATTGTGCAGCTACACTGTTTTACAGGCTGTGATGTCAACTCCGGTTTCTATGGCAAAGGGAAATAATCAGTGTATGACAAGGTAGCAAAGAGCTCTGTGGCACGGCAGAAGCTTTCAAGGTGGAGATAGCCTTGACCTTGAGAAGGAGGTAGAACTTCATATAGAACTGCATAAACAAGACAGGTGATCTGCTGCCAAGTGGAAGACAATGACAAAACATAATTTATCCATCTCCCTCCAGATGCAGATAGCCTACTCCAACACTGCCTCCGCACCAACTTGGCGTATATCTATAGTGCTCCACCCCACACTGAAGCACCACCCATGGACACTTGGACATGGGTGGGAGTTAGTGGGTGGTCGCTGTTGTCCTGTCCGCCACATGCGACCTGCACCAGGGCCAGTTGAAGAGTGCAAGGAAGTTGAGAGTGAGGAGGAGGAGGATGATGCACAGAAGAGGAGGGTGGAGTCATCTGAATCTGATGATTCAGAAACCAGTGACACAAATGCTCTGACACATGTGTTTTGTGTCTGTAAAAAATTCAAACCCCAAATAAATTACTTTCCTATTCAAAAGTTATATTTTCTCTTTACTGGATGGCGGCCATCTTGAATTTTGGGGCCAAAACAAGGTCTTATGATTAAAATGGTGTCAGATTTGGAATCCTCATGGTTGACTTGTATGAAAAAAGTGTCTTCATACATGATTCTACGTCATCTGGATGGAAATCCTTTATAAAGGGTCCTTAGAGGTCAAATCAATCATCAAAACATCCTTCCCAGAGGATGGTCACAGAACATCCGTTTATGACTCTACTACATGCCAGGGCTTGACATTAACGTTTTAACATTTCCCATTCACTTGTCCGGGCAAAAAAGTCACTTGTCCGGAGCACAAGCACACATAAATACATTTTAAATCAACTAACTGTAAGTAGGTTTTGGTGAATACATGTTTGAATATTGGATGAATATTCTCAGTTTATAAGTTAATATCCCTAGAATGTCTGTGATCTGTCGGCAAGCCTGATCAATTTGTATGAGTCGGGACTATTCAAAGTACAGGCCTCACTAGGAATTAAGCCTACAGTGGTTTATAAAAGATTAAAAGAGCTTGTGCTTAGTTGTCAGTGAGGGGAACTGATACTGTAGCAGCAGTGAGAAAGATTCTGAAGACAGGAAACTAGACAGGAAACAAGGGGCTCGTATCTAGGCAGGTTGCTAAGGAAACGTGCAGCAGAGAGCCATAGTAGCTGTTAAAGGCCGTAGGAACTAAACATGTCATTTTAGAAAATAGTATTCATTGATTGCAACAGTAACTTTGAGGTAAAAAGGCAGTAAAGTAATGAATTAATGTATGGGAGAATAGTGAGGCCACAAGGGCATGCTAATTAAACTAGTAGCCTCGGAAACCCAGACATTTTTATTTACAGGGAGAAAAAAAAAGTCTGGGTCCGAGTCCACTTCAGCATAGAGTAGCGCAAACGTCGATCACTCTCTGCTGATTTCTGATCGTCTGCACCTTTGTTAAATTGATGCACACACGCACACCGTACACACACACACACACACACTCCTCTCTCTCTCTCTCTCTGTCGCTCTAATTAATTAGTCTCATGTCCAGCTGCTGCGCACAGTTTCTGCCGGCGGATCCTGCCGGGAGCTGCCTATGCCATAGAAAGCATAGGTGAGTTCCAGGCTATGAAACTAGTGACTACTTTTTTTTCGGCATTGAAGCCTTTCTGCCAGAATCTTCGAATGGATATGAATCTAGAGTACAATATATCTGACTCCAAGTCTTACTGTAGGAATTAATTGCTGGGTGAGTACACACACAGTGCTTCAAGTTTAAATGGATATGAATCTAGAGTACAATATATCTGACTCCAAGTCTTACTGTAGGAATTAATTGCTGGGTGAGTACACACACAGTGCTTCAAGTTTAAATGGATATGAATCTAGAGTACAATATATCTGTAGAACGCGGCAGCCCTTTTTTAATCAACAACCTATACTAAAAAAACATGGACCAGATTGCCAAATACTCCCTACCTAAAAATAGGCCTATGTCGTGTTGCAATGCTTAGTGAGCTTTCAGATCTGCTAGTTTCACTATCGGTGATTGTGGAACCAGTTAAGTCAAACAAAATCAAATGTCTCATTCCCACAAGTGCTTGTCAGGGTACGGGGTCCGCGGAACAAATTATGTTTATTTTGGGGGTCGTGGCCTGAAAAGTACAATACTGTACACTACAGTGACAGACACAACTCTGACATGGCATCAATCTCTCAGAGACATCACACAACCACAACCTCTAAATCCCAAATCCTTCTACCCTAATGGACATAGGGTACACAAGCTGCATGGCTGTTTATCCGTTCTCCTTCTCCTACCAAACCACTCTGTTAGCACACATCTCTCCATGCCCCCGAATCCAGATGCACTACATTGCATCCAAGCGACTGTCATATTTACTGTACAAATATTATATATAAAGATCAAAACACGATCCAACTGCCCAGCTTGCTGTGACGTCAAAATCGTCACAACTTTCCACAAAGACTCCACCAGCACAGACTAGAGCACAAGCACAGCTATCCGAAGGTTCCTCCCCCTTTCACCCCTCGCACACACACACACACACACACACACACACACACTGCACTGACTCGACCACTCCACAATTTCCCAAACAAGAAACACACAACAAGAACCCATGTTGCCACCGCCAACAAGTGGACGGCAATACTCCAACATCACCCCCAAAAACACACATCATGCCACGCAGAAAACACGTCACTTTCAGATGATACATGGCGTGCCGCCAAGCATAAGCGTTCCACTGGCGCAACAGAAACAGCAACCGGTAATCACAACATGTTGCATGCAGCATGCGTGTGCTTCTGAAACCTTTTGTCTACGCCTATGTACATACATTACATCCACATGTGTGTCTCGCCCTCCAGCCGTAATTGCGTGTATGTGCTGGACCCGCAAGAACGCACGCACTATCCATGCACATTATTATGGCGCTAATTTACTACAGTACGTCTACGTAATTCACTGTTGTAAGGACATGTATAGAGCAACGTGGGAGGCTTCCCCATTTTTACTACCCGTTTCGCACCAGTCTCCGTGTGCCGTATCGCTCTACTACTGCAGCGACTTACATTCCCCCACCCCCCCGAACACGCGCACACACACACACACACACACACACACACACACACACACACACACACACACACACACACACACACACACACACACACACACACACACACACAGTTGTACAGTACCAGAACGGTTGACTCATGGGTACACTGTAGTATGGTTTGGGCTGTAAATCAAAGTAAGTATAACAACCGTCACAGTGACATTCACTCTTGACTTTACAAATGAACTGGAATAGCACCAATAATACACAATACAGTCAAAAATGTATTCTAATCGCCTGCATAAAACAAAAGGTTGTGTAGCCATTTACTAATTATGAAAAAAGTCGAGACGTACAGTAGCCTATTTGGAATTGAATTGTTATATGTTCAAATGGTTTATTGGCGCTTTAACAAAACTACCATACCAAATATATTGTAGGCTACAACTGTAATAAAATACCAATAATGGAAGTCAATAATGAAAGTAGCTATTCTTAATAATAAACTCAATGTGTTAAGTGATATACTGTAGTGTACTGTAGTAGTGACTGAGACAACAGGAAGAAAAGCAAAGCCAAGTGACAGCTGTGTAAGCCAGTGAAGCCCACATTGACCAATGTGAGCCCCACCCCAAAATGAGTTTGACAAGCATGGTTTAAAATTAAAACAATGTTTTGACTGAGATTATAACAGATTTAAATACTTTGAATGAGGATAGACACATTCATAATTTTGTGCGTAATTTTCAATTTTAATATGTAACTGTTCCTGAAATAATTCACAATCTTTCTGATACTCGATGATGGAATTTTTTACATAATTGAATTAATTAATCCTTACTTACAAAGGTTGAAGTTGTTTACCTAATCTGAGGAACCTTCAGTTTCTCCAGGATCACATGTGTGTGTGTGTGTGTGTGTGTGTGTGTGTGTGTGTGTGTGTGTGTGTGTGTGTGTGTGTGTACGCGTGTGAGTGGGTGTGCTTACAAAATGTGTGTGTGTGTGTGTATGTGTGTGTGTGTTTGCGTGCGCACACACACGCACACAAAATGCAAAGCCAAAAATGCAAAGCCCCATTTTCAGCAGTTATTTATTTTGTGTCCTAATGATAAACTGCTGATTCAATTCTAATTGGTTATTTCATTGATAAACCATTACCTGAAATCTGAATTACACCCGAATTATTCTGTTCAACAAATAAATGAATTGTCTTTCCTTGGGTTGAAACTAAGTGAGTGTCATTCTTGCTGCACTATTTAACTTCCCTTTTCTACACCCACATTTTAACCCGGTTTCCTGAGCAATTGTGCTGACATTTTTACCATTGAGCTAATAGAGCCAGGCTGCTTGCTCAGGGGATACGTTGAATCTTATGGAGGCATAAAGCTGCCAAAATTCAATTGAAATGGCAAATACAAAAAGTCAATTGAAATAAGAGAAATGCTTTTTCATTTTCACGTCATTAATGCATTTCTTGGGACAAAAATAAATCTAAAATGCAATAGCATTATTTACATTTAATCTACAGATGTGCTCATTCTATGACACAATTCAAATTATAAATAAAATATCATTTGAATTTAAAATTTTAAAAAAATGCCAGCAAATTAGTGGGCAATAATTAAAATTAAAATGCAATTTAGACAATTCAAATGAAATAAGAGAAATGCTTTTTAACCTTCAGATAATTAACACATTTAAGTGAAAATATAATGCAATAGCATTTACATTTCATCTCCAGGTGTGCTCCAGGGGTGGCGGTGGCTCAGGGGTAGAGTGGCTGGATGGCAACCTTGCGGTTGCCAGTTCGAACCCGGGCTCCCCCAGAGTTAGTGTCGAAGTGTCCTTGAGCAAGACACTGAACCCCTAATTGCTCCTGATGTGCTGGTTGGTGCCTTGCATGGTTTCCGCTGCCATCGGTGTATGAATATGTGTGTGAATGGGTGAATGTAATGCACATCTATGTAAAGCGCCTTGGATAAAGGCCCTATATAAATGCACCATTTACCATTTTTGCTCATTCTATGACAGAATGAAAAAGCAAAAGCAAATCACATTGCATTTCCTTTTCAAATCGTACACACGCCAATTTGAAAATGAAAATGCAATGTGATTTGCTTTGGCTTTTGCATTCTGTCATAGAATGAGCACACCTAGAGATGAAATGTTATTGAAATTTAAGTGAAATTATATTTTCACTTAAATGTGTTCAATATCTGAAGGTTAAAAAGCATTTCTCTTTCTCTTTCTAAATTGCATTTTCATTGTAATATTGCCCACTAATTCGCTGGGCATTTTTTGAAAATTGAAAGTCAAATGATCTTTTAATTGTGTCATAGAATGAGCACATCTAAATGTAAATGCTATTGCATTTTAGATTTATTTTTGTCTCATGAAATGCATTAATGACCTGAAAATGAAAAAGCATTTCTCTTATTTCAAATTGACTTTTTGTATTTGTATTTGTATTATTTCATTTGAATTGTGGCAGCTCTTGACCATCAGGTCACAATGTGTGTCAGAGGTGAGACATGACCTTTGACAAAGAATCTGAATGTCTCAATAGAAGAGCAGGGAGACACAATATACAACCACCTTTGAATTAACACTCTACCAAGAGATAGGGAAAAAAAATACATTTTATTTAGCACAAAAAGCTCAATACTGACAGCCTAGTCTAGATAGTGCATTCATATATGTATAGACAATATAGGCCAATACAAAAAACTATATACCAAAATTTCCAAACCACACCCCCGGCTGCCGGACTATAATTGTCCCTTCGGACGGGTACAGACATGCGGGATGCAATGCATGTCGGGAGCAACGTGTGATTTGTGCATGTCAGACTTTTGGGTGTGTCGGATAAGCGTGTGCACCCCCTTCGGGCTTGGTCCCTTAAAGTGGCAAGACGCTGAACCCCTAATTGCATTGCCTTGCATGTTTTCGTCCGCCATAGGTGTATGAATGTGTGTGTGTGAAATTAATGCGTGAATGTAATGCACAATCATTGTAAAGCACCTTGGATAAAGGTGCTATAAATGCTTTTACTAATCAGGGCTGCCAATTCTCATGCATTTCTCTCACGCACCATGACGCACGAGTAGTAGCCTAGTAAACATTGCTTCAAAATATTGGTCATGGAAGAAAATAGCCTCCACAACGTGAAGTGAGTGGGTATCAGTTCATCTCGTGCGTGAGGATTGAGGAACGGTGCGGGGACAAAGTTAACTCCTCCGTGTGTCTGTGTGTGTGTAATACACACATACACACTGTGTATATGTGTGTGTGTACATATGTGTGTGTGTGTGTGTGTGTGTGTGTGTGTGTGTGTGTGTGTGTGTGTGTGTGTGTGTGTGTGTGTGTGTGTGTGTGTGTGTGTGTGTGTGTGTTGTGAACTTGTGTGTGTGTGTGTGTGTGCGAGAGAGAAAAAGAGAGAGAGAGCGGCAGTCGGCAGAGAGAGAGGGGGGCGGGTGGGGGGAGAGAGAGAGAGAGAGAGAGAGAGAGAGAAAGAGAGAGAGATAGAGAGAGAGAGATAGAGAGAGAGAGATAGAGAGAGAGGAACAAAACGATCCACTGTTAGCCTACACTAGGAGTGCTGTCATGATAATGTTTTTCTTTTTTTGGGGCAACTAAATATTAAAAATCGTTAAAACAGGCCAAATCAACGTTAAAAAGGCCAAATGTTTGCAGTTTATACTGATGTCTATGTCGCAGCATCGGCCATCTCCCTGGAATGCTACTGTATTAGGCCAGTCAATCTAAGATTTGTCCCAAAAGAAATTGCAATAGTAATTATTCAAGGTTTTTTTATGATCTTAGAGTCATCCAAATAACATATTAAAATTGTGAATTATATACATTTTGGATCACAGTAAATTCAGGGTTTGAAAGTTGGGTATCATTAACATACTATAAGGCGAAAATGTCTAATTTTAATTATGCTTTAAGTTGCATGTAATGTGTCAAACTAGGGGTTATTCATGATTCAGAATCCATTGCAAGCATTAGTTTTCTCCTTGGGCTAAAAACGGCCATAGCCATCATCACAAATGTGATGAGGTCAGCACATTTGGGCACATTGGGCACATTAAGGCTAAGTGGCTGTGGCCGTTTTAGCCCAAGGAGTGTTTTTTGTGCATAACTAATGCTTGCAACTGATTCAGAATCATGAATAACCCCTAGTTTGACACGTTAAATGCTACTTAAAGCATAATTTAAATTGGACATTTTTGCCTTAATAGGATGTTAATGATACCAAACCTTCAACCCCTGAATTTACCATGATCCTTTCCAAAATGTATATAATTCACAATTTTTTATATGTTATTTGGATGACCCTAAGGATCATAAAAAACCTTGAATGATTACTATTGCAATTTACTTTTGGGTCATGCTCCTTTTTAGCTTAGATTGATATGCATACTGTAGATATGCATCAAGAGAAACAAAGAGACCTCTGTCGTAGCCTGCTGACAGAAGAGATGGCAGACTGCATTGTGCAGCTACACTGTTTTACAGGCTGTGATGTCAACTCCGGTTTCTATGGCAAAGGGAAATAATCAGTGTATTACAAGGTAGCAAAGAGCTCTGTGGCACGGCAGAAGCTTTCAAGGTGGAGATAGCCTTGACCTTGAGAAGGAGGTAGAACTTCATATAGAACTGCATAAACAAGACAGGTGATCTGCTGCCAAGTGGAAGACAATGACAAAACATAATTTATCCATCTCCCTCCAGATGCAGATAGCCTACTCCAACACTGCCTCCGCACCAACTTGGCGTATATCTATAGTGCTCCACCCCACACTGAAGCACCACCCATGGACACTTTACATGGTTGGGAGTTAGTGGGTGGTCGCTGTTGTCCTCTCGGCCACATGCGGCCTGCTCTCCCAACACACCTACCTGCACCAGGGCCAGTTGAAGAGTACAAGGAAGTTGAGAGTGAGGAGGAGGAGGATGATGCACAGAAGAGGAGGGTGGAGTCATCTGAATCTGATGATTCAGAAACCAGTGACACAAATGCTCTGACACATGTGTTTTGTGTCTGTAAAAAATTCAAACCCCAAATAAATTACTTTCCTATTCAAAAGTTATATTTTCTCTTTACTGGATGGCGGCCATCTTGAATTTTGGGGCCAAAACGAGGTCTTATGATTAAAATGGTGTCAGATTTGGAATCCTCATGGTTGACTTGTATGAAAAAAGTGTCTTCATACATGATTCTACGTCACCTGGATGGAAATCCTTTATAAAGGGTCCTTAGAGGTCAAATCAATCATCAAAACATCCTTCCCAGAGGATGGTCACAGAACATCCGTTTATGACTCTACTACATGCCAGGGCTTGACATTAACGTTTTGAGGCACTTAAGTACAGTTCCCATTCACTTGTCCGGGCAAAAAAGTCACTTGTCCGGAGCACAAGCACACATAAATACATTTTAAATCAACTAACTGTAAGTAGGTTTTGGTGAATACATGTTTGAATATTGGATGAATATTCTCAGTTTCTAAGTTAATATCCCTAGAATGTCTGTGATCTGTCGGCAAGCCTGACCAATTTGTATGAGTCGGGACTATTCAAAGTACAGGCCTCACTAGGAATTAAGCCTACAGTGGTTTATAAAAGATTAAAAGAGCTTGTGCTTAGTTGTCAGTGAGGGAGAGAAAGGGGAACTGATACTGTAGCAGCAGTGAGAAAGATTCTGAAGACAGGAAACTAGACAGGAAACAAGGGGCTCGTATCTAGGCAGGTTGCTAAGGAAACGTGCAGCAGAGAGCCATAGTAGCTGTTAAAGGCCGTAGGAACTAAACATGTCATTTTAGAAAATAGTATTCATTGATTGCAACAGTAACTTTGAGGTAAAAAGGCAGTAAAGTAAAGTAATGCATTAATGTATGGGAGAATAGTGAGGCCACAAGGGCATGCTAATTAAACTAGTAGCCTCGGAAACCCAGACATTTTTATTTACAGGGAGAAAAAAAAAGTCTGGGTCCGAGTCCACTTCAGCATAGAGTAGCGCAAACGTCGATCACTCTCTGCTGATTTCTGATCGTCTGCACCTTTGTTAAATTGATGCACACACGCACACCGTACACACACACACACACACTCCTCTCTCTCTCTGTCGCTCTAATTAATTAGTCTCATGTCCAGCTGCTGTGCACAGTTTCTGCCGGCGGATCCTGCCGGGAGCTGCCTATGCCATAGAAAGCATAGGTGAGTTCCAGGCTATGAAACTAGTGACTACTTTTTTTTTTTTTTCTAATTTAAAACACCCTTGTTCTAAAATAGTAGTAGATCATGAATACCAAAACCGGAACCACACCAACTGGCATGCATTATAATTAGGGTAGCGATCATTGAAATAAGGTATTAGTAGGCATTAATATATTGAGGGGTTGTTCTTATATTATATTGTGCTTATTAATGAAAATGGGTGTGGCCTTATGATTAAAGATTGTCAGTGAGCTGGAGCTAAAATATCCAAAGTCTTGATTGCATTTCTATGTGTGAATTAACTTAATTCATTAAGAATAGAAATAAGACCTTTTATACAGAGAGACTATATTCAGGACGGGCGTATCCCTGCATGCCTGGCGACAGATGTTACCAGGGCCGTGGGAAGATATTTACAGTATAGGAGGGGCTGAATGTTTAGTAGGGGGTGCGCGCAAAATGCACGTGCACACGCCTCGTGCACGCGCATTTTCACGCAGAAAAGTGGCTTTTACTTTCCCTCTCCACACGCATGAGCAAACTTACACAGGCAATTAACCAGGATAAGGCGCCGATACTGTTATACAGCATATTTATTAGGCCTATAGTAACAGAAATCTGTTTTGATTAAAAGTATTATTATTTTTCCCCTCCTGTCCGAGGGGGGGCTGTGCCTGGGGGGAGGGGGTGCTCCAGCCCCCCCAGCACCCCTACTTCCCTCAGCCATGGATGTTACTGTACATTTCATGTATTCCAAATACAGAGCCGGTCCTATCCTATCCGTGCAAGGTCTGCAGACTGACCTCGTCGGCATAGAAACCTTTCTGCCAGAATCTTCGAATGGATATGAATCTAGAGTACAATATATCTGACTCCAAGTCTTACTGTAGGAATTAATTGCTGGGTGAGTACACACACAGTGCTTCAAGTTTAAATGGATATGAATCTAGAGTACAATATATCTGACTCCAAGTCTTACTGTAGGAATTAATTGCTGGGTGAGTACACACACAGTGCTACAAGCTTAAATGGATATGAATCTAGAGTACAATATATCTGTAGAACGCGGCAGCCCTTTTTTAATCAACAACCTACTGTATACTATAAAAATAGTAAAACATGGACCAGATTGCCAAATACTCCCTACCTAAAAATAGGCCTATGTCGTGTTGCAATGCTTAGTGAGCTTTCAGATCTGCTAGTTTCACAATATCTATCGGTGATTGTGGAACCAGTTAAGTCAAACAAAATCAAATGTCTCATTCCCACGTGCTTGTCAGGGTACGGGGTCCGCAGAACAAATGATGTTTATTTTGGGGGTCGTGGCCTGAAAAGTACAATACTGTACACTACAGTGACAGACACAACTCTGACATGGCATCAATCTCTCAGAGACATCACACAACCACAACCTCTAAGTCCTGCAGTCATTTGAAGCAGAGCTTCCTTCCCTGCAGACAATAGTCTACACGACACAGCTCCATGTTTTGATAAAAAGCAATACAACTTAACGTTTTCATCCTTAATAGTTAATTCATCGTATTCATTTAAAATGACATTATCTTAGCAGTTCCAGTATTTCATAATTTCATGTCATGTCATATTATACAATGTGACTATACAAAGCACGCCAACATATCATCAAACATGTGTAATATTTCCTGCTAGGATGGTCAATTGACATCCAGATTAAGTTGAGACGATTTACCTTCACAGAGGAGAAGTAGAAAGGCAGTATTCACCAGGGTGTCTGAATTCATCTGAGGGTGCTGCCTGTCACTAACTTCCTCAGAAACAAACTCTGTGACGTCAACGTGGGTTAAACAGTAACTTGGTGTCGGGGGGGGGGGAAAGTATTAATTGTATTTATGGTGTTAAGACATTGTTATTATGTACTCTTAGACTAAGGGCTATATCTTGCGCCACGCCTTACCCCTTACCCTAAACTTATTTGCCATTTTTTACTATTTAAAAAAACAAACATTTAAAACAGTTCAAATAGCCGATCTACAAGCTCACAACGTGTCAATGTAGATCGGCTAGTTGAACTATTTTAAAATGTTTTTTCAAAATAGTAAAACTGGGAATGGATGGTCCCTGGAACAAACACTGTTTGAGAAGGGGGGGGGGGGGGGGGGTCGGTGGCCAAATCCCAAATCCTTCTACCCTAATGGACATAGGGTACACAAGCTGCATGGCTGTTTATCCGTTCTCCTTCTCCTACCAAACCACTCTGTTAGCACACATCTCTCCATGCCCCCGAATCCAGATGCACTACATTGCATCCAAGCGACTGTCATATTTACTGTACAAATATTATATATATATAAAGATCAAAACACGATCCAACTGCCCAGCTTGCTGTGACGTCAAAATCGTCACAACTTTCCACAAAGACTCCACCAGCACAGACTAGAGCACAAGCACAGCTATCCGAAGGTTCCTCCCCCTTTCACCCCTCGCACACACACACACACACACACACACACACACACACACACTGCACTGACTCGACCACTCCACAATTTCCCAAACAAGAAACACACAACAAGGACCCATGTTGCCACCGCCAACAAGTGGACGGCAATACTCCAACATCACCCCCAAAAACACACATCATGCCACGCAGAAAACACGTCACTTTCAGATGATACGTGGCGTGCCGCCATGCATAAGCGTTCCACTGGCGCAACAGAAACAGCAACCAGTAATCACAACATGTTGCATGCAGCATGCGTGTGCTTCTGAAACCTTTTGTCTACGCCTATGTACATACATTACATCCACATGTGTGTCTCGCCCTCCAGCCGTAATTGAGTGTATGTGCTGGACCCGCAAGAACGCACGCACTATCCATGCACATTATTATGGCGCTAATTTACTACAGTACGTCTACGTCATTCACTGTTGTAAGGACATGTATAGAGCAACGTGGGAGGCTTCCCCATTTCTACTACCCGTTTCGCACCAGTCTCCGTGTGCCGTATCGCTCTACTACTGCAGCGACTTACATTCCCCCCCCCCCCCCCCCCCCCCCCCCCCCCCCGAACACACACACACACACACACACACACACACACACACACACAACCGTCACAGTGACATTCACTCTGGACTTTACAAATGAACTGGAACAGCACCAATAATACACAATACAGTCAAAAATTTATTTTAATCGCCTGCATAAAACAAAAGGTTGTGTAGCCATTTACTAATTATGAAAAAAGTCGAGACGTACAGTAGCCTATTTGGAATTGAATTGTTATATGTTCAAATGGTTTATTGGCGCTTTAACAAAACTACCATACCAAATATATTGTAGGCTACAACTGTAATAAAATACCAATAATGGAAGTCAATAATGAAAGTAGCTATTCTTAATAATAAACTCAATGTGTTAAGTGATATACTGTAGTGTACTGTAGTAGTGACTGAGACAACAGGAAGAAAAGCAAAGCCAAGTGACAGCTGTGTAAGCCAGTGAAGCCCACATTGACCAATGTGAGCCCCACCCCAAAATGAGTTTGACAAGCATGGTTTAAAATTAAAACAATGTTTTGGCTGAGATTATAACAGATTTAAATACTTTGAATGAGGATAGACACATTCATCATTTTGTGCGTAATTTTCAATTTGAATATGTAACTGTTCCTCAAATAATTCACAATCTTTCTGATACTCGATGCTGGAAGTTTTTACATAATTTAATTAATCCTTACTTATTTCAAACTTCTATTGTTATCTGAACAGGCGTCATATGAGTTTTCAGTTTAGTTTCATGTTACTGTAGGCTATATGTGTAAAACACATGATGTGTGTCATCATCTGAAAGCTGTCTGAGGACAAAGATGTTTACCTAATCTGAGGAACCTTCAGTTTCTCCAGGATCACGTGAGTGTGTATGTGTGTGTGTGTGTGTGTGTGTGTGTGTGCGCGCGTGTGTGTGTGTGTGCTTACAAAATGTGTGTGTGTGTGTGTGTGTGTGTGTGTGTGTGTGTGTGTGTGTGTGTGTGTGTGTGTGTGTGTGTGTGTGTGTGTGTGTGTGTGTGTGTGTGCTTACAAAATGTGTGTGTGTGTGTGTGTGTGTGTGTGCGCGTGCGTGCGTGCGTGCGTGCGTGCATGCGTGCGGTTAAAATTGGTTATTTCATTGATAAACCATTACCTGAAATCTGAATTACACCCGAATTATTCTGTTCAACAAATAAATTAATTGTCTTTCCTTGGGTTGAAACTAAGTGAGTGTCATTCTTGCTGCACTATTTAACTTCCCTTTTCTACACCCACATTTTAACCCGGTTTCCTGAGCAATTGTGCTGACATTTTTACCATTGAGCTAATAGAGCCAGGCTGCTTGCTCAGGGGATACGTTGAATCTTATGGAGGCATAAAGCTGCCAAAATTCAATTGAAATGGCAAATACAAAAAGTCAATTGAAATAAGAGAAATGCTTTTTCATTTTCACGTCATTAATGCATTTCTTGGGACAAAAATAAATCTAAAATGCAATAGCATTTAATTTACATTTAATCTACAGATGTGCTCATTCTATGACACAATAGAGAGTATGCGCATGCTTAAAGTGAATGGCACATCGAGTGGCAAAGCAACATGCAAAGTGAGTTTAACATTGTTTAATGTTGTTTAATGCAATTGGAGATGAAGCAAAAGCAAATCACATTGCATTTTCCTTTTCAAATCGTACACACGCCAATTTGAAAATGAAAATGCAATGTGATTTGCTTTTGCTTCATCTCCATCTTCATTCTATGACCGAATGAAAAAGCAAAAGCAAATCACATTGCATTTTCCTTTTCAAGTCGTACACACGCCAATTTGAAAATGCAAATTCAATGTAAATTGCTTTGGCTTTTTCATTCTGTCATAGAATGAGCACACCTAGAGATGAAATGTTATTGAAATTTAAGTGAAATTATATTTTCACTTAAATGCGTTCAATATCTGAAGGTTAAAAAGCCTTTCTCTTTCTCTTTCCAAATTGCATTTTCATTGTAATATTGCCCACTAATTCGCTGGGCATTTTTTTTAAATTGAAAATCAAATGATCTTTTAATTGTGTCATAGAATGAGCACATCTAAATGTAAATGCTATTGTATTTTAGATTTATTTTTGTCTCATGAAATGCATTAATGACCTGAAAATGAAAAAGCATTTATCTTATTTCAAATTGACCTTTTGTATTTGCCATTTAATTTGAATTGTGGCAGCTCTTGACCATCAGGTCACAATGTGTGTCAGAGGTGAGACATGACCTTTGACAAAGAATCTGAATGTCTCAAAAGAAGAGCAGGGAGACACAATATACAACCACCTTTGAATTAACACTCTACCAAGAGATAGCCATACCATTTTATTTAGCACAAAAAGCTCAATACTGACAGCCTAGTCTAGATAGTGCATTCATTAATGTATATGTATAGACAATATAGGCCAATACAAAAAACTATATACCAAAATTTCCAAACCACACCCCCGGCTGCCGGACTAATTGTCCCTTCGGACGGGTACAGACATGCGGGATGCAATGCATGTCGGGAGCAACGTGTGATTTGTGCATGAAAGACTTTTGGTGTGTCGGATAAGCGTGTGCACCCCCTTCGGGCTTGGTCCCTTAAAACAAAGTGGCAAGACGCTGAACCCCTAATTGCATTGCCTTGCATGTTTTCGTCTGCCATCGGTGTATGAATGTGTGTGTGTGAAATTAATGCGTGAATGTAATGCACAATCATTGTAAAGCACCTTGGATAAAGGTGCTATAAATGCTTTTACTAATCAGGGCTGCCAATTACACCTACAACCAACCACCTGCATTTTTGGTGCTATATTTTATATACCTGTATACTAGTAATATCCCATTTGTTGTTTTTGATTGATTGATTGATTGATTGATTGATTGAAATATGTATTAACAGTTTGCAGAATTACAGTACATTTCAAGCACAACACAATACAATACTGTTAACTCTGAGCGGACGACACCATAAAGCACTACACTTAGGGTATTAGGGCCCAACATTTTCATTTCATCAAAACATTTAGAGACATACAAATGGTAAAAAAGGGGAAAAAAGGGGGAAAAAACATATACAGTGAGGGGAAACGGGGGTGGGTGGAGGAATCAGATTTTACGGGGTCCAGTTTCTAATTGCAGCCACCCATAGGTGCCTTTTGAGAGCGGTTTTGATGGAGTCAAGGGATTTGCATGTCTTAATGACTGTTGGTAAGGCGTTCCACATGTTGGTGGCATAGGAGCGAAATGAGTCCCTTGTTTGTGCCGAATCTGGGTTGCACATGGTTTGTTGAACTCCCTCTGGTGATGTGGGTGTCGACTATGTTGACATTAAGGAAGTATTTAGACAGGTGTATCTTGGTGGTGTATCGAATCTTGTGGACCAGACCCATTGCAATATGCTGTACTATGCTTTTCTATTTTTAATGCAGAAACATTTATGAATATCCAATATAATATCCAAACCTGTATGTGTAAAACACAGACAGTAAAGCTACAGTCATGATGTGTGTGGTCATCTGAAAGCTGTCTGAGGACAAACATTGAAGATGTTTACCTGCTCTGAGGAACCTGCAGTTTCTCCAGGATTAACTTCATCCACTCTGGACTCCATCTCTTCACACTGCTGTGGAAAGAGGTGTCCATGTCATTACTGAGGAAACTGTGTGTGTGTGTGTGTGTGTGTGTGTGTGTGTGTGCGTGCGTGCGTGCGTGCGTGCGTGCGTGCGTGCGTGCGTGCGTGCGTGCGTGCGTGCGTGCGTGCGTGCGTTCGTGCGTGAGCTAGGGCTGGGATTTGTTCGATGTTAGCGCTTCCTTACCGGATCCCTCTTAACGGTTCCGGTTCCTAACGGTTCCCTTAACGGTTCCTAATATATTGTTCCCCCTATTTCTCTGACATACATTATGCTTATATTCTAACTAATAACCTAACCAAGTACATAATAAACACAAATTCAGTTATTGTAATTGCACTTTACAAATTATGAGGTGGCACTATTATTTAAACTTCACCACCACCACCACCAGCAGCTAGCCACCACAACAATATCATTGTTGCAATTTGTACTGTATATTGCAATTTGTACTGTATATTAAATATACAGTACAGATTGCAATAATGATATTGTCGTGGTGACAAATGTTGTGTCTTTAATCTTCAGATTAATTAATTCAGATTGTCGGAACCGGGTCTGAAACGGACCCGGTTCCGAATCCCAACCCTGGTGTGAGCGTGCGTGTGAGTGTGCGTGAAAGAGAGACCGACCAATACAGAACAAGCTTATCACTCTCTCCCCATCCATCCAATCCCAGCTAGAGAGGGTGAGATCTGCTGAGCCTTTAGAATGATACCTAACAACTGACCAGGTAGCTGACCAATCAGTGCAAGACAAAATGCCAACAATCACATTATTTTGTCATTTCGAACCCTTAAACTGATGCCGAATATAGCAGATCTACAAGCTTGTAAATCGACTATTTTTGGTGCTCCACTAAGATATATCAGGCATAGGTCTTACTAGATTTAGAGGCCCCAACCTCTATACAATGTATCTAAATGGGACTGCATTTATATAGCACCTTCCTCCGAAGCACTTTACAATGTACTTCTCATTCACATCAATGGTGGAGGAAACCATGCAAGGCACCAACCACTAAAGGCACAAGGAATTTGCACACTCACGCACAAACACACACACACAGACAGACTGTGCGGGCACAAATAATTGTCTCTCACGCACGCACGCACGCACGCACGCACGCACGCACGCACGCACGCACGCACGCACGCACGCACGCACGCACGCACGCACGCACGCACGCACGCACGCACGCACGCACGCACACACACACACACACACACACACACACACACACACACACACACACACACACACACACACACACACACACACACACACACACACACACACCCCGTTGTACCAGAACGGTTGACTCATGGGTACACTGTAGTATGGTTTTCACCGGCACAAAAAAACGAGAACATATAACACCAGTTTTAGCTGAACTTCACTGGCTCCCTGTCATTTTTAGAATACATTTTAAGATTATTTTATTTAATAGTCTGCCCTTCAATATAAAAAATGCAAACTCTGTTGAGTCTTTTAAATCACTTCTTAAAACACATTTGTATTATTTGGCTTTTAATCGCACCTAATGTTTGTTTTGTTTTATTGCACTTTCGTTATTGTGGCATTAATTACTGATGTTTTTGTTTTTGTTGTTGTGGTATAAATTGTTGATGTTTTGGTCTCACCCTGTACAGCACTTTGGTCAATTTCGATTGTTTTAAATGTGCTTTATAAATAAAGTTTGATTTGATTTGATGGTTTGGGCTGTAGATCAAAGTAAGTATAACAACCGTCACAGTGACATTCACTCTGGACTTTACAAATGAACTGGAACAGCACCAATAATACACAATACAGTCAAAAATGGATTCTAATCACCTGCATAAAACAAAAGGTTGTGTAGCCATTTACTAATTATGAAAAAAGTCGAGACGTACAGTAGCCTATTTGGAATTGAATTGTTATATGTTCAAATGGTTTATTGGCGCTTTAACAAAACTACCATACCAAATATATTGTAGGCTACAACTGTAATAAAATACCAATAATGGAAGTCAATAATGAAAGTAGCTATTCTTAATAATAAACTCAATGTGTTAAGTGATATACTGTAGTGTACTGTAGTAGTGACTGAGACAACAGGAAGAAAAGCAAAGCCAAGTGACAGCTGTGTAAGCCAGTGAAGCCCACATTGACCAATGTGAGCCCCACCCCAAAATGAGTTTGACAAGCATGGTTTAAAATTAAAACAATGTTTTGGCTGAGATTATAACAGATTTAAATACTTTGAATGAGGATAGACACATTCATCATTTTGTGCGTAATTTTCAATTTTAATATGTAACTGTTCCTCAAATAATTCACAATCTTTCTGATACTCGATGCTGGAATTTTTTACATCATTTAATTAATCCTTACTTATTTCAAACTTCTATTGTTATCTGAACAGGCGTCATATGAGTTTTCAGTTTAGTTTCATGTTACTGTAGGCTATATGTGTAAAACACATGATGTGTGTCATCATCTGAAAGCTGTCTGAGGACAAAGGTTGAAGATGTTTACCTAATCTGAGGAACCTTCAGTTTCTCCAGGATCACGTGTGTGTGTGTGTGCGCGCGTGTGTGTGTGTGCTTACAAAATGTGTGTGTGTGTGTGTGTGTGTGTGTGTGTGTGTGTGTGTGTGTGTGTGTGTGTGTGTGTGTGTGTGTGTGTGTGTGTGTGTGTGTGTGTGTGTGTGTGTGTGCTTACAAAATGTGTGTGTGTGTGTGTGTGTGTGTGTGTGTGCGCGTGCGTGCGTGCGTGCGTGCGTGCGTGCGTGCGTGCGTGCGTGCGTGCGTGCGTGCGTGCGTGCGTGCGTGCGTGCGTGCGGTTAAAATTGGTTATTTCATTGATAAACCATTACCTGAAATCTGAATTACACCCGAATTATTCTGTTCAACAAATAAATTAATTGTCTTTCCTTGGGTTGAAACTAAGTGAGTGTCATTCTTGCTGCACTATTTAACTTCCCTTTTCTACACCCACATTTTAACCCGGTTTCCTGAGCAATTGTGCTGACATTTTTACCATTGAGCTAATAGAGCCAGGCTGCTTGCTCAGGGGATACGTTGAATCTTATGGAGGCATAAAGCTGCCAAAATTCAATTGAAATGGCAAATACAAAAAGTCAATTGAAATAAGAGAAATGCTTTTTCATTTTCACGTCATTAATGCATTTCTTGGGACAAAAATAAATCTAAAATGCAATAGCATTTAATTTACATTTAATCTACAGATGTGCTCATTCTATGACACAATAGAGAGTATGCGCATGCTTAAAGTGAATGGCACATCGAGTGGCGAATCGAGTGGCAAAGCAACATGCAAAGTGAGTTTAACATTGTTTAATGTTGTTTAATGCAATCTGATATGACTTTTCTGTGTGGATGTCTGGGCTGTCAAGGCCAGAAAGTAGTTTTTTGCCACTTTTAAAAAAATGCCAGCAAATTAGTGGGCAATAATTAAAATGAAAATGCAATTTAGACAATTCAAATGAAATAAGAAAAAATCTTTTTAACCTTCAGATAATGAACACATTTAAATGAAAATATAATGCAATAGCATTTACATTTCATCTCCAGGTGTGCTCCAGGGGTGGCGGTGGCTCAGGGGTATAGTGGCTGGATGGCAACCTTGCGGTTGCCAGTTCGAACCCGGGCTCCCCCAGAGTTAGTGTCGAAGTGTCCTTGAGCAAGACACTGAACCCCTAATTGCTCCTGATGTGCTGGTTGGTGCCTTGCATGGTTTCCGCTGACATCGGTGTATGAATATGTGTGTGAATGGGTGAATGTAATGCACAATCTATGTAAAGCGCCTTGGATAAAGGCCCTATATAAATGCACCATTTACCATTTTTGCTCATTCTATGACAGAATGAAAAAGCAAAAGCAAATAACATTGCATTTTAATTTTCAAATTGGCGTGTGTACTATTTGAAAATGCAAATGCAATGCGATTTACTTTTGCTTTTGGTCATAGAGTGAGCACACTTGGAGATGAAGCAAAAGCAAATCACATTGCATTTTCCTTTTCAAATCGTACACACGCCAATTTGAAAATGAAAATGCAATGTGATTTGCTTTTGCTTCATCTCCATCTTCATTCTATGACCGAATGAAAAAGCAAAAGCAAATCACATTGCATTTTCATTTTCAAGTCGTACACACGCCAATTTGAAAATGCAAATTCAATGTAAATTGCTTTGGCTTTTTCATTCTGTCATAGAATGAGCACACCTAGAGATGAAATGTTATTGAAATTTAAGTGAAATTATATTTTCACCTAAATGCGTTCAATATCTGAAGGTTAAAAAGCATTTCTCTTTCTCTTTCTAAATTGCATTTTCATTGTAATATTGCCCACTAATTCGCTGGGCATTTTTTGAAAATTGAAAATCAAATGATCTTTTAATTGTGTCATAGAATGAGCACATCTAAATGTAAATGCTATTGCATTTTAGATTTATTTTTGTCTCATGAAATGCATTAATGACCTGAAAATGAAAAAGCATTTATCTTATTTCAAATTGACTTTTTGTATTTGCCATTTCATTTGAATTATGGCAGCTCTTGACCATCAGGTCACAATGTGTGTCAGAGGTGAGACATGACCTTTGACAAAGAATCTGAATGTCTCAAAAGAAGAGCAGGGAGACACAATATACAACCACCTTTGAATTAACACTCTACCAAGAGATAGCACAAAAAGCTCAATACTGACAGCCTAGTCTAGATAGTGCATTCATGAATGTATATGTATAGTCAATATAGGCCAATACAAAAACTATATACCAAAATTTCCAAACCACACCCCCCTGCCGGACTAATTGTACCTTCGGACGGGTACAGGCATGTGGGATGCAATGCATGTCGGGAGCAACGTGTGATTTGTGCATGTCAGACTTTTGGTGTGTCGGATAAGCGTGTGCACCCCCTTCGGGCTTGGTCCCTTAAAAAAAAGTGGCAAGACGCTGAACCCCTAATTGCATTGCCTTGCATGTTTTCGTCCGCCATCATTGTAATGCACAATCATTGTAAAGCACCTTGGATAAAGGTGCTATAAATGCTTTTACTAATCAGGGCTGCCAATTCTCATGCATTTCTCTCACGCACCATGACGCACGGGGGGAAATAAACAGTAAACACACAGCACACTGGCTACAACAGAGAGTGAGAAGAGTAAAGAGTAGTAGCCTAGTAAACATTGCTTCGAAATATTGGTCATGGAAGAAAATAGCCTCCACAACGTGAAGTGAGTGAGTAATGAAATGAAATGAAATGAAATGAAATGAAATGAAATGAAATGAAATGAAATCTATATTTACCCAGGGTATCTGGGCTAAGCTCAAGAACTTGTTTCCAGCCAGGCCCTGCTCATAGAACACATTTCATCGTAGTGGTTGATGCCTTGTTCAAGGGCATTTCAGCGGTGGTAATTTTAACGTGTCGGACGGCTGATTCGAACTGGGAACCTTCCGGTATCTAGACCGCGCCGCTATCCGTTCGGCCACCGCTGCCACAAAGTATCAGTTCATCTCGTGCGTGAGGATTGAGGAACGGTGCGGGGACAAAGTTAACTCCTCCGTGTGTCTGTGTGTGTGTATGTGTGTGTGTGTGTGTGTGTGTGTGTGTGTGTGTGTTGTGAGCTTGTGTGTGTGTGTGTGTGTGTGTGTGTGTGCGAGAGAGAAAAAGAGAGAGAGCGGCAGTCGGCAGAGAGAGAGGGGGGCGGGTGGGGGGAGAGAGAGAGAGAGAGAGAGAGAGAGAGAGGAACAAAACGAGTGTGTGTGTGTGTTGTGAACTTGTGTGTGTGTGCGCGAGAGAGAAAAAGAGAGAGAGAGAGGAGAGAGAGGGGGGTGGGTGGGGGGAGAGAGAGAGAGAGAGAGAGAAAGAAAGAAAGAGAGATAGATAGAGAGAGAGAGATAGAGAGAGAGAGGAACAAAACGATCCACTGTTAGCCTACACTAGGAGTGCTGTCATGATAATGTTTTTCTTTTTTTGGGGCAACTAAATATTAAAAATCGTTAACTTAAAACAGGCCAAATCAACGTTAAAAAGGCCAAATGTTTGCAGTTTATACTGATGTCTATGTCGCAGCATCGGCCATCTCCCTGGAATGCTACTGTATTAGGCCAGTCAATCTAAGATTTGTCCCAAAAGAAATTGCAATAGTAATTATTCAAGGTTTTTTTATGATCTTAGAGTCATCCAAATAACATATTCAAATTGTGAATTATATACATTTTGGATCACAGTAAATTCAGGGTTTGAAAGTTGGGTATCATTAACATACTATAAGGCGAAAATGTCTAATTTTAATTATGCTTTAAGTTGCATGTAATGTGTCAAACTAGGGGTTATTCATGATTCAGAATCCATTGCAAGCATTAGTTTTCTCCTTGGGCTAAAAACGGCCATAGCCATCATCACAAATGTGATGAGCACATTTGGGCACATTGGGCACATTAAGGCTAAGTGGCTGTGGCCGTTTTTAGCCCAAGGAGTGTTTTTTGTGCATAACTAATGCTTGCAACTGATTCAGAATCATGAATAACCCCTAGTTTGACACGTTAAATGCTACTTAAAGCATAATTTAAATTGGACATTTTTGCCTTAATAGGATGTTAATGATACCAAACCTTCAACCCCTGAATTTACCATGATCCTTTCCAAAATGTATATAATTCACAATTTTTTATATGTTATTTGGATGACCCTAAGGATCATAAAAAACCTTGAATGATTACTATTGCAATTTACTTTTGGGTCATGCTCCTTTTTAGCTTAGATTGATATGCATACTGTAGATATGCATCAAGAGAAACAAAGAGACCTCTGTCGTAGCCTGCTGACAGAAGAGATGGCAGACTGCATTGTGCAGCTACACTGTTTTACAGGCTGTGATGTCAACTCCGGTTTCTATGGCAAAGGGAAATAATCAGTGTATGACAAGGTAGCAAAGTAGCCTGATTATCAGACTGTAGCTTTATTGAAGCTTCAGTCTGACATTGTCTCCTGTCTGAGCGATTTCAAGGGGGAGGGGATTAGAATTTCCCTCAACCCTCTGTGTGTTGCGCTGCGTGATGACGCTGAAAACGGGACTCGGCGCTGATTGGTTGTTCGTTAGACCCACCCCCCCACCACCGATTCTCATTGGATAATACATTTTTGTACCGAAGAAATTATAGGTTCACAGCGCAACACCAGACCAAGAGATGCAGTCCACTCAGAGAGTGGGCGGGGTCTTTGGGCTGGATCCAGGCTAGTAGCAAAGAGCTCTGTGGCACGGCAGAAGCTTTCAAGGTGGAGATAGCCTTGACCTTGAGAAGGAGGTAGAACTTCATATAGAACTGCATAAACAAGACAGGTGATCTGCTGCCAAGTGGAAGACAATGACAAAACATAATTTATCCATCTCCCTCCAGATGCAGATAGCCTACTCCAACACTGCCTCCGCACCAACTTGGCGTATATCTATAGTGCTCCACCCCACACTGAAGCACCACCCATGGACACTTGGACATGGTTGGGAGTTAGTGGGTGGTCGCTGTTGTCCTGTCCGCCACATGCGACCTGCACCAGGGCCAGTTGAAGAGTACAAGGAAGTTGAGAGTGAGGAGGAGGAGGATGATGCACAGAAGAGGAGGGTGGAGTCATCTGAATCTGATGATTCAGAAACCAGTGACACAAATGCTCTGACACATGTGTTTTGTGTCTGTAAAAAATTCAAACCCCAAATAAATTACTTTCCTATTCAAAAGTTATATTTTCTCTTTACTGGATGGCGGCCATCTTGAATTTTGGGGCCAAAACAAGGTCTTATGATTAAAATGGTGTCAGATTTGGAATCCTCATGGTTGACTTGTATGAAAAAAGTGTCTTCATACATGATTCTACGTCATCTGGATGGAAATCCTTTATAAAGGGTCCTTAGAGGTCAAATCAATCATCAAAACATACTTCCCAGAGGATGGTCACAGAACATCCGTTTATGACTCTACTACATGCCAGGGCTTGACATTAACGTTTTGAGCCCATTCACTTGTCCGGGCAAAAAAGTCACTTGTCCGGAGCACAAGCACACATAAATACATTTTAAATCAACTAACTGTAAGTAGGTTTTGGTGAATACATGTTTGAATATTGGATGAATATTCTCAGTTTATAAGTTAATATCCCTAGAATGTCTGTGATCTGTCGGCAAGCCTGATCAATTTGTATGAGTCGGGACTATTCAAAGTACAGGCCTCACTAGGAATTAAGCCTACAGTGGTTTATAAAAGATTAGAAGAGCTTGTGCTTAGTTGTCAGTGAGGGAGAGAAAGGGGAACTGATACTGTAGCAGCAGTGAGAAAGATTCTGAAGACAGGAAACTAGACAGGAAACAAGGGGCTCGTATCTAGGCAGGTTGCTAAGGAAACGTGCAGCAGAGAGCCATAGTAGCTGTTAAAGGCCGTAGGAACTAAACATGTCATTTTAGAAAATAGTATTCATTGATTGCAACAGTAACTTTGAGGTAAAAAGGCAGTAAAGTAAAGTAATGAATTAATGTATGGGAGAATAGTGAGGCCACAGGGGCATGCTAATTAAACTAGTAGCCTCGGAAACCCAGACATTTTTATTTACAGGGAGAAAAAAAAAGTCTGTGTCCGAGTCCACTTCAGCATAGAGTAGCGCAAACGTCGATCACTCTCTGCTGATTTCTGATCGTCTGCACCTTTGTTAAATTGATGCACACACGCACACCGTACACACACACACACACACTCCTCTCTCTCTCTCTCTCTGTCGCTCTAATTAATTGTGACTAAATTTGACTGAGGGACTGCCATTGGATTTTTTTGAATTTTCGTTTTTTCATGTCATATGAAAGCAGGGAATCATAGCTTCAAATTGACATTATTGGTTGTTCAGTTTGACCCACCAGTTTTGGAGATATGGCTTATAGAGTAATGTCTTGCAGAAAACAGCGAGTTGAGAAAACAAGCTTGAAAGATTCACTTCTGTAGTCTCTAACATTACACCTAGCTACATGTTTAAGCATTTATTTCATATTTACATGTCGATTTCAGCTCTCTCACTTATTTCAGACATGCTCTAGTATGTGAAGAGTCTGCCTGTGCTATTAACTCATTTTGAAAAATAAAATAAAATAAAAGTTTTTCTCCTCTGGTGAAAAGCTGTAATTTGCGCGATGGCAGTCTCTCAGTCAAATCTGGTCACAATTAGTCTCATGTCCAGCTGCTGCGCACAGTTTCTGCCGGCGGATCCTGCCGGGAGCTGCCTATGCCATAGAAAGCATAGGTGAGTTCCAGGCTATGAAACTAGTGACTTTTTTTCGGCATTGAAACCTTTCTGCCAGAATCTTCGAATGGATATGAATCTAGAGTACAATATATCTGACTCCAAGTCTTACTGTAGGAATTAATTGCTGGGTGAGTACACACACAGTGCTTCAAGTTTAAATGGATATGAATCTAGAGTACAATATATCTGACTCCAAGTCTTACTGTAGGAATTAATTGCTGGGTGAGTACACACACAGTGCTTCAAGTTTAAATGGATATGAATCTAGAGTACAATATATCTGTAGAACGCAGCAGCCCTTTTTTAATCAACAACCTATACTAAAAAAACATGGACCAGATTGCCAAATACTCCCTACCTAAAAATAGGCCTATGTCGTGTTGCAATGCTTAGTGAGCTTTCAGATCTGCTAGTTTCACAATATCTATCGGTTATTGTGGAACCAGTTAAGTCAAACAAAATCAAATGTCTCATTCCCACAAGTGCTTGTCAGGGTACGGGGTCCGCGGAACAAATTATGTTTATTTTGGGGGTCGTGGCCTGAAAAGTACAATACTGTACACTACAGTGACAGACACAACTCTGACATGGCATCAATCTCTCAGAGACATCACACAACCACAACCTCTAAGTCCTGCAGTCATTTGAAGCAGAGCTTCCTTCCCTGCAGACAATAGTCTACACGACACAGCTCCATGTGTTGATAAAAAGCAATACAACTTAACGTTTTCATCCTTAATAGTTCATTCATCGTATTCATTTAAAATGACATTATCTTAGCAGTTCCAGTATTTCATAATTTCATGTCATGTCATATTATACAATGTGACTATACAAAGCACGCCAACATATCATCAAACAATAATGTGTAATATTTCCTGCTAGGATGGTCAATTGACATCCAGATTAAGTTGAGACGATTTACCTTCACAGAGGAGAAGTAGAAAGGCAGTATTCACCAGGGTGTCTGAATTCATCTGAGGGTGCTGCCTGTCACTAACTTCCTCAGAAACAAACTCTGTGACGTCAACGTGGGTTAAACAGTAACTTGGTGTCGGGGAGAGACAAAAGTATTAAATGTATTTATGGTGTTAAGACATTGTTATTATGTACTCTTAGACTAAGGGCTATATCTTGCGCCACGCCTTACCCCTTACCCTAAACTTATTTGCCATTTTTTACTATTTAAAAAAAAAAACATTTAAAACAGTTCAAATAGCCGATCTACAAGCTCACAACGTGTCAATGTAGATCGGCTAGTTGAACTATTTTAAAATGTTTTTTTCAAAATAGTAAAACTTGGAATGGATGGTCCCTGGAACAAACACTGTTTGAGAAGGGGGGGGGGGGGGGGGGGGGGGGGGGTCGGTGGCCAAATCCCAAATCCTTCTACCCTAATGGACATAGGGTACACAAGCTGCATGGCTGTTTATCCGTTCTCCTTCTCCTACCAAACCACTCTGTTAGCACACATCTCTCCATGCCCCCGAATCCAGATGCACTACATTGCATCCAAGCGACTGTCATATTTACTGTACAAATATTATATATATATAAAGATCAAAACACGATCCAACTGCCCAGCTTGCTGTGGCGTCAAAATCGTCACAACTTTCCACAAAGACTCCACCAGCACAGACTAGAGCACAAGCACAGCTATCCGAAGGTTCCTCCCCCTTTCACCCCTCGCACACACACACACACACACACACACACACACACACACTGCACTGACTCGACCACTCCACAATTTCCCAAACAAGAAACACACAACAAGGACCCATGTTGCCACCGCCAACAAGTGGACGGCAATACTCCAACATCACCCCCAAAAACACACATCATGCCACGCAGAAAACACATCACTTTCAGATGATACGTGGCGTGCCGCCATGCATAAGCGTTCCACTGGCGCAACAGAAACAGCAACCGGTAATCACAACATGTTGCATGCAGCATGCGTGTGCTTCTGAAACCTTTTGTCTACGCCTATGTACATACATTACATCCACATGTGTGTCTCGCCCTCCAGCCGTAATTGCGTGTATGTGCTGGACCCGCAAGAACGCACGCACTATCCATGCACATTATTATGGCGCTAATTTACTACAGTACGTCTACGTCATTCACTGTTGTAAGGACATGTATAGAGCAACGTGGGAGGCTTCCCCATTTTTACTACCCGTTTCGCACCAGTCTCCGTGTGCCGTATCGCTCTACTACTGCAGCGACTTACATTCCCCCACCCCCCCGAACGCGCGCGCACACACACACACACACACACACACACACACACACACACACACACACACACACACACAGTTGTACAGTACCAGAACGGTTGACTCATGGGTACACTGTAGTATGGTTTGGGCTGTAAATCAAAGTAAGTATAACAACCGTCACAGTGACATTCACTCTTGACTTTACAAATGAACTGGAACAGCACCAATAATACACAATACAGTCAAAAATGTATTCTAATCGCCTGCATAAAACAAAAGGTTGTGTAGCCATTTACTAATTATGAAAAAAGTCGAGACGTACAGTAGCCTATTTGGAATTGAATTGTTATATGTTCAAATGGTTTATTGGCGCTTTAACAAAACTACCATACCAAATATATTGTAGGCTACAACTGTAATAAAATACCAATAATGGAAGTCAATAATGAAAGTAGCTATTCTTAATAATAAACTCAATGTGTTAAGTGATATACTGTAGTGTACTGTAGTAGTGACTGAGACAACAGGAAGAAAAGCAAAGCCAAGTGACAGCTGTGTAAGCCAGTGAAGCCCACATTGACCAATGTGAGCCCCACCCCAAAATGAGTTTGACAAGCATGGTTTAAAATTAAAACAATGTTTTGGCTGAGATTATAACAGATTTAAATACTTTGAATGAGGATAGACACATTCATAATTTTGTGCGTAATTTTCAATTTTAATATGTAACTGTTCCTGAAATAATTCACAATCTTTCTGATACTCGATGATGGAATTTCTTACATAATTGAATTAATTAATCCTTACTTACAAAGGTTGAAGTTGTTTACCTAATCTGAGGAACCTTCAATTTCTCCAGGATCACGTGTGTGTGTGTGTGTGTGTGTGTGTGTGTGTGTGTGTGTGTGTGTGTGTGTGTGTGTGTGTGTGTGTGTGTGTGTGTGTGTGTGTGTGTGTGTGTGTGTGTGTGTGTGTGTGTGTGTGTGTGTACGCGTGTGAGTGGGTGTGCTTACAAAATGTGTGTGTGTGTGTATGTGTGTGTGTACACACGCACACAAAATGCAAAGCCAAAAATGCAAAGCCCCATTTTCAGCAGTTATTTATTTTGTGTCCTAATGATAAACTGCTGATTCAATTCTAATTGGTTATTTCATTGATAAACCATTACCTGAAATCTGAATTACACCCGAATTATTCTGTTCAACAAATAAATGAATTGTCTTTCCTTGGGTTGAAACTAAGTGAGTGTCATTCTTGATGCACTATTTAACTTCCCTTTTCTACACCCACATTTTAACCCGGTTTCCTGAGCAATTGTGCTGACATTTTTACCATTGAGCTAATAGAGCCAGGCTGCTTGCTCAGGGGATACGTTGAATCTTATGGAGGCATAAAGCTGCCAAAATTCAATTGAAATGGCAAATACAAAAAGTCAATTGAAATAAGATAAATGCTTTTTCATTTTCACGTCATTAATGCATTTCTTGGGACAAAAATAAATCTAAAATGCAATAGCATTATTTACATTTAATCTACAGATGTGCTCATTCTATGACACAATTCAAATTATAAATAAAATATCAATATCATATCAATATCAAAAAATGCCAGCAAATTAGTGGGCAATAATTAAAATTAAAATGCAATTTAGACAATTCAAATGAAATAAGAGAAATGCTTTTTAACCTTCAGATAATTAACACATTTAAGTGAAAATATAATGCAATAGCATTTACATTTCATCTCCAGGTGTGCTCCAGGGGTGGCGGTGGCTCAGGGGTAGAGTGGCTGGATGGGAACCGCAAGGTTGCCAGTTCGAACCCGGGCTCCCCCAGAGTTAGTGTCGAAGTGTCCTTGAGCAAGACACTGAACCCCTAATTGCTCCTGATGTGCTGGTTGGTGCCTTGCATGGTTTCCGCTGCCATCGGTGTATGAATATGTGTGTGAATGGGTGAATGTAATGCACATCTATGTAAAGCGCCTTGGATAAAGGCCCTATATAAATGCACCATTTACCATTTTTGCTCATTCTATGACAGAATGAAAAAGCAAAAGCAAATAACATTGCATTTTAATTTTCAAATTAAATTAATTAAAAGGGGGGAGGGGCCGCCTCGCGACGCGAGAGAGAAAAGGAGATAGAGAAGAGAGGCAGTCGGCAGAGAGAGAGAGGGGGGCGGGTGGGGAGAGAGAGAGAGAGAGAGAGAGATCGAAAGAGAGAGAGAGGAACAAAAAGATCCACTGTTATCCTACACTAGGAGTGCTGTCATGATTTAATGTTTTTCTTTTCTTTGGGCAAGGCATCATTTCTACAACAGAATAAACATGGGAAGAATTTATATTTTATGTTTAATGTTAAAACATAGCATTCAAAAACTCAACTAGTACAACTGTTAAAGGATTTGTATTTGCACATTTCTCGGTATTGACATTACAAATGGACTGGATGTTATGGCCCAATTTATAATCTGCAAGAGGCACTAATTGCAATTTTTGCACTAATTTGGTTAAATGCTATTATTCCAAAGGTGGATTATCATTCACCATCATACTAGCTACAGTATCATGTTCTCTTGCAGTTTAAGCAAACTATTATAGACAGGTAAAGGTTTGAGAACCACTGGCCTAATGCATTTAAAATAGGGGTGTTTTCCAACCCCCCACACAGAAAGGAAATATATGAACATACGGTATATATGTGCATATAAGTGGATTTATAGGACATATACTGTGATTCCTTGTTCTGTTGAGAGAATCTTAATACAACTATTTAGTCTATTTAAAAGTAGGAAAGATAGCATAAACCTTTTAGTTGTCAATGTGTGACCACCTTCCTATTTTCCTAGTTTGAGAACCTCTGGCCTACACAAAGTCTTGTTTACATGGTTAAATACTGAGTTTATGGTATTTGCCCAGTGCCACGGACCCCCTTGTGGCTGAACTGTCAAATTGAAAACTATTTAGTGATTTGTCATTTGTTTCCAATGGTTGGGATTATAATTTATAAAACTACAGAAATGAGTGGGGATGAATGTATGTATGTGAATATATATCGATATATAACATATTGAGTAATGCATATATTGGGGGTGTAATGGTTGGGATTAGAATTTAAGCCAGGAAAATGGATTGTAATATAAATAAATAGTGGGTAATAAATATTGTGTGTGTGTCCACCACGGTGACTGTGCCAACCAACTAATGCCCCCCATGCCAACCACAAGGGAGGTGAAGCCATTAGTCTAAATATAAAAAATCGTTAAAACAGGCCAAATCAACGTTAAAAAGGCCACATTTTTGCAGTTTATACCGATGTCTATGTCGCAGCATCGGCCATCTCCCTGGAATGCTATTAGGCTTTTTTTTATGATCTTAGGGTCATCCAAATAACATATTAAAAATCACACCCGTGTGAACTGAGTGGTGCAACCCTCTCTCTCTCTGTGTGTCTCTCATTAGCAGGCAACAGTGCAGCACTATCTCTCTCTCTCTCTGTTTCTGGCACAACAGCACCACTTTTGGTACTCATTGGTACTGGTGCTCATAGTCACATAGGTAGGTGAACGGACACATGAACACATAGGTAGGTTAACACGGACATTGCTGTTCCTTGGAGTGGTTGCACCACTCAAAAATGGTGAATTATATAAATGTTGGATCACAGTAAATTCAGGGTTTGAAAGTTGGGTATCATTAACATCCTACATAAGGCGAAAATGTCTAACTTTAATTATGCTTTAAGTTGCATGTAATGTGTCAAACTAGGGGTTATTCATGATTCAGAATCCATTGCAAGCATTAGTTTTCTCCTTGGGCTAAAACGGCCATAGCCATCATCACAAATGTGATGAGGTCAGCACATTTGGGCATATTGGGCACATTAAGGATAAGTGGCTGTGGCCGTTTTTAGCCCAAGGAGTGTTTTTTGTGCAAAACTAATGCTTGTAATGGATTCAGAATCATGAATAACCCCTAGTTTGACACGTTAAATGCTACTTAAAGCTGTTAAAGGACCACTTCACCACTTTTCAACCTATCTTCATATAATAGGTCCTCACTAATAATCATGATAAAATGGCACGATTTTTTTCTACTCAAGTCTGTGTCTCATAGGAGGGCTGTGGGCAGTTTAGAAACCGTCCTCCAGTGATATCATCATTAGGCAGATTTTTTATTTTATTTTTTTCATTATCGTGAGAACGATGGCTTCCATTTTCGCATTGCAACTCTTCAGGACTAGAAAGCCTGCAGTTTCTATTAGCTTGTATTCCCCATCGATGATGTCACTGGAGGACGGTTTCTGAACTGCCCACAGACGTCCTATAGAGACATGCAGACTGAGTAGAAATAAATTGCGCCATTTTTTCATGATCATTAGTGAGGACCTATTATATTAAGATAGGTTGAAAAGTGGTGAAGTGGTCCTTTAAAGATACCCAACCTTCAACCCCTGAAATTACCATGATCCTTTCCAAAATGTATATAATTCACAATTTTTGAGTGGTGTAAACCACTCCTACAACTGGCTTTTTTGAGTGGTGTAAACCACTCCTACAACTGGCTTTGTTAGTTTATGTGTCTGTCTGTTTGTACCAAAAAATGAGCATGGTTGCTATGGTCACCCAGTTCACACAGGTCTTCATTGTCTACGTGTCTGTTCGTACCAAAAAATGAGCATGGTTGATGCTGATTGGTTGATACTGATTTCATTACGTCAGATATTACCTCAGACCATAGCTGATCAGGCTATATAATACACCACTCAGTTCACACGGGTGTGATTTTTAATATGTTATTTGGATGACCCTAAGGATTATAAAAAACGCTTTTTAGCTTAGATTGATATGCATCTAGATATGCATCAAGAGAAAAAAAGAGACCTCTGTCGTACCCTGCTTACAGAAGAGATGGCAGACTGCATTGTGCAGCTACACTGTTTTACAGGCTGTGATGCCAACTCTGGTTTCTATGGCAAAGGGAAATCATCAGTGTATGACAAGGTAGCAAAGAGCACTGTGGCACGGCAGAAGCTTTCAAGGTGTGGAGATAGCCTTGACCTTGAGAAGGAGGTAGAACTTCATATAGAACTGCATAAACAAGACAGGTGACCTATGGAGACAAGAAGCCCGTGCTGCCAAGTGGAAGACAATGACAAAAAAGAATGTATCTATCTCCCTCCAGATGCAGATAGCCTACGCCAACACTGCATCCGCACCAACTGCTTGGCGTATATCTAGTGCTCCACCCCACAATGAAGCACCACCCATGGACACTTGGACATGGTTGGGAGTTAGTGGGTGGTCGCTGTTGTCCTGTCCGCCACATGCGGCCTGCTCTCCCAACACACCTACCTGCACCAGGCCCAGTTGAAAAGGACAAGGAAGTTGAGAGTGAGGAGGAGGAGGATGATGCACAGAAGAGGAGGGTGGAGTCATCTGAATCTGATGATTCAGAAACCAGTGACACAAATGCTCTGACACATGTGTTTTGTGTCTGTAAAAAATTCAAACCCCAAATAAATTACTTTCCTATTCAAAAGTTGTACGTCACTTTCAGATGATACGTGGCGTGCCGCCAAGCATAAGCGTTCCACTGGCGCAACAGAAACAGCAACCGGTAATCACAACATGGCACTCGGTGCCGCGCTATGAGCTTGTAGATCTGCTATTTTTCAATAGCTAAAGTATAACATAATTCTTAAAACACCAAAAGGGGTTCCCGCCCGTCACTACACCATTGGTTCTCAAAGTTGGGGTCTCAGCTAGTCCTTAGAAGGGTAGAAACTAAAATCAGCCAGAGAATGTATCATTCATATACTGTACAGTACTATGCTGCGTGAATAAACATACAATTTGATAGCATACAGTAGATCACCCAGGTTTTATGGTTTTTCAATCCCCACACGTGTATGTATAAGTGTTGTAACACTTAAAATGCAGAATATGAAATTTTAACGGTAATATCGTATCTCGTATCGATATCGCAATATTTGGCATAAATACAGAGATATGAAAATTTCTGTCTATACTCTATGGCTCTGTTGTAATCCAAACGTACATGCGTGTGGGTATAGGGATAGGGTGGCCTGGCTGGGTGTATGTCTTGACTACCGCGGCCTGAATGATTCAGCCCTGCAGCCCTGGTGTGAGATATGATCTGGACAACAGATGTCAATATGAAGTTGAGGATAACATTGACCACTTCTGTGTCTTAGTCATACTTCTCTCTCCTTTCTTTCGTAATCTTTTTTGTCATCAGACGGACAGCTTGGTCATATACTTCTCTCTTTGTTGACGTTTTTTTTTTTTTTTTAAGATATTTTTTGCGGCTTACGCCTTTTATTGGTTTTTTTGAAGGGACAGACAGTAGGCTGACAGGAAACGGGAGAGAGATGGGGGAAGACATGCAGTAAAGGCCGTGTCGGGCTCGGGAGTCGAACCCGCGGCACACTGCGACTGGATTACCAGTCGGGTGCCCAGACGGTTACGCCACCGCCTGGGCCTGTTGACGTTTTGTTAACTCATCCTCCTGCCGTTAACCCAGTGGTGGAAAGTAACTAAGTACATTTACTCAAATACTGTACTTAAGTACAATTTTGAGGTATTTGTACTTTACTTGACTGTATTCCAATTTCCAATACATTTACATCTACTCCACTACATCTCAGAGCCAACATTTGTACTTTTACTCCACTACAATTATTTGAAAACTTTAGTTACTAGTTAATTTGGAGATTTACATTTTGATTAGAAAAACATACATTACTGTAACCACTTCAACCCTATATACATTTCGACCATTTGAAAATAGCTGATCTACAAGCTCACAATGCGTCGCGATGCGATGCATTGTGTGCGACCTCTCTTTTCTATTCAAATATGAATATAAACTGGAAAGGTTGCAATTTTGAAAAAGTGCAAAGTGTGGTTGCCGCAGTCGCTTACATAGGCCCCTCCCACTAATATTGCCAGCCAATTACAATGTCGCGTCACCCCTGTGATCATGTGTAAGTAATTCGAGGGGATTTATGCCCCCAAAAATCATGTTTTTTGTGACAAACGGTTAAAATTTTCGCATTTGTGGCGCCCCCTATCGATGAAAATGGAATTGCTTTTGGCTTTTGGTTGATTAAACCACCCACGACATTTGATTCAAATTTGGAGTTGATTGGACGTTTGGTTCGTGATTTGTGGCATTCTTTGTAAAATAGGCCCCTCCCACTAACTTCGGAAGCCGATTACGGCCGAACGATACGCACTATCAAAATTCCGCCTGTGGTGTTTTCATCGGAACAGTCCAGAGATCATGTGTACCAATTATTGTGAGATTTGGGCAAAATATGTAGGAGGAGAAGCAAAAAGTGTGTTTTGGAGAAAATTCAAAATGGCGGAAAATCTATCATGACGCAAATGGGTGTGGCCTATATGGTGAGATGCGTCATGACCCAAGAAAGCCAGGGACAAAATAATTTTGATTTTACGACCTACGGTTCAAGAGTTATAAGCCAAAACGTAAAGTGGGCTGTTATAGCGCCACCATGAGGCCGACCGATAACATTATAAGTTGATTAATTTTAGTAATTATTATGAACCTACCCTCCAAGTTTTGTAACTATAGTGATTACAGTCTCTGAGGAAAAAATACTTGAATGTGAGAAAATGCAATCGCATTTTCCCATTCATGTCAATGGGGAAAAAAACATTTCTCTTAAACAAATACAAGCACATCCTTCCCGATGAAACCGGTCAATTTGAGATATGGCTCAAGTGCGTACAGTCAAAACTGTGGGAGGAGTAGCGAATAAAAAAAAAGACTAATCCAGTGGAATAATATGCATGAATAAAGTGTTCCAATTACAATATCCCCTTTGGGCAACCACACTAAGGAATGGCAGCTAGGCCAAATATTATTCATGCATTTTGGCAACAATGCACAATAAAAAAATGCATGCTTTCATTTTTGTAGCTCTACAACAGAGCCATGACAGCAATGGCACAATATATATATAGGAAGTAGCAGGGGGTGCACGGCCAAAAATAAGTTTGGGAACCGTTGCGGTACAGTAAGCGGTTCCCAAACTGCAAAATTAATGACATTGAGTAAATACAAGTTTGAATTTACTGGCATTAATTATACCAGTAAGACGCCTGGCGAGAAGTCGTACGCTACAGTACAGTACAGTACAGTACACTAACTTTAATGACACCACATCGAAAATTACACATTTCCAAATGCTTTTGTGTAAAACGACCTTTATTTGGAAATGTTTTCTTCACATCTTGCCACACTAATTGAAACCCCTGCACCTGTTTGCCTTTGTCTGCCTTCTCCTGCCAAACCACACCGTTTGCACCCATGTCACCATGCACAACACCTACAGCATGCCTGTCCAGACAGAACACACTACCTTGCATCCATGCAACTGTCACATTTACAGTACAATACCCATTTCTATGAAAACCACATTCTGGCACAACACCACCTGCCTGTTTGCTGCGACGTCAAAATCGTCACCACTTTACAGAACGCATCTACACCAGAGCCATAGAGTAAGACAGAGTTATGACAACTCCGTTCACTTTATAGGACCAGTCCAATGGCGGCTCTTCTACATACACTTCTACTGGCAAATACTGACAAAGGCCTGAACCGGAAGTTGGCGGAATGCATTGCAGTCTAATGAGTCTATGGCCTTTACAGTCACACACGCATGAACATGAATCACGCGACTTCCAACCTCACAATGTCCTAACTCTGTCTTACTCTATGGCTCTGCTCCACACAAGCTCATACCAGCGCATCCAACCTATGCCCCTCCCCCTTCTGGTGGCTGACTGAGCCAGACACTCCACCACTTAGTAACGCAGCGCACATCGACAAACACCACGTAGTGTTGACTACACTAATAAGGACCCATGCCGGCCACTTAACACGCCGCCAATAATTACTCCCTACAACAAACATGACACGAAGAAAACGACCATCACTTTCTAGCAGCCGTGATGCCAAGCTGATATCTGCCCAAATTGTGCTGAGCGCCAGTCGCCTGTCACCAGTCGCCTGTCGCCAGTGTGTGAGGGCCGCACAGCGACCTGAACGTCTAGTCCACATAATTGTGGGTGTCCTTGTTATCAACTGTATGCTAATCATTTTTATTACATGGCATTGGCTTGGTTGAATGCTTGATTCCGATTGGTCAATCGCTGAATTCAGCGGTGAGTTATGTGTTGATGACAGACCTCTGCCTAATCAAGCTCTACCTACACACCCTCCGCCAACCTAGTCCCCATATATGGGGGACATGGGGAGAGCAACAGACTTGAACTCATGCTTCCTTCATGCCTGAGTGTCCAAGTTGCTCCTTTACACCTGACAGGGGGGAGTTTCCCTGGTTGGTTCCAACCAGTTCCTTTCCCCTCCATCAGGCGCCCCGGCTGGCCAGGGGGAGGCTTATGTTAACTATTAACAAATATACTTAAAACTCATGTTGGTAAATGAGGAATAGTTGTAACGTATACCAATTACCTTTTACGGATCGGAAATGGGTGGTACAGAAATTACTTTTGGAAATAATATCACATTTTTGTACCTCAACCTTGTTCCATCCATAGCTTTTCTGGATGCTATATTTTACAAAATAAATACCGCAGATGAAACAGGGAACCTTTTTTTGAATTCAATATATCAATAAAGAAGTGCAAAAGCCCTTGTAGGCTACATAATATGTAATTATGTCTCAGGCATTTCTGATGAGCATTACTTAGCTACACAGAACAGAACACAATGAACAGTAGCATTGTCGCGTGTCCCAGTGTGTTTTTCCCCTTCAGCTCCTCTCCCACCCTGTTTACCTAGAGTGGAATCGCATGCGAGTGCCAGCTGTGCCTGTTTGGCTAGCAAGCTCCAGAGACTTAAAGGACAACTTTAGTTTTTTTCATGTTTTAGGTTGTTATTAGAGAAAGTAAAAGGTGAGTGTATTTTTTTTTAATTAATTTGCTACTTTCTTTCGTTTTAGGGATTTTAGCTGTTTTTGACAGGGGGGGGGGGGGGGGGGGGGGGGCATTCAAGCATAGGGGTAAATATGTATTTCTTTACTAAATGTTATAGCGATGTATTATTTTATTATTTACTATAGTCCTACTAGACCAAGAAATTACATCTGGCCACAAAAGATGTAGGCGCGTGCGCGTGCGAGTGCACGTGCGTGCAATCACTGGTCACTGAGCATCATGAATGTACTGAAAGACCCACCCACCTCAGACATCAGCAACATTATGATGTCACTGAGCATCAGGAAGGTACTGAAAGACCCGCCCACCTCAGACATCAGTAAGATTATGATGTCACTGAGCATCAGGAAGGTACTGAAAGACCCACCCACCTCAGACATCAGCAACATTATGATGTCACTGAGCATCAGGAAGGTACTGAAAGACCCGCCCACCTCAGACATCAGTAAGATTATGATGTCACTGAGCATCAGGAAGGTACTGAAAGACCCGCCCACCTCAGACATCAGTAAGATTATGATGTCACTGAGCATCAGGAAGGTACTGAAAGACCCGCCCACCTCAGACATCAGCAACATTATGATGTCACTGATCATCATGAAGGTACTGAAAGACCCGCCCACCTCAGACATCAGTAAGATTATGATGTCACTGAGCATCATGAAGGTACTGAAAGACCCGCCCACCTCAGACAACAGCAACATTATGACACTTTATTGTCTGGGTGAAAAAAAAGTTTTTAGTGTTTTAGGGGTAAAGAAAAAAGAAAAAACATTCCCCAAAAAAGCAAATTTCTTCATGAAAAAAATGAAAAAAGAAATAAATTAGAAAACAAATATTTAAGAAGTAGTGAAATTAGCCGATCTACAAGCTCACAACACGGCGCGAAGCACCACGGTGTGAGCTTGCAGATTGATGAAGTATAAGCCGTTAATTTACGAAAACACACGAAAACGAAGGAAATAAAGTTTGAATATTGAGATAAGAGGTTCATGCCAGACAGCAAAAAACTAAATCCTAACAGTTTTTAGAAAAAGATATGTTGCTAAATCTGAAGCTAAAGTCTAAAATGACACTGATGCTGTCCAGGTCTGAATGGGTTAATGCATGTGATGTCCCATTATGAACAGCAAGGATTGGTCATCCTGCTACAGTCCTGTTGAACTGTAAAATGGACATTCTGCTTACGTTTGAATCACGCTCAGATTATCATTTCCTTTTGTATTGGTACTTTTTTCTTTAGTCCGGTTCTTTTATAAGTCAACATTCTGAACTGTAAAATCAACCGTAATCCCTAACTGTACTCTAAGGACAAACATGTTTGTTTGTACACCTGTAATATGTTAAATAAAATCTCCAGCATGCATCTGTGTAGGAAAGTATTTTTATTTCCCACGAGGACAACAGATAATAAATGAATTCGGGCACCCCTTACCCCTTATCCCTACATTTATTTGCCATTTTTTTACTATCACTATTTTTTTAACTAGCCAATCTACATCGACACGTTGTTAGCTTGTTGATCGGCTATTTGTACTATTTGAAAATGTTTGAAAATAGTAAAAAATTGTAAATAAGTTTAGGGATAAGGGTGGCGCAAGATATAGGGCCATGTGTGTAAAATGTAGAAGGCTTCAGCAGTAAAATACTATTCTCTGTTGAAGAGCCAGCCTGATGCAAACAGTTGAACTACATACATACTAGATTCATCTTCTTGTGTATTACTGCCACCCTGTGTTCAAAGGGCATATCACTTTTTTAAATCTTTATTTATGGTTTATTTCACATTATCATGAGAACATCATTTGGCCGTGCTGTCCTCAATCTCAATCTAACTAACCTTGCATCTGCAGGATAGAGGGTTCAGGTTTTGGATTGAGTAAAACATTCTTTTGTTCAGAGTGAAACATTCTTCAAACTTTGACTTAGGCGGAAGATGTGGGAACGAAGGGAGTTGTATTGCGAGGCTACAAATTTGGTGAAATTAGAGTTGGGTATTGTAATTATCTGTGAGTGTAGAAAAGGCAGCAAAAGTATTATCCACAAAGAGGTCACCCAGAAAGTTCAGACCATTTCTCCTCCAGAGCTGGAATGCAAAGTCGGACTGTGAAGCAGGGAAGAGATAGTTGGAGACTAATGGAAAGAGATCGCTTATTGGATTGAGGTTCACATGTTTCTTAAATTGAAACCAAACTTTAGCATAAGCTAAAATAGCAGGACCCAACCCACCAAAAGAAAAGACAAAACCTGCGTCTTATAAAAGGAAATAATACTTTATTTAAAAATGTATATTTTTAATTTCCTGAAAAATGAACTTTTTGGAGTTGGGTGGTTTCTTCCCAACAGCAATGATATTTAACAGCTTCTAAGAGCTTATCGTCCCTGTCGGATGGATGTCTAACTGCTAAGAGCTTATCGTCCCTGTCGGATGGATGTCTAAGAGCTTATCGTCCCTGTCGGATGGATGTCTAACTGCTAAGAGCTTATCGTCCCTGTCGGATGGATGTCTAAGAGCTTATCGTCCCTGTCGGATGGATGTCCTTCTAAGAGCTTATCGTCCCTGTCGGATGGATGTCTAAATGCTAAGAGCTTATCGTCCCTGTCGGATGGATGTCTAACTGCTAAGAGCTTATCGTCCCTGTCGGATGGATGTCTAAATGCTAAGAGCTTATCGTCCCTGTCGGATGGATGTCTAACTGCTAAGAGCTTATCGTCCCTGTCGGATGGATGTCTAACTGCTAAGAGCTTATCGTCCCTGTCGGATGGATGTCTAACTGCTAAGAGCTTATCGTCCCTGTCGGATGGATGTCCGAAACTGTTCTTTTTCAACGATTCAAATTCCAAAGTAGCAAAAGTAGCAGATCTACAAGCTCGAAACGCATCGCTTTGCACCACATTTCGAGCTTAATAATTGTAGATGTGCTACTTTTTATGCTTTTGTGTCACTCTGTAGTACAATATGATCAAGTAGGGCGTTAATTCACGGAAAGAAAAAAAGGTTTAAATATGGAGACAAGAGGTTTCTGCCCGACAGAAACGATAACCCAGAGTCAGGCTGTAAAACTTTGAGTCACTAGTGTTCCGGATAGCGTACTGGTGCATGCATGTAAACATAGCCTAGTGACTGACTAGACACATTTAGCTTCACGGCGAGGGAGAATGTGTAGTATGGAGCTGTGTAGTATTGTCAATGTATGTGTGATCTGTCTATGTATTGTGCATTTATTGTGTTGTGATTTCTTTGTATCCTGAATTCCTGATGGTTGCTTGGTACAAAATGAACGTCCGCAAGCCGGGCAAAGCATCCATCCATCCATCCATCCATCCATCCATCATTGTAACGAGGAAGTAGCTCTGAACATACTACTAGCAATCAGTTCATTCATTGTGCATTAGTATGACTTCTCTCAAAGGCTACAATTAATATATCAAGTTTAACCACATTACACAACTCGTCCAGACTGTTTAAAACAATGGGGACATTACATTTGTACAGTTTCAACCAGAAGATCAATCAATTAATTATGTTAGGCCCTACTTTTAACATCATGGGACATATGCCTGACTTTACAGTAAGCTTCTAACATCATGATGGGTCATTATAATATTTTTGTAGAAAAAATGCTGCTATTTGTCCCAAGGTGACTGCAAAAGATTGCTGCTTTTTGTTTCAAAAAGGTTTTTATAGCCTGTATAAAATATACAATGTATATATTATATACATTTTACAGGGTATAAAAGCTTTGTTAAACGACACAATGTGACATTTACACAATGCTGTACCCACTCCAACATACCCCATTTTCAACTGTTTTTTATTATATTTTGACACTTGCTTTGGCCATGTAAACGTATGCTTTCTCATGCCAATAATTTAATTGGGCAAAAATAATAATACACGATTTGTATGCTATGAAGCATCTTTCATGACAGCAGCCTAGATTGCATTAAATTAAAAAAGACCAACCACATGATCCTGCAACACTATCTATGTCTTTAGAGAACACTCTGACAACATCTCCTTCCTCAACGCTCCACTAGGAAGCAAAGAACAGTCATCAATGGCAGCAAACATTATGAAATGAATCACTATTCACTGCCCACTTCACTCTCAGAAGGGAGTATCACAACTCTTCAATGTGGTTAGTGAGACCAAACACTTTAGAAACTCATCTCTCGGCCTGGGCCGGCCTAGCGGTCCAGGTCCAGCCTGACAGCGTGTCGCGGGTTCGAGTCCCGATCCTGACGACCTGCTGTGTGTGTCCCCCTCCATCTCTCTCCCAGTTTCCTGTCAACCTACTGTCATCTATAGGCAAAAAATATATATATATATATCTTAAAAAAATTCTCAAGTTGAAAACTATAGAAATGATCCCTGAAAGTATAGTAACATGATTTGTCCCCACAAGTACAGGACTTGTGAACAAGCAGGTCCCATCTCAGTGCTGTGCATAACATGTGTAATGTGATGCCTCTTGAACTGTGACTGGTAGCCTATTCCATCATGCTCTCTGTAAGAGGAGCTGTGTAGTATTGTCAATGCATTGTGTGATCTGTCTATGTATTGTGTTCTGATTTATTTGTATCCTGAAATCTGTCTGTCTGTCTGTCTGTCTGTCTGTCTGTCTGTCTGTCTGTCTGTCTGTCTGTCTGTCTGTCTGTCTGTCTGTCTGTCTGTCTGTCTGTCTGTCTGTCTGTCTGTCTGTCTGTCTGTCTGTCTGTCTGTCTGTCTGTCTGTCTGTCTGTCTGTCTGTCTGTGTTTTGCTGCTACAGCTAGGGGGTGCCAAAGGCTTAAGATTTGAGGTCAGAATCCAAGCAGCTCAAAGAAGTAAATGTTGATATTGAATGGCTCATGTGCCTTTTGAAACGAGATGAGCTGACCAGTGTGAAATCACCAATCCCTGTCTAGCTGCTCCAGATCAGATTTAGTCTCCTTTTCTGTGTTAGGTCAGCCAACTCTTATGACCTAACAATAATAATAACAACAACAACAACAACATCAATAACAATAACAATAACAATAATATAAATGTACTTAGTCTAAGTGTCACGAACCGTCCCACTTGAATACAATTAAACAAATATAATGTTTTTACTACAAAATAATACAAGTCTTAATTATTGATGTATTGACATATTTGTAATGAAATCATGTCAACTGGAGAGGAGGCATATATGAAAAAGCAATACAATCTAACTAATTCAGATGCGTCTCCGCTCGTCTAAACCGCTGGTAATATTGAGAGGCAATGAACAGCATCACAGCAAGGAAAGGACAAGACTCACAAGAGCATGGGACGTGCAGAGTGTTAGAGGGGCAGGGGCTAAAATCCCGTAAGGGGGCACTTTTGGACAACAATAGCGAAAATATTTCCGCTATCGAGAGCTATTGAGAGCTTGTAGATCAGCTATTTTCGGGGCGCAACCCAGCACTCTTTAGCTAGTGGAGATGCGGTGTAACGACATGGATTTCACAAGCAATTCTCCTGAATGTTGCTTTCCGGCATGGCATGGAAAGGAGTGCCATTTGCATTTCTTTCACCATAGTAAATGCTGCATTCCTGGCCTGGAAAGGGCGCTTGTTTTACAGACGGGTAAAAGGGCAGGGGCTGCGGAGCCCCCTTTGATGTCTATGTGTGCAGTGCACCTCCCTGCACAAGACTAATATGACCCACAAGCTGAATGGTGTCAATGACAAGCAATCTTCAAAACACAAGGCATCATAATAAGGCGCATAATACACAATATTGGTGAATGTACACACGAGCCTATAGACTTCAGAGAGCCACTACAAAATGTTCACAACAAGACAGAGTATAAGACCACTTTATCACCTCTAGAAAGTGGAAGTGTGACCGCAGCTGCAAGCCCAAATATCTGAGAAGAAGAAACTTAAGACGCTTGTGTGAAATGTATTCGTTAGGAATAGTGGAGCTGTGCGCCAATATGGCTTAGAATAAAGGAAATAGGGACGTCAACAATTTGAATTTAATTTAATATAATTCTGGTGTGTCAGGCTCAAAATAGAGTTTAGAGAAGTTCCAAAAAACAAACAAAAAACCCCCACATAGAATGGTTATTGGAAACATGCAGTGAAATATTTATAGCAAAAATTACTTTTCATTGAAAAGGTTACACAGTATGATACAGTACTGTCTGGAAGGAAGAAATAAAGAAATCTCTTCCATTGAGTAACATGAATAAAATCAATTATCTGCAGCAGAAAGCAGTTCGGATTGGACACTTCAACCCAACATATTTTTCACGACTACACTTTATCATAATTAAAAAATACAACATTTCATATCAATTGATATGTGATGAGAATATTTGCGTAGTAAATATACTCAATTACACTGTTTAATATATACACAGTAAGACGCCCTGAGGGCGAGAAGCGACCTCGCCCTAAAAAGGCGCTTTGGCATGGGGGGGGGGGGGGGGGGGTCGGTATCAAGATATGGAATGAATGATGTACTGGCCATATATGGAGCGTGTCTTGAGTGTACAGGGTTTGATGAGGTCAGATCAACATATGGAATGTCAGAACAGGAAGGGTGGGTAGGGAAGGATCAACATATGGTACTGTACTGTATGTCAGAACAGGTCAGCTCCATATATGGAGATCTGAGGGTTTGAGGTTTGAGGTCAGATGTAGAGTTGCTGGCCGGCTCCATATATGCAGATCTAGGTGAAGTCTTCTCCATGTATGGTTATACAGGGTTAGATGAGGTTGTGATCTTCAGAGATGGCCATATATGGTGGCATGACGTGTCACGAGGCGTGACCATATATGGAGGTGTGATGTCACGAGGTGTGACCATATATGGTGGCATGACGTGTCACGAGGCGTGACCATGTATGGAGGTGTGATGTCATGAGGCGTGACCATGTATGGAGGTGTGATGTCAGGAGGCGTGACCATGTATGGAGGCGTGACTAGAACATAGGTGCAGGTTCACAGTAAATGTGACCTACGGTCGGGCCGTCCTAGTGTAGTGGTTAGTGTTAGAGCATATCTCTGCTGTCGGGAGGAAACCTCATAACTCCAAAATGTTCATTTCTCAGGAAATGAAAAATATAAATTTTTCAGGAAATTAAGAAAACCTTATATTTTTTAAAACAAAGCAATACAGCGTCATCAAGGTTGGTGTTGTAACTTTATATATTGTCAATTACTTCCATGAGAGGTGGTGGAGTTAGTTGCTTTAGCAGACATTTTGAGGGTCCAATGGAGTTAAGATGTTTTGTCCAATGCGTTTTTACTACTTTCCATTGGTTCAATATTTTCGAAACAACACACAGACGTAAAGGGTGTTCAATAGCACTGATTTATGGAGAAAAAAAATCTAAAACCTGAAAAATGGAGTTAGACAGCAGAGATATATGCCTTTCATGCGGAAGGTTATGCATAGACACTGCCCTGTGGTGGACAGCAACGGGTTCCTAACGCCAAATCAAATTACTTCAGATCCACTGTTGATTTCCTCGACTAAAACTTAAGACGAAAAAATTTCGTCGACTAGCTTTTTTCCACTGATGAAAACTAATGAAAACTAAGCTATGATGACTAAAACTAAGACTAAATATACTGACAATTTCGTCAACAAATAAAAACTAGACTAAAATGTGATATAACGGTTGCAACAATCTGAGGGTCCAGGGTTCAGGTCCCTGTTCAGGCTCCAATTCTATAACGGTTGCAGCAACAACAATTAAGGAACCAATTATAGCAAAATGAGGGAGGTGGTGGGTCAGTTCAGAATAAGAATAACTAAAGAAATCAGTAAATAAGTTTAACTGTAATTTATTAAATCAAAACAAAATAAAGTTTAATAACAAAATGTTCACTTAATCAAATCAAAATAAAATAAAACTGCCTCAAAGGGTATGGGTGTAAAGTCCAAGTGTCCTGGCACTGTCCAAAACTAAACTTAAATGTCCAAAAAAGAAAATCAAAATGGAACCCAGTCAATGCTGTGTGTAGTGGTAAGTCTCCTCTTACCACCCTGTACACTGTTCCGCAAAGTCCGTCCTTAATCGAATATCCAATATCCAGGGAACTAATCCAAAATGGAAAGAAGGTCTCTAAATCCAATGGTAGAATCCAATATTCAGGAAAGTACTCCAGAAATGAAATATGGCAAGACTTGGGAAATATTCCTCTTGCTTCTCCAGTAGCCTGTCTGTCTCTCTGTTCACCTCCACTCTGGACTGAGTCAATCTCTCCAGGTGGCCCAAACATTACAAACTAATATAATTTAAAAAAAAAAAGAATTGTGCTGACTAATTACACATGATATAAGAGTACAAAATGTTGCAGTTGCATTGATGTTACATTGCTGAATCGATTATGCTAAATAGCACCTTGAAGAGATGTAAACACCGGTGATAAAATGGCCATCCGGTGATAAAATGGCCACCAACATAATCCAAAAAGTCAACCAAAGAACATCCTTTACAGGATCTCCTCACTGGTCAACAAAAACACCTTGAAGACCTAAACAGGAGCCCTCGTACAAGGTTTCTTTGACTATGCATGCACCTCCTGGTACCACAGCACCTCAAAGGCCCTTAAAACTAGGCTCCAGACTTCCCAAAACAAACTGGTCAGGCTCCTACTTGGCCTCACCCCCCGAACCCACCTCACCCCTGCCCACTTTGACAGGCTGGAATGGCTTAGAGTCGACGAGTACAGCATCTTGCAATGGGTCTGGTCCACAAGATTCGATACACCAAGATACCCATGTACTGTACCTGTCTAGATACTTCCTTAATGTTAACGAAGTCCACACCCACAACACCAGAGGGAGTGCAACGAACCATGTACAACCCAGATTCGGCACAAACAAGGGACTAAATTATTTTCGCTCCTATGCCACCAAAATGTGGAACGCCCTACCAACAGTCATTAAGACATGCGAATCCCTTGACTCTTTCAAAACCGCTCTCAAAGGGCACCTACGGACGGCTGCAATTCATTATAATGCAACATAACATCAGTAAACAGATTCAGATACAGATCTGTTCATCTGATGAATGAAATGGTAGCTATGTGGCAAAACAGATATTGTTAATGTTAGTCAAACATAGCTAGCCTGTTTGTTAGCTCTGCCTTGGTGTTTACATCTCTTCAAGGTGCTATTTAGCATAATCGTTTCAGCAATGTAACATCAATGCAACTGCAACATTTGGTACTCTTATATCATGTGTAATTAGTCAGCACAATGGATTCATGTTGAAATTTATATGGTGTGTGAAATGTGTGTAAAAGAGTGGACACACTTCATAAAAATGAGTTGACATGCACACATTCTTTTAGGGTTACAGGTTATAGCCAGGGTTAATTCTTTATGTGCGAATTATGTCATACTGTGCAGATTGTAGATTGGCCATTTTTGTTTTTTGCACATTTCTGAATGTACATGTAACAACTGTCCTACCTATATTCACATGCAAGGCAAAGTGTCACTCACAAAGCAACCAGGAAAAGCATTGGTGGTAGACTATAGCCAGCTTCTGCTGTATATACAGAGTGCAACTCTCTGCAATGCTAACCTTGCTGTGTCACTTTTGTCCTGATGCATGAAACATCAAATTACATCAAATGTCAAATTCACAATTTCAATAAACTAGAGTGTAAAGACGCTGTGTTGTGATTACAACTGTGATATCGTACAATGTTTATTTTAGGACGGACAACCTACGCGTGTGTGTGTGTGTGTGTGTGTGTGTGTGTGTGTGTGTGTGTGTGTGTGTGTGTGTGTGTGTGTGTGTGTGTGTGTGTGTGTGTGTGTGTGTGTGTGTGTGTTCAATAAGTCATGTTGCTTACTTATGCTGCATTTCATACATACAGCACTATCTAGCCTAAACATGTCAGATACTTTAAATTGATTAATTTAGCTATCTTTATATCAAATCTAATGGTAGTGGTGGTGATGATAAAATAGTAAGCATGCTGTAGCTCTAGGTACTCAGAATGAATAACTTTGATAGCTGTGGCCATTCCTGGCACTTAATAAAACAATAGATGTTGTGTCCTTCTGTACACTTAGGGGTAGACCTTATCTGGATTAATGAGAAGTGATTTACACTGCTAACCATTCATTGTTATTTAGCAATAACAAAATAGCTAACCAGCACCCATTCAATGCCACTGATAAACATACTTATGGGTTAAAAAGTAATGTTTTCATTCTTGGCTAACCCATGCACATTGGCAGTAGAGCCAAATAACCAGGATGTATACAGCACTGTATACAGTTAATTGATTTAGCGATTATTATTATTATGTTATATTTATTATTATAAACAAGCTTCATGACAGTATGACAAGTCAAATTATAAAGCATATTCAACTTAAACCTATACCATACAGAACTGTGGGCTAATAACATCACTTGCTTGAATGAGTATAATAATTAATAACTTGTTGAATGAAAATTCATGTGAACGAACAATATTAGTGACAAATGCAGTTAATGCACGTTGTGTTTTGAAAGCTGCATGGGGTTTCCCCACACTGGCTGTGTCCATATAAGGGCATCTATGTCACTATGACACTCCCTGAATGGGAGACCTTCAAGAACATAGGGCCGGGTCATAATGTGCCTCATTACGTCATATTGTCTCTTTATTGTTAATGGCGTTTAATGTTTGTTTTATATCACCATTAGTTAGACTTTAATATATTAGCGCCCCTCACTTCACACGGGTGTGATTTATTTTGTAGCCTAGGCTATAACAGTGGTTCCCAAACATGTTCATGTCAAGGACCCCCAAATGGACACTCATTAGCCCACGGACCCCCATTTGAAAATATATGCCAGGGATCCGGACCCCCATAAGAGAAGATGTTCACGGCTCTAGCAGTGACTCTCAACCCCTTCAAGTTTGACATGCATTAGTCTATACGGACCCCATTTAATGGCATTTCTACCTCTGGGACCCCCAATTTATATTGTAAAATCCATGTTAATGTAACTCAGAGTGTACAAATGCATTTGTACATTTGTACACTCAGAGTTACAGACCCTACTGTCATCTATCAAAGACAAAAATACCCAAAAACATCATAAAAAAAAAGAAACTCATCTCTCAAGTTGAAAACCATAGAAATGATCCCTGAAAGTATAGTCTTGCTGTGAAGGGGGGTGGAAACGACTAGTGATTCATGTGAATGTCACTTTCAATAACGGTTGGTCACTATACTGTCAGTCAGAAATCCTGAATAAGCATTTGAACATGATTTGTCCCCACAAGTACAGGACTTGTGAACAAGCAGACCCCATCTCTGTTCTGTGCATAACATGTGTAATGTGATGCCTCTTGAACTGTGACTGGTAGCCTATTCCATCATGCTCTCTGTAAGAGGAGCTGTGTAGTATTGTCAATGCATTGTGTGATCTGTCTATGTATTGTGTATTTATTGTGTTCCTATTTCTTTGTAACCTGAATTCCTGATGGCTTCTTAGTACAAAATGAACGTCTGCAAGCCAGGGCAAAGCATCCATCTATCTATCCATCTATCTTTCTATCTAGTACTGTATGTGTTTTGCTGCTACAGCTAGAGGGTGCCAAAGGCTTAGGATTTGAGGCCAGATTCCAAGCAGCTCAAAGGGGTGCAGTACTTAGTTCAGAGTTCAGACTAGTCATTCATGGTCCGACAAACGACAACCTACCTCAAACCCTAAACTAACCATAACCGCAAGCACAGGAGCAGCGCATGTCTGACATGGACTAATGTCCACGGAATTACGTGCGGATCCCGCTCAAAGAAGTAAATGTGCCTTTTGAAACGAGATGAGCTGACCAGTGTGAAATCACCAATCCCTGTCTAGCTGCTCCAGATCAGATTTAGAGTCTCCTTTTCTGTGTTAGGTCAGCTAACTCTTATGACCTAATAATAATAATATAAATGTACTCTAAGTGTCACGAACCGTCCCACTTGAATACAATTAAACAAATATAATGTTTTTACTACAAAATAATGCAAGTCTTAATTATTGATGTATTGACATATTTGTAATGAAATCATGTCAACTGGAGAGGATATGACACAGACTAATGCTCAGTCGGAATTACGTGCGGACCCCGCTCAAAGAAGTAAATGTTGATATTGAATGGGTCATGTGCCTTTTAAAACGAGATGAGCTGACCAGTGTGAAATCACCAATCCCTGTCTAGCTGCTCCAGATCAGATTTAGAGTCTGAGCAGAGTGCAGAGTGTTAGAGGGACAGGGGCTAAAATCCCGTAAGAGGGCACTTTTGGACAACAATAGCGAAAATATTTTCGCTATTGAGAGCTATTGAGAGCTTGTAGATCAGCTATTTTTGGGGCGCAACCCAGCACTCTTTAGCTAGTGGAGATGCGGTGTAACGACATGGATTTCACAAGCGATTCTCCTGAATGCTGCCTTCCGGCATGGCATGGAAAGGAGTGCCACATAGTAAATGCTGCATTCGTGGTCTGGAAAGGGTGATTGTTTTACAGACGGGTAAAAGGGCAGGGTCTGAAGCAAGGCATCACAATACTTCCAAGTATGCGTAATACACAATATTGGTGAATGTACACAAGAGCCTATAGACTTCAGAGAGCCACTACAAAATGTTCACAACAAGACAGAGTATAAGACGATGCTTTATCACCTCTAGAAAGTGGAAGTGTGACCGCAGCTGCAAGCCCAAATATCTGAGAAGAAGAAACTTAAGACGCTTGTGTGAAATGTATGGTCACTGGGCTTCAACTATCGTTAGGAATAGTGGAGCTGTGCGCCAATGGCTTAGAATAAAGACAAGGAAATAGGGATGTCAACAATCTGAATTTAATTAATATAATTCTGGTGTGTCAGGCAGACAGTCTGGTTCAAAATAGAGTTTAGAGAAGTTCCAAAAAACAAACAAAAAACCCCCACATAGAATGGTTATTGGAAACATGCAGTGAAATATTTATAGCAAAAATAACTTTATTGAAAAGGTTACACAGTATGATACAGTACTGTCTGGAAGGAAGAAAGAAAGAAATCTCTTCCATTGAGTAACATGAATAAAATCAATTATCTGCAGCAGACAGCAGTTCGGATTGGACACTTCAACGCAACATATTTTTCACGACTACATTGTATCATAATTAAAAAATACAACATTACATATCAATTGATATGTGATGAGAATATGTGCATAGTAAATATACTCAATTACACTGTTTAATATATACACAGTAAGACGCCCTGAGGGCGAGAAGCGACCTCGCCCTAAAAAAGGCGCTTTGTCATGGGGGGGGGGGGGGGGTCGGATCAAGATATGGAATGAATTATGTACTGGCCATATATGGAGCGTGTCTTGAGTGTACAGGGTTTGATGAGGTCAGATCAACATATGGAATGTCAGAACAGGTCAGCTCCATATATGGAGATCGATGGGTTTGAGGTTTGAGGTCAGATGTAGAGTTGCTGGCCGGCTCCATATATGCAGATCTAGGTGAAGTCTTCTCCATGTATGGTTATCCAGGGTTAGATGAGGTTGTGATCTTCAGAGATGGCCATATATGGTGGCATGATATGTCACGAGGCGTGACCATGTATGGAGGTGTGATGTCACGAGGCATGACCATGTATGGAGGCGTGACTAACACACAGAGATGCAGGTTTTCACAGTAAATGTGACCTACGGTCGGGCCGTCCTAGTGTAGTGGTTAGCGTTAGAGCATATCTCTGCTGTCGGGAGGAAACCTCATAACTCCAAAATGTTTATTTTTCAGGAAATGAAAAATATACATTTTTCAGGAAATTAAGAAAACCTTATATTTGAGTGGTGTAAACTTTGTTAGTTTACGTGTCTGTCTGTCTGTCTGTCTGTCTGTCTGTCTGTTCGTACCAAAAAATGAGCATGGTCGCTACGGTCACCCAGTTCACCCGGGTGTGATTTCATTACGTCAGACATTACGTCAGATCAGAGCTGATCAGGCTATATAATACCTTACACCACTCAGTTCACACGGGTGTGATTTTTTTTTAAAACAAAGCAATAAAGCGTCATCAAAGTTGGTGTTGTAACTTTATATATTGTCAATTACTTCCATGAGAGGTGGTGGAGTTAGTTGCTTTAGCAGACATTTTGAGGGTCCAATGCGTTTTTTACTACTTTCCATTGGTTCAATATTTTCGAAACAACACACAGACGTAAAGGGTGTTCAATAGCACTGGTTTATGGAGAAAAAAATCTAAAACCTCAAAGATGGAGTTCTGGGGTTTCCTTCAGACAGCAGAGATATATGCCTTTAATGCGGGAGGTTATGCATAAACACTGCCCTGTGGTGGACAGCAACGGGTTCCTAACGCCAAATCAAATGACTTCAGATCCACTGTTGATTTCCTCGACTAAAACTTAAGACGAAAAATGTTCGTCGACTACCTTTTTTCCACTGATGAAAACTAAATGAAAACGAAGCTATGACTAAAACTAAGACTAAATGTACTGACAATTTCGTCGACAAATAAAAACTAGAGTAAAATGTGAGGAAGGGACTAGTGGACAAGAGATCCAGTATAAGTCATTTTACACTTGGTTTGCATGCTGAAAATAGCAGATCTACAAGCTCACGCGTTGTGAGCTTGTAGATCGGCTATTTTCAGAAAGTGTAAAAATGACGGCATCAAGGCCCGCCAAAATACATTTTAGTTGACTAAATCAACTGTAGATTTAGCCGACTAAAATCTTTTGATATTTAGTCGACTAAAACGAGACTAACACTAAAACATTCCGGGTGACTAAAACTAAAATCAAAAACAACACTGGTCTCCTATGGAGGGGCGTCTGAAGCCTGTCCTGGTCGGGGTATCAGGGTGTAAAAACAAATCCATCCACTGTCTGATAAACTAAAAGACTTTGATGAATCACTATCATCCATTTGTCTGTGTTGAACTGATGGTCTTGCTTCTGATCAGGATCATCTGATCATGCTGGAAGTGTGAATTCAATTAAGGTTGAGTTATAATATTAATAATAATGCATCCTCCTGGGTGACAGCAGACTGCTGGGCGAGAGCTGGCGCTTTGGCATGGTGGGGGTCAGATCAACATATGGAGTGAATTCTGTACTGGCCACATATGGAGCGTGTCTTGAGTGTACAGGGTTTGATGAGGTCAGATCACTCTCAGAGTTACAGACCTGTTATGGTCATTCAGGGCTGTGTGTGCTGTGTGTGTGTGTGTGTGTGCATGAGTGCATCCAGGTCACATGGTGTTACTGTTCCTCCTAGATCTGGCACAGAGACACTGAGGAACCATAGCTCCAGCACCCGAACCCAACACAGAGTGGTTCAGTGGAAGTGGTCTGGAAGGTGTGAAGGTGTGTCAGTGTGTTAGAGGACACTTTGTAGAAGGACAGAGTGCCAGCAGAGCAGTCCACGTACACTGCTACTCTGTTGGAGCGACGGAGACGGAAGACAGAGTCAGAGGGACGGACAGAGAGTTCAGTCCTCCCCCCATTGTGAAAGACAGAGTAACTGTTGTTATCCTCATAACATTCCAGACTCCAGGACACGTTGTTGTATCCTAACCTAGCACCGGCGGTTCCTCTCATCTTCATTTCTCTGGTTGTCCCTGATATATAAACCCGTCCACTCCACTCTACCTCAGAGTAACACCGTCCAGTCAGAGTCTCTCTACACAGAACCTGTCCCCAGGAGGTAAATCTGTCTGGGTGATCTGGATAGTGCTGATCCTTTCCCACCAGTGTCACCTTCCTGTAGTTCTCAGACAGAGAGAGTCCTCTGTATGCTGTGTTTGGATCCAGTGTGAGTTCACACACATCTGATGAGAGAACAACACACAACACAACACCACTTTACAATCACATACAACTTCATAATAATATACAACATTGAACTTATTAACCACTATGCGCACTGCTTCAAATAGTATTGAAAATGGCAGATCTACAAGCTCACAATGCATTGCGGTGCGTTGTGAGCTTGTAGATCTGCCATTTTCTGTATGATGTTCAGCTGCTGTATAATTACCTTGAATATATCTGGTTAATAATAACAACAACAACAACAACAACAACAACAATAAGATCTACAAGTTCACAGCACATGGTGATGGATGTACACTCACTATGTACGCACATACAATCATGCACGCACACACACACACACACACACACACACACACACACACACACACACACACACACACACACACACACACACACACACACACACACACACACATCAATAATAATGAAGGCACTCGATCTACAAGCTCAGATCGCAACACATTGGGGTTCAAATTGTTCAGAAACCACTATTTTAAAAATATCAGATCTATGCAGTGTGAGCTTGTAGATCTGCTATTTACAGTAAAATGTTCACCTATAATGACGTGTCCAGAATGGAAATATATTAATAATAAATATATTGCATATAATAAATAAGATCTACAAGTTCACAACACATCACCATGCAGCACGCACGCACGCACGCACGCACGCACGCACGCACGCACGCACGCACGCACGCACGCACGCACGCACGCACGCACGCACGCACGCACGCACGCACGCACGCACGCACGCACGCAGGCAGGCAGGCTGGCAGGCTGGCTGGCAGGCAGGCACGCGCGCGCGTGTGTGTAATAGGGCATTAACGACTTGAGATTTTTTTTTTCGTATGACGGGGGACGGGGGGGACGGGGGTTAACAGGGGCTGGTGGAGGTGCACGCGCTCAAATACGGAGCATGTCAAACAAAGCACTGCGCACAGCCGCACACACACAGTGGCCTCTCCAATATGGCACAGTGTATGTATCATCTATATGGCAAAGCGCTGATTATCAAAACATAAAACTATAATAGTAAATACTAAACAGTGTGTGCGTCGCGCGTCCCCCGTGGGCCGCGTAGAGGCTCACGGCCCGGTCGCGAACAGTTTGTTGGGCCGCCGGCCACGGGGAAGAGAAAAGGAATAAAAAAGCCTCAAATTGGGCAGGCACTTTAGACCATGCGGCCGCTGACTCGGAGGGGGAAGTGAGGGCTGCCCCAGCCTGTGAGCTCGCAGATCTATGCTTCATGCAACGAATGTACCCGTACGTTTGTTCTATTAAAGGGTAGATCGCTACCGTTTAGGGGCTCAGCAGCCCCCCAAACGGTGGCGGATCTACCCTTTATAGAACGAACGTACCGATATGCTGTGAGCTTAGCCTGTTGCTAACGTGACCCCCCTTCTCTCTCTCTCTCTCTCTCTCTCTCTCTCTCCTCTCTCTCTCTCTCTCCTCTCTCTCTCTAACGCGACTGGCACATCATCAGAATACAATCTACATTACCTTCCACGTGAACCTTCTCCTCCTCCAACTCGATAACGTTCTCATGTTAGTTTGTTACTTATTTTCTGAGCCATGTAAATAAACAACAACCCGCACTGACCGGAGACGGAGAGGTTCATATGATGTGCCCCACGCATAAAGCTAAACCAGAAACAGGACAGTCATTGCGTCAGCACGGATGTAGCCTCGGAAAGCCAGACGTTTTATTTCCAGCAAGGAGGTGAGGGGGATATCGTTTGGGGATAAAGTTTCCGCGCTTCTATCTGTTACTTCTCTGACACAGCGCAGTTCAAACTTCAAATTCAGTCAGTCAATAGTGGGACACCGCGCGCTGAGAGCCACAGATGCAGTTGGTTTTTAATGAAGGGCGCGTTCTGAATGCAATGCAAACTAATAGGCGAGTGCGCTCCGGTCGAGTCCGGTGCATATGCAAAGGGAAATAATGACTTCTGTCCGTGACAATAATCAATGCTACAGTTTGAATTCTGTACACACGCACACATAGCAAAAAATATGATATGGGGAAACTTTTTTTTTATATAGGAACATTGCGGTTGCCATCTGGCCACTCTACCCCTGAGCCACTGCTGCCCCTGTGCGTGTGTGTGTGTGTGTGCGTGCGTGCGTGCGTGTGTGCGTGCGTGCGTGCGTGCGTGCGTGCGTGCGTGCGCACACACACACACACACACACACACACACACACACACACACACACACACACACACAAACACAGGGGCAGCAGTGGTTCAGGGGTAGAGTGGCCAGATGGCAACCGCAATGTTCCTATAGTTCGAACCCGGGCTCCCCCAGAGTTAGTGTCAAAGTGTCCTTGAGCAAGACTCTGAACCCTAATTGCTCCAGATGTGCAGGTTGGTGC
>NC_136810.1:59135201-59240201 GCF_951216825.1 Electrona antarctica
GTCAGGAATCAGAGCCCATGTGGTACGTGTCTTTACCACTCGGCTATCAGTGCCCCGACAGGAAGCTATTGATGGACATTGTCAAAATAAAAGCCTCAGATAGTCTGAGTTTTAACCCATTCAGGACGGGAACCCCTTTTGGTGTTTTATGCATTATGTTGTACTTTTTGAAATTATATATCGTGAAAATGTGGTGCAAATCTTTGAATATATATTGCTCCATATATGAGGACGACGGCGACATCCAGCACTGACATCAGGCTAATGTAGAAACCTCATATATGGGTATACACGTTTGGCATCGTCATCATGACACGCACCCAGTAAGAACCTTAAGTACAATCCGAAAAGTTAATGCACAATCTATGTAAAGGTGTGTGAATGGGTGAATGTAATGCACAATCTATGTAAAGGTGTGTGAATGTCTGTGTGAATGGGTAAATGTAATGCACAATCTATGTAAAGGTATGTGAATGTGTGTGTGAATGGGTGAATGTAATGCACAATCTAACTATAAATGTGCCACGTCTTTGTCTGTCTGTCTGTCTGTCTGTCTGTCTGTCTGTGTGTGTGTGTGTGTGTGTGTGTGTGTGTGTGTGTGTGTGTGTGTGTGTGTGTGTGTGTGTGTGTGTGTGTGTGTGTGTGTGTGTGTGTGTGTGTGTGTGTGTGTGTGCTCTTGTAATGGACGTAACCCGAGAACCGTTTGACCCACCGACTTCAAATTCGAAACACGCATTACACACCCCCACAGGGAGTGCAGTGACCAGCCTTGAGTCTGTGGGACACACCGTTGTCCAGAAACACCACAAAAGGCTCTGGTCAGGCTCTCCCCTCACCTGTGCAATTTCCAGCCTCTGCCTCAACCAATTGATTGCCATGGCAACCCCACACCTGACAATTGATTACTTAACCAGTCCACTTTTCACAGTCAGTTTGCACTCTTCAGGCACTGGCAGACAGACAGACAGAGGCAGACAGACAGATACAGAGATCTCCATATACAGTATGGGCACAAAAGGGACACAGACAGATAGTTAAAACGGGTGCTATGACAAGTTGACAGCGGGTATTATTAGTAGAGATGTCCCGATACTGTAAGTATCAGATCGGCCCTAATTTGGTCATATCGGGTCATATCGGTATCGGCAAATATGCTAGTGTCAACACAGATCCGACACAGGGGTAAGGGTTGACACTATGGCAGGTAAATAAAATGTTGGGGCAAGTGGAGTTAGCTTTGGAGTTGCCCAAACTGCAAGTGTTGCCCAAACTGCAAGTGTTGTGTTTATAGCAGACTCCTCAGTCTGCTATAAACAAACACGAGATACAATAGCTAAACACTATTCCCAGATGGTGGACTTCAAAACAAAATATTTCAACAAACACACACACGCACGCACGCATGCACGCACGCGCACACGCACATGCACACACCTATTAAATGTGTGACCTATAACATGAGGACGCACGCACGCACGCACGCACACACGCACACACGCACACACACACACAGAGATACATCTATAAAAACATTTAATAATAGTGAATTTGTAATAGTTTGTCTCTATATTTCTGGGGACTTCTCTGCCTTTATTCGATAGTACAACTAACAGAGACAGGAAACAGGGGGTGAGTTGGGGAGTGACATGCAGTGAAGCCGTCACCAGGATTAGGAATTGAACCCCAGACCGGTCAGGAATCAGAGCCCATGTTGTACGTGTCTTTACCACCTGGCTATCAGTGCCCCGACAGGAAGCTATTGATGGACATTGTCAAAATAAAAGCCTCAGATAGTCTGTGTTTTAACCCATTCAGGACGGGAACCCCTTTTGGTGTTTTATGCATTATGTTATACTTTTTGAAATTATATATCGTGGAAATGTGGTGCAAATCTTTGAATATATATTCTTTCAGAACATTTTTAACTCATATCTTTGCTTCTGGGGGATCCCTGGAACAACATATTTCCAGCTGGGGGTTGGGGGCCAAATACATATATTTCTGGGGGTCCTTGACATGAAGATGTTTGAGAACGACTGACAGAAACATGGGTTTTTCAGAAAACTGTCAGGATTTAGAAGACATTTGTAGAATCATCCTCAGGTCTAAACGGGTTCATGTGGAACTAAGAATGAGGCTGTTTGTTTTAAATCAATAGATGTACCATAATTTAAATTAGTAATTCACTCAGTATTTGATTGCTTATATTATGTTTAGATCTCTTTAAGAGTATTGTACCTCCTAAGGTAAACAAACCAGTGGTTGTACTGATAAACTGTATTTAAAAAAGTCCAAAGACGGTGAAAGTAGCCGATATACAAGCTCTCAACGCGTCATGATGCAACATGTTGCGAGCTTGTAAATTGGCTTTGTGGCTATTTGTCGTAGGTCTTAGGGGTGGCTGTAGTGGAGGCTTTCACCTAGAGCTCCATATATGAGGACGACGGCGTCATCCAGCACTGACATCAGGCTAATGTAGAAACCATCATATATTGGGATACACGTTTGGCATCGTCATCATGACACGCACCCAGTAAGAACCTTATATAAGTAGAATCAGTATAAGTATACATAAGTTTAGGGGAAGTTTAGAAGTTTAGGGGAGCTAGCAGCATTTGCTACGAGAGACTCCGTCACCTTCCGTACGAGACAGGACATCTGGCCTTACATCCCAGATATCCTCAGCGATATCTGGCCTTACAACCCAGATATCCTCACTTATTTCTGGCCTTACAACCCAGATATCCTCAGCGATATCTGGCCTTACAACCCAGATATCCTCTGCGATATCTGGCCTTACAACCAAGATATCCTCACTGATATCTGGCCTTACATCCCAGATATCCTTAGCGATATCTGGCCTTACAACCCAGATATCCTCGGCGATATCTGGCCTTACAACCAAGATATCCTCAGCGATATCTGGCCTTACAACCAAGATATTCTCAGCAATATCTGGCCTTACAACCAAGATATTCTCAGCGATATCTGGCCTTACAACCAAGATATTGTTGTGTTAAAAGTTTCAGCAACCCCGATACGTTCTAATCGGACACCACTGCGGCAGGGCCTAGCCCAGACAACCAGCACTAGTTTGAGCTAATTTTATATGGTCCTCTTAAGTGGTTGAGACTCTTAAATAAATGTCTCACTAATAGTTAATGTTCCTTTAACTATTTAAGCCCACATCAACAGTTGTTTGATTAGAAAGAGGCTGTCTTTAACTAAATCACTTCTGTTTGGTGTGCTCTTACAGGCCAGGGAGTTTACATTCAGAGAGGAAGTGCTGAAAGCTTTGAGACGCACAGTAGGTACTTAGTGTATATTTCTAGAATCCTATGTGGACACCATAGGTAGGCAGAGTTCACCCAAATCTACATTGTGTTTAGTAATAAACCCCAGGAAATATAATGCATGTTTTGGTTAATATAAACACATTACAGTCATGTTAAGTGAAAGTGACATGCTGTATATGAGCTGTTCATACATAGCAGGATGTTGTGCTTCTTTGATTTAATGAATAGAACAGAATAAACACTTACACTTCCTCACACCTGGTCTCAGCCTGCACTCTCCACTGTGGTCACTGTGGGTGAAGGAGAGACAAAGATAAGATAATAGAAACAATAATGATAGATAATTATGCATTTATTAAACATTAAATGCTACTATACAGCACCCTTTTGGTGTTTTAAGCATTATGTTATACATTAGCTGTTGAAAAATAGCAGACAACGAGTGCCGCGCTACGAGCTTGTAGATCTGCTATTTTTGAAAATTGTGAAAATGTGGTGCAAATTTGGAATATATATTGTTTCAGAACAAAAGTAAAAATCTTTGCTTCTGGGGGGGGTCCCCTGGAACAACATATTTTCAGATGGGGGTCGACGGCCAAATACATAACATTTTTGGGGTCCTTGACATGAAATAGTTTGAGAACCACTGACATAGAAACAGGGTTTTCTGAATACTATGAAAACTAGAATCTAGTGTCAGGTCTAAATGGGTTAAACAACAACTAGGCACATTTACACTGACTGGCATCAAGTCTGTCCATACCTGAGAGTCTTCAGTTGTCCAGCAGAGGGCAGCGTCTCTTGGTCTCCTGGGTGATTGTAGCTCAAGTCCAACACTTTTAGGTGGGAGTTGGATCTCAGAGCTGAGACCAGATAAGAACAACCTTCCTTTGAGACCATGCACGCACGCAACCTGCACGCACGCGCACGCGCACGCGCACGCGCACGCGCACACGCACACGCACACGCACACGCACACACACACACACGAATGGTTTGTAGATGAGACTGGATCATAAAGGCCAATTCTCAAGGATGAACTTCCCTCATCTCTCCTCAAGCTCAAATGTGAACGCTTCTGACGGAGGCTAAGTCATTGATTTTTTTTATTTTTTTTTCGTTTTTTCATGTCATATGAAAGCAGGGAATCATAGCTTCAAATTGACAGTTTGACCCACCATTTTGGGAGATATGGCTTAAGTAATGTCTTGCAGAAAACAGCGAAAACAGGCTTGAAAGGTTCACTTCTGTGGTCTCTAACATTACACCTAGCTACATGTTTAAGCATTTATTTCATTTTTACATGTCGATTTCAGCTCTGACATTTATTTGAGACATTCTCTAGTCTAGTATGTGAAGAGTTTGCCTGTGCTATTAACTCATTTTGGATACAAATAAAGAAATAAAAACATTTCTCATCTCCTAACCCTAACCCATTGACTGTCTCTGTATCAAAAATAGTCACACATAACCATTCAGGTACCCAGATTATGATTGTATACCTTAAAATTAGCAATGATTTGTGCTACAATATTACTAGTTTCATATTTATTATAGTAGGTTATTGGGCTCTGTTGGGCCCTCAGGTGACAGAGGGGATGTAGAAGAAATTTTTAGAATCTGATATCAGGTCAAAATGGGTTAAGTAATGTCTTGCAGAAAACAGCGAAAACAGGCTTGAAAGTAACTGTTCATATTTATTATAGTAGGTTATTGGGCTCAGTTGGGCCCTCAGGTGACAGAGGGGTACAGTAACTGTTTTATAGTAGGTTATATTGGGCTCTGTTGGGCCCTCAGGTGACACAGGGGTACAGTAACTGTTCATATTTATTATAGTAGGTTATTGGGCTCTGTTGGGCCATCAGGTGACAAAGGGGTACATTAACTGTTCACCATCACAGAGTCTGGGGTTTGAATCCATTGTGGTTCATACAGCTTACTCAGCATCTACACAAACACAGCTGTGCATGCTTGGGGGAGGGAAGCGGACATTGTCACTGTGCTAGTCACTGGCAAGGTAAGGTGACAGCAGTCGTACAAATACAGAAATGTGTGTGGAGGATTAAGTAGCACGAATGCATGACATGTGAGGGGGAACGTACGCACGCAGGCACACATGCACACATGCACGCACGTATGTATGTATGTATGTATAAGCAAGTACCAGGCTCGGTTCTACTTGTTAATCGTTCTACTGCTAAGAAGTAATCATCTTCGCGAAGTATATATGTAATATCCTGGGGTTGGTTCCCTCCAGTCCGAAAGGGGGCATTCTATAATAACGAACTGACTGTGTTTAGCAACTGGGTAAAGTCATGCGCAGTAGAGTTACAACCAGAGTCAGAGTGTGGAAGCCTGATATACATGTTCTTATGTGATCCTTCTGAACTAATAAATCTACAGTGATCTGGAAAAGCAGGACTGTTTATTATATATATATCCACAGTGGAGATATCACATATTGGCGACGAGGATACTGGAGTGCCGGAAGAAGTCTCGGTTTAAGTCGGATGAGATTTTGAAAGCAGCGTGGAGAACACGCCGGCCGGCATATTGAAAAAAAAAAAAAAGGACAGAAAGATGAGTGCATTGATCGGGACCCTGGCCGCATTCGATGCTAATGAGCAAACATGGGAAGAGTATTGTGAGATTCTTGAACAGTTTTTCGAGGCAAATTACGTCAATGATGGAGGTAAACAGAGAGCTATCCTCATCAGTGTGGTGGGGCCAGGAACGTACAAGTTAATGAGGAATCTACTGAGCCCACAGAAGCCGAACTCGAAAACATATCAGGAGTTGGTGCGGTTGATGAAGGACCATTTCAGCCCAAGACCAAGTGAGATTGTACAGAGATTTAAGTTTAATATGCGCAACCGACAGCCAGGGGAGACTATCAGTGCTTATGTGGCGGAACTGCGGAGATTGGCACAGGATTGTAACTACGGAACGACACTCGAACAGATGCTACGAGACAGGCTGGTGTGCGGGATCAGTGACGACAGGATGCAGCGCCGTTTGCTGTCAGAGACTGATCTAACTTTTGAATCGGCGTACAAGATTGCGCTGGCGTCGGAGACAGCCAACAGGAACGCGCAGGATCTGCAAGGCAAGGCTGCCAGTGCCTGCCATCGTGTGGAAACGGAAGAAAAGACTGAGAGAAAGGAGGAGAGATATACCAAAAGTATGTACCAAAAACAGAGAGAATGTTACCGTTGTCTTGGGAAACACAGTGCAGCCGAGTGCAGGTTTAAAGACGTCACCTGTCACGGGTGTGGAAAGTTGGGACATGTCATTAAAGCATGCCGTAGTCGTCCACGAGAGGGCGCCACCAGGCCAGGGGGAAACAAACAAGAGGCGTCTAGAGAGAGGCCCAGAGGGGCGCGTGCACAACGATTACATAACGTGCAGGAGAGGGGACGTGGACGAGGAATCGGAGACAGAGGAGGTGTATGCGCTGTACTGCATGAAGACTACACAGGATGGAGATCCATACAAGGTGGATATGGAAGTGAATAAAAAGACTGTGACTTTTGAGATTGATACAGGCTGCAGAGTCAGTGTAATGAATGAGAAACAGTTTGAGGAGCTGTGGGAGGAGAACAAACGTCCCCAAATGCCATCCACACTCAAGCTGAAGGGTTATAATGGAGAGCCCATCAAGGTAATTGGGGAGGCAGATGTCACTGTACATTATGCGGGACAGGTACAGACATTGTCACTGGTGGTAGTAAAAGGAACAGGGCCCACTTTGCTAGGAGGATGGCTGAACGTCCTGAAGTTAAAGTGGGATGTAATTAAATACATGAAGAATGAAAAACTGACACTACAAGGAGTGCTCAGTAAACATGAGGATGTTTTCAAAAGTGAACTAGGCCTGTTAAAAGGCATGAAAGCGACCATCCGGGTGTCTGCTGAGGCCCGCCCCAAATTCTATCGTCCCCGTTCCGTTCCCTATGCCATGAGGGATAAAGTGGAGAAGGAGCTAGACAGGCTGCTGAAGGAGGGCATAATATCACCTGTCAAGTACGCGGAATGGGCAGCTCCCATAGTCCCTGTTTTAAAGCCGGATGGTGCAGTCAGATTATGTGGGGATTACAAACTAACAGTAAATGGTGCCTCTACACTGGAACAGTACCCAATTCCCAGGCTTGATGACCTTTTCTATTCACTTGAAGGGGGAAAACAGTTCTCAAAACTTGATTTAAGCCATGCCTACCAGCAGATCGTGATGGATGAGGAATCCAAGAAGTACCTCACTGTGAACACACACAGGGGCTTATTCACCTATAATAGGCTACCATTTGGAGTGTCATCTGCGCCTGCAATATTCCAGAGAACTATGGAGAGCCTGTTGCAGGGCCTGCCTAATGTGGCTGTGTATCTAGATGACATTTTGTTAACTGGGAAAAACCAGTTAGAGCACCTGAAAACATTGGATGAAGTGACTGGAGGAGGCCGGAAGCGACTGGAGGAGGCCGGCCTGCGGCTTCATAGGAAGAAATGTGCCTTCCTGAGAGATGAAGTGGAGTACTTGGGTCACAAGGTGGATGCGGAGGGCTTGCATCCCGTAGCAAGCAAGGTGGCAGCCATTGAAGAGGCCCCAGCTCCGACGACAGTGACTGAGTTGAAAGCCTATTTAGGCTTGTTGAATTATTACAACAAATTCTTGCCTAATCTGGCCACGCGACTGGCCCCTTTGCACTGTCTGTTGAGGAAGGATGTGCCATGGGCCTGGGGCAGGGAACAGGAGGACGCTTTTCAGAAGTCCAAACAGTTGTTGAAATCAGCCAACGTTCTGGGTCACTACACGGCGGAGTCGGATTTGGTGTTGTCATGTGATGCCTCCCCGTACGGAGTGGGGGCAGTGCTATCGCAGCGGACAAGAGACGGCTGTGAGAAGCCGCTGGGTTTCATGTCACGCACACTGACACCTGCAGAGAAGGGGTATTCACAGCTCGACAAAGAGGGCTTGTCCATAATGTTTGGGATAAAACGGTTCCACAAGTAAGTCTACGGTCGGTCGTTCACTATCTGCACTGACCACAAGCCGTTAATCTCACTGTTCCATGAGAAGAAACCAGTGCCGCAGATGGGGTCGCCTAGGGTGCAGAGGTGGGCTGTTCTCTTGAGGGCATATGAATACAGGATTGTCTATAAGCCGGGCAGGGAGCATGCTAACGCGGATGCGCTGAGTAGGCTGCCACTGCCCCATGTTGAAGAGGAGGAGGACGCAGACCAGGTGCTCATGATAGAAATGATGGATGACCCACCGATCTCAACAACACTAGTGAAGCAATGGACTGCGAAGGATGTTGTACTCTCCCAAGTACATCAGTGGTGCCTGACAGGGTGGCCACGGGAGGTGGAGCCGTCGTTCCACCCTTACAGCCAGAGGAGGCTGGAGTTGAGCGTAAAGGATGGGTGTGTGACATGGGGGGCCAGGGTGGTCATCCCAGAAAGAGGAAGGAAGGCTATACTACAACAGCTGCACCAGGCGCACCCTGGCATGTCACGGATGAAGGGCCTGGCACGCTCTTATGTATGGTGGCCAGGAATGGACAAGGACATTGAACAGGTGGTGCAGACCTGCCAGCCATGCCAGGAAAGCAGAAAAACGCCGGCCCGTGCTCCACTACACCCGTGGGAGTGGCCTGAAACCCCTTGGAGCAGAATTCATATTGATTATGCAGGCCCCTTCCTGGGGAAAATGTTCCTAATCATAGTGGACGCACATTCTAAATGGATCGACGTCTATCCGACCCGTACAGCGACAAGTGAAGCGACCATTGAGAAACTTAGGCAGTGCTTCAGCATTTGTGGCCTGCCCCAGATGTTGGTGTCAGGTAATGCAGCATGCTTCACCAGTGCAGAGTTCAAGGCCTTCATGAAGCAAAATGGCATACAGCATGTTACCTCTGCACCATTTCATCCTGCCTCGAATGGCCTGGCCGAAAGAGCAGTACAAACGTTCAAAGAGGGCATGAAGAAGGTGAAGGGGGACACCCTGGAGACTAAAGTAGCCCGATTCCTGTTTAACTACAGGATTACACCCCAGACAACAATTGGATTGTCGCCTGCTGAGTTGCTCATGTCTCGGAGATTACGCTCCGCAATGGATCTCCTGCTGCCGGACGTGAAGAACAGGGTCCGCCAGAGTCAACTCAACCAGAAATTAAGGCATGATGTACACAGCAAGCTGAGGAGTTTTGCACCGGGGGATGATGTGTTTGTCCGGAACTACAGCTACGGCCCGAAGTGGATTCCAGCAGTCATCGAGGAGAGTACCGGGCCTGTGTCGTATACGGCACAGATAGGAGGGGGGCGTTCTGTCAGACGCCACGTCGATCAGGTCAGACAGCGCTATGCAGCGGAGCCCAGCAGTACGACAGCTACAGAGGAGACCTTGGAGACTGGAGGTCTGCAGTTGCCGGACCAGTCCATGGAGCCCTCGGCTGAGGACTCTATCATCACACATCCCGTCGGTGAGGGGACAGCCGTTCCTGGGGTGGTTCCAGTTCAACCTCCTGCTGTGGGACCGCCGTCTGGGGGAGCCGGGTCACCGCCGACACTGCGCCATTCCGCGAGGGTGAGACGAGCTCCTGCTCGCTTGAATGACTTTGTGCGTGAATAGTGAGTCCTCTCAACCACGAGCAAGAATGCGCTCTGAGGCTCATGGGAAGTGTGGTGGTCCACCCACCTTCCCTGTGTTAATTGAAGTTATGTGTAAAAAAAATAAAAATAAATAAAAGAGATATGAAAAAGGTTGTTATATTTGAGGATGTTTTAAGTGCTTTCATTTGTGTACAGATGAGTAATTGCAGAAGGGCTATTGTGGATTTTGGGTGAGGTCTACTTGTATTGGTGTTCAGCTTAAGGGGAAAGGAATGTAATATCCTGGGGTTGGTTCCCTCCAGTCCGAAAGGGGGCATTCTATAATAACGAACTGACTGTGTTTAGCAACTGGGTAAAGTCATGCGCAGTAGAGTTACAACCAGAGTCAGAGTGTGGAAGCCTGATATACATGTTCTTATGTGATCCTTCTGAACTAATAAATCTACAGTGATCTGGAAAAGCAGGACTGTTTATTATATATATATCCACAGTGGAGATATCACAATATAAATGAATCAGGGCAAACTCCATGTGTGGTTACACCAGGATAATTGTCAGGCATACAAACCTGAGGGTCTCCAGTTTACAGTGTGGACTCCTCAGTCCAAGACACAGATTTTGTATGCCCAAATCCTGCAGATCGTTGTTGCTCATGTCCAATTCTATTAGACTGCAGTTGGAGCTGAGAATTGATGCCAACTCCACACAGCATCGCTCTGAGAGGTTACAGCCACTCAGCCTGAAGAAAGAGAAGTGATAAAAATCAATGAGACCAGATAAGAACAACCTTCCTTTGAGAGCATGCAGCCTGACAACCTGCACGCACGTGCACGCACACACACGCACGCCACCGAGTGGCGCGCTACAAGCTTGTAGGTCTGCTATTTTGAAAAATCAAAGAACGACTGACATAGAAACAGCTTTTTCAGAAAACTGTCAGGATGTAGAAGACATTTTTAGAATCTGATCTCATGTCAAAATGGGTTAAGTAATGTCTTGCAGAAAACAGCGAAAACAGGCTTGAAAGTAACTGTTCATATTTATTATAGTAGGTTATTGGGCTCTGTTGGGCCCTCAGGTGACAGAGGGGTACAGTAACTGTTCATATTTATTATAGTAGGTTATTGGGCTCTGTTGGGCCCTCAGGCACGCACGCACGCACGCACGCACGCACGCACGCACGCACGCACGTATCTACAAGCAAGTACCAGGCTCGGTTCTACTTGTTAATCGTTCTACTGCTAAGAAGTAATCATCTTCGCGAAGTATATAAATGAATCAGGGCAAACTCCATGTGTGGTTACACCAGGATAATTGTCAGGCATACAAACCTGAGGGTCTCCAGTTTACAGTGTGGACTCCTCAGTCCAAGACACAGATTTTGTATGCCCAAATCCTGCAGATCGTTGTTGCTCATGTCCAATTCTATTAGACTGCAGTTGGAGCTGAGAATTGATGCCAACTCCACACAGCATCGCTCTGAGAGGTTACAGCCACTCAGCCTGAAGAAAGAGAAGTGATAAAAATCAATGAGACCAGATAAGAACAACCTTCCTTTGAGAGCATGCAGCCTGACAACCTGCACGCACGTGCACGCACACACACGCACGCCACCGAGTGGCGCGCTACAAGCTTGTAGGTCTGCTATTTTGAAAAATCAAAGAACGACTGACATAGAAACAGCTTTTTCAGAAAACTGTCAGGATGTAGAAGACATTTTTAGAATCTGATCTCATGTCAAAATGGGTTAAGTAATGTCTTGCAGAAAACAGCGAAAACAGGCTTGAAAGTAACTGTTCATATTTATTATAGTAGGTTATTGGGCTCTGTTGGGCCCTCAGGTGACAGAGGGCTACAGTAACTGTTCATATTTATTATAGTAGGTTATTGGGCTCTGTTGGGCCCTCAGGCACGCACGCACGCACGCACGCACGCACGCACGCACGCACGTATCTACAAGCAAGTACCAGGCTCGGTTCTACTTGTTAATCGTTCTACTGCTAAGAAGTAATCATCTTCGCGAAGTATATAAATGAATCAGGGCAAACTCCATGTGTGGTTACACCAGGATAATTGTCAGGCATACAAACCTGAGGGTCTCCAGTTTACAGTGTGGACTCCTCAGTCCAAGACACAGATTTTGTATGCCCAAATCCTGCAGATCGTTGTTGCTCATGTCCAATTCTATTAGACTGCAGTTGGAGCTGAGAATTGATGCCAACTCCACACAGCATCGCTCTGAGAGGTTACAGCCACTCAGCCTGAAGAAAGAGAAGTGATAAAAATCAATGAGACCAGATAAGAACAACCTTCCTTTGAGAGCATGCAGCCTGACAACCTGCACGCACGTGCACGCACACACACGCACGCACGCCACAAGTGGCGCGCTACAAGCTTGTAGGTCTGCTATTTTGAAAAATCGAAGAACGACTGACATAGAAACAGCTTTTTCAGAAAACTGTCAGGATGTAGAAGACATTTTTAGAATCTGATATCAGGTCAAAATGGGTTAAGTAATGTCTTGCAGAAAACAGCGAAAACAGGCTTGAAAGTAACTGTTCATATTTATTATAGTAGGTTATTGGGCTCAGTTGGGCCCTCAGGTGACAGAGGGGTACAGTAACTGTTTTATAGTAGGTTATATTGGGCTCTGTTGGGCCCTCAGGTGACAGAGGGGTACAGTAACTGTTCATATTTATTATAGTAGGTTATTGGGCTCTGTTGGGCCCTCAGGTGACAGAGGGGTACAGTAACTATTCACCATCACAGAGTCTGGGGTTTGAATCCATTGTGGTTCATACAGCTTACTCAGCATCTACACAAACACAGCTGTGCATGCTTGGGGGAGGGAAGCGGACATTGTCACTGTGCTAGTCACTGGCAGGTAAGGTGACAGCAGTCGTACAAATACAGAAATGTCTGTGGAGGATTAAGTAGCACGAATGCATGACTTGTGAGGGGGCACGCAGGCACGCATGCACGCATGCACGCACGTATGTATGTATGTATGTATGTATGTATGTATAAGCAAGTACCAGGCTCGGTTCTACTTGTTAATCGTTCTACTGCTAAGAAGTAATCATCTTCGCGAAGTATATAAATTAATCAGGGCAAACTCCATGTGTGGTTACACCAGGATAATTGTCAGGCATACAAACCTGAGGGTCTCCAGTTTACAGTGTGGACTCCTCAGTCCAAGAAACAGATTTTGTATGCCCAAATCCTGCAGATCGTTGTTGCTCATGTCCAATTCTATTAGACTGCAGTTGGAGCTGAGAATTGATGCCAACTCCACACAGCATCGCTCTGAGAGGTTACAGCCACTCAGCCTGAAGAAAGAGAAGTGATAAAAATCAATGAGACCAGATAAGAACAACCTTCCTTTGAGAGCATGCAGCCTGACAACCTGCACGCACGTGCACGCACACACACGCACGCACGCCACAAGTGGCGTGCTACAAGCTTGTAGGTCTGCTATTTTGAAAAATTGAAGAACGACTGACATAGAAACAGCTTTTTCAGAAAACTGTCAGGATGTAGAAGACATTTTTAGAATCTGATCTCAGGTCAAAATGGGTTAAGTAATGTCTTGCAGAAAACAGCGAAAACAGGCTTGAAAGTAACTGTTCATATTTATTATAGTAGGTTATTGGGCTCTGTTGGGCCCTCAGGTGACAGAGGGGTACAGTAACTGTTCATATTTATTATAGTAGGTTATTGGGCTCTGTTGGGCCCTCAGGTGACAGAGGGGTACAGTAACTGTTCATATTTATTATAGTAGGTTATTGGGCTCTGTTGGGCCCTCAGGTGACAGAGGGGTACAGTAACTGTTCATATTTATTATAGTAGTTTATTGGGCTCTTTTGGGCCCTCGGGTGACAGAGGGGTACAGTAACTGTTCATATTTATTATAGTAGGTTATTGGGCTCTGTTGGGCCCTCAGGTGACAGAGGGGTACATTAACTGTTCACCATCACAGAGTCTGGGGTTTGAATCCATTGTGGTTCATCCAGCTTACTCAGCATCTACACAAACGCATGCATGACTTGCCAGGGGGAACACACGCACGCACGCACGCACGCACGCACGCACGCACGCACGCACGCACGCACGCTGTATGTATGTATAAGCAAGTACCAGGCTCGGTTCTACTTGTTAATCGTTCTACTGCAGTAATCATATTCGTATATAAATGAATCAGGGCAAACTCCATGTGTGGTTACGCCAGGATAATTGTCAGGCATACAAACCTGAGGGTCTCCAGTTTACAGTGTGGACTCCTCAGTCCAAAACATAGATGTTTTATGTCCAAAACCTGCAGATCGTTGTTGCTCATGTCCAATTCTATTAGACTGCAGTTGGAGCTGAGCATTGATGCTAACTCCACACAGCATCGCTCTGAGAGGTTACAGCCACTCAGCCTGAAGAAAGAGCAGTGGTAAAAATCTGTTTGTATTCTCTTTTTTCTTTTACTGTAAAATCAATATCACATAATATATTAAGGAAGTATAAACAGCATTGAAATGGTGGTTATTTCCTATAGAACTGTGACATATTTTAAGTGTATTCAGTCTTCAGTTAACCTACAGAGCTCTGTTGGAGGCTTTGACCACTGGCAGCAGCCTCAGAAGAGCCTCTTCTGAGGAACCGTATTTCTTCAGGTCAAACACATCCAGCTCCTTTCCTGATGACAGCAACATGAAGGCCAGAGCTGACCACTGAGCAGGAGAGACAGTGGACAGACTCCCTGAGGTCAGGTACTGTTGGATCTCCTCCTCTAGAGAATGATCACCCAACTCATTCAGACAGTGGAACAGATTGATTGTTCTCTCTGGAGAGAGATTCTCCCTGATTTTCTTCTTGATGTACTGGACAGTTTTCTGATTGGCCTGTGACCTATTTCCTGTATGTTCCAGCAGTCTTTGTAAGAGAGTCTGATTGGTCTCCGACGAGAGGCCCAGCAGGAAACGGAGGAACAAGTCCAGGTGTCCATTTGGACTCTTTAAGGCCTTGTCTACAGCACTCTGGTAGAGGTCATTTAACTGTGGTCTAAACAGCTTTGACCACTTGGAGGTTGACAGTACATTGACGCCAGTGTTGGTGAATGTGTGAAAGACGTAAAGAGCAGCCAGAAACTCCTGGACGCTCAGATGGACAAAGCTGAACACCTTGTCCTTGTGCAACCCACCACGCACCTCTTTAAACGTCTGTGTGAACATGCCTGAGCACACTGCTGCATCATTGATATCAATGCCACACTCTTTCAGGTCTGCTTCATTGAAGATCAGGTTGCTTTTCTCCAGATGTTTATAAGCCAGTTTTCCCATTGACAGAATGGCGTGCGTGTTCTTAGCTGGACTCCAGTCATACTTGGTCTCTTTCTGTTTGGACTGAACCAGCATGAAGTGGATGTACATCTCGGGCAGGGTCTTTGGCAGCATTCCTGTCCCTTTTATTAAAATGTCCTTCAGAACTCCAGCAATGATCCAACAGAAGATTGGGATGTGACACATGATGTGGAGGATTCGTGATGTCTTGATGTGTGAGATGATTTTATTTGCCATGTTCTCATCACCGATTCTCTTCTTGAAGTACTCCTCCTTCTGGTCGTCAGTGAACCCTCTCAACTCTGTCACCCTGTCAACATACTTAGCAGGGATCTGATCGGCGGCTGCAGGTCGTGTGGTTATCCAGATGCGAGCTTTGGGAAGCAGGTTTCCCTTGATGAGATTTGTCAGCAGCATGTCCACTGACATTTTCTTTTCTACGTCAGTGCAGATCTCCCTTTTCTCGAATAGATGGCGTAGAGGAGTACAAAACTCATCCAGCCCATCGAGGATGAACATAACGTTAGACCCTTTTCCGCTGCAAATATCTGCCTTGTTGATTTCACCAAAAAAATCACGAAGAAGTTCCATCAAGCTGTATTTCATCTCCTTCTGCTTGACATTCAGCTCTCGGAAAGTGAATGGGAACAGGAAGAGGATATCCTGGTTGGCTATGTCATCTGCCCAGTCCTGAGCATACTTCTGAGTTAAGGCTGTTTTACCAGAGCCAGCCACTCCCTTCATCAGCACTGTTTTGATTTCAGCTTCCCCAGGTAAAGGTTTAGTGATGTCTAGAGACTTGATTGGTGTTTCTGGTCTGGATGTTTTTCTGGACACAGTTTCAATCTGGCTGACCTCATGTTCCTTGTTGACCTCTCCACTAGCTACCACTGTGACATTGACCTCTGTGAAGTCCTGGTTCAGAGGTGTTTCTTCTGGGTTTTCCTCAGGTCGTTTCCACTCAATCAGATACTGTCCCTCCTTCTTCAGAAAAGACTTGAGTAGTTGGGGAGTAAGGATTTCTAAATAACCAAAGAACAGAGGACACCAGTAAGTGCATGCTATGATAAATGTGGTCCTCAAATGAGTGGACTTGGTAATTATATTCATGGCTCTGCTGCTGTAGATGCTGAATTATTAGTGTGGTTGCCCTAAAGGGCAACCAGACTATTGTAATTGGAACACTTTATTCACCTGGAGTAACCTTTATTTTGAAATGCTACTCCTCCCACAGTTTTGACTGTACGCACTTGACCCATATGTCAAATTGACCGGCTTCATCGGGAAGGATGTGCTTGTATTTTTTAAAGAGAAATGTTGTATAGTTTAATTGATATGAATTTATTAGTGAATAGAATTTCCCCATTGACATGAATGGGAAAATGCGATTTTTCGCATTTTGTCACATTCAAGTATTTTTTCCTCAGAGACTGTAAGCACTATAGTTACAAAACTTGGAGGGTAGGTTCATAATAATTACTAAAATTAATCAACTTATAATGTTATCGGTGGGCCTCATGGTGGCGCTATAACAGCCCACTTTACATTTTGGCTTATAACTCTTGAACCGTAGGTTGTAAAATCCAAATAATTTTTTCCCTGATTTCCTTGAGTCATGACGCATCTCCTCATATAGGCCACGCCCATTTGCGTCATGATAGATTTTCCGCCATTTTGAATTTTCTCCAAAACACACTTTTTGGTCCTCCTCCTACAGATTTTGTCCAAATCTCACAAAAATTGGTACACATGATCTCTGGACCCATCCGATTAAAACACCAACTAGCAGAATTTTGGTAGTGCATATCGTTCGGCCGTAATCGTCGTCCGAAGTTAGTAGGAGGGGCCTATATCACAAAAAATGCCATAAATCACGAACGAAATGTCCAATCCATCCCAAATTTGAATCACATGTCGCGGGTGGTTCAATCAACCAAGTACCAAAAGCAATTCTATTTTCATCCATAGGGGGCGCCGCAAATGCGAGAAATGTAACCGTTTGTCGCAAAAACATGATTTTTGGGGGGATAAATCCCCTCCGAATTACTTACGCATGATCGCAGGGGTGACGCGACATTGCAATTGGCTGGCAATATCAGTGGGAGGGGCATATGTAAGCCACTGCGGCAACCACACTTTGCAATTTTTTTAAATTGCGACCTTTCTAGTATTAATTTATAAACTTAAAATCTCTATCCTCTCTTCACCTACCTGTTGGTGTGGTTTTAAACCCCTCCACTAGATCAATCCTGTGTATCTTTGTCAGAACATTCAGCATGATCTGAGTTTCTCTACCAGGGTAGCTCTGCACGATCAGGTCCACTGTGTCTGTCCTCTTGGCGTTCTCCAGAACACTCTTTGTGAGCGGCTTGAGACCTTCAACATTTTCAGGCTCTTGTAGATGCCACTTGAACCTGTCAAACTCATCGTGAAGCAGATGATCCAGAGTATCCAACATGCGCTGCTTAAGTGTCCCCATGGTGGATTCTGTTACAAACACACAATGTTAACATGTCAGCTTCATTAGTGTGGTTGCCCAAAGGGCAACCAGACTATTGTAATTGTAACACTTTATTATTATTAGTGTGGTTGCCCTAAAAGGGCAAAAAGGGCAAAGGCCCTAAAAGGGCAACCAGACTCATGTAATTGGAACACTTTATTCCACTGGAGTAACCTTTTGTTTGACGCACTACTCCTCCCACAGTTTTGAATGTACGCACTTGAGCCATATCTCAAATTTACCGGCTTCATCGGGAAGGATGTGCTTGTATTTTTTTAAGAGAAATGTTGTATAGTTTAATTGATATTAATTTATTAGTGAATACAATTTCCCCATTGACATGAATGGGAAAATGCGATTTTTCGCATTCTCACATTCAAGTATTTTTTCCTCAGAGACTGTAAGCACTATAGTTACAAAACTTGGAGGGTAGGTTCATAATAATTACTAAAATTAATCAACTTATAATGTTATCGGTCGGCCTCATGGTGGCGCTATAACAGCCCACTTTACGTTTTGGCTTATAACTCTTGAACCGTAGGTCGTAAAATCAAAATATTATTTTCCCTGACTTCCCCGCCCATTTGCGTCATGATAGATTTTCCGCCATTTTGAATTTTCTCCAAAACACACTTTTGGCTCCTCCTCCTACAGATTTTGTCCAAATCTCACAAAAATCGGCACACATGCTCTCCGGACCCATCCGATTAAAACACCAACTGCAGTATTTTGGTAGTGCGTATCGTTCGGCCGTAATCGTCGTCCAAAGTTAGTAGGAGAGGCCTATATCACAAAAAATGCCATAAATCACGAACGGAATGTCCAATCCATCCCAAATTTGAATCACATGTCTGGGGTGGTTTAATCAACCAAATGCCAAAAGCAATTCCATTTTCATCTATAGGGGGCGCCGCAAATGCGAAAACTTTAACCATTTCTCGCAAAAACATGATTTTTTGGGGATAAATACCCTCCGAATTACTTGCGCATGATCGCAGGGGTGAAGCGACATTGTAATTGGCTGGCAATATCAGTAGGAGGGGCATATGTAAGCCACTGCGGCAACCACACTTTGCAATTTTTTTAAATTGCGACCTTTCTAGTGAATATTGCTGCTGAATCTTCCATGTGACGTCTTATTAATTATTATTTAAACTAGGCATAGAGCTGTCAATGTTTCTTGTAGAATTGATAAAAACAAAATGAGATGGAATTGTATTTCTGTTCTGACACTTTGTTTATTATAGGGGCATAAAACCCTATAGCCTATGTTAGTTTTCCACACCAGGTTAAGAACTACAGGGTAAAAACATGGCAGGCTACAGAAGTATACAGTGATGTAAGCAACACAGCTGCAGCTAATTAAATAAATAGTGCGTGTGTGTTAGATTTTAATTTGTGTGCCAATAATATCTATTGAAATTGCACATTGGCATGCCCTTGGCTATGGACACGCCTATGAAAATCTAAGGAAGTATGTGATGTCTTTCTTGCCTATCATTCTGTTACAGGATGTGATACAACTGACTTCAGTTGGAATTGTGCCAGTCTTTTTGCAACAGCTTGAGAACATTATCCTCTTCATGCAGAGAGTCATGTAACCCAGGAAAAGTGGGGAAGACGTGCATGTGGAAACGTGAATAAGAATGTATGAGCAACAGATGGTACATACATCTGGAGAGAATGTCTTCAGCAAGATATTGATTACTCAATGGCTGACAGACCATGGTCTTGTCATAGTTTGCTTCTCCTGTTCACATTTTCCAACAAGCCTGGGCAGAAAAGCTCCCATAGGAAGTCAAAGTGTGGAGAGGAAGCTAATGATGAGAGCTCGGAAAGTCAAGAAAGAAGGACACAAAAGAATGTGGCCATGCCCGGGTGGGGCTTAAACACTCGGCTGATTGCTAATCAGAGCATGGCCACCACAGGTGATGTGTCTTTAGGCTCCATTCATTCTTAACTCTGGGGGAGCCCGGGTTGGAACTGGGAACCTTGTGGTTCCCATCCAGTCAATCTACCCCTGAACCACTGCCGCCCCGTATGGTCAGACTAAGACTGAAGAAGTCAAATAATGTATTAATTATGGCCTTAACAGGGATCTCACAGTTATACAAGGTATACCTCGTGTTTCTGAGTTCAGCAGGGAGACAGCAACAGGAAAGAAGCTGTCCTGAGCCTACTGGTACGGGAGCCATCCGGGCTGGGGTAATGCAAGGGGATCCTAGCCCCCTTTCTCTTCATCATAGTCCTGCACTATGCACTCAAGAAGGCCATCAGTGGACAAGAGCAGGATCTTGGCTTCACTCTAACACCAAGGAGGTCGAGATGACACCCCAAAGTAGTCCTGACAGATCTGGACTATGCAGACAACATCAGCCTGCTCTCTGACAACGTGCAGCAAACACAGGAACTCCTGACCAGAGTGGAGTCCGAGTGTGCCAACGTGGGCCTCAGGTTAAATGCCAAGAAAACTGAGGTTATCACCTATAAGATCTCACTGGATCATCAACCTCTGACAACAGGAGAAACTGTACTGAATGAGGTCATGGACTTCAAGTACCTGGGCGTTGAGTTGACCAACCGAGCAGGATCTAAAAGTGAGGAAGTCACTTGCATGGAGGGCCCTGAATGGCATGACCAGTGTATGGAACTCCAATGTCCCCCGACAAATCAAACTCTTCTTCTATGCAAGAGTGGAATCTGTTCTCCTATATGGCAGCGAATGCTGGACCCTGAAGCCAACCCTGCAGAAGTCTCTAGACGGGTGCTACACCAGAATGCTGCGTGCAGTACTTAATTAACATCAGCAAGAGCGTGTTACCAACAATACTCTGTATGAGGGAATAATAGGGTGAGCCAGAAAGTAGCAGCCAGGAGAATGAGACTAGCAGGACACTGCCAAAGACATCAAGAGCTGCCAGCCAGCAAAGTAGTGCTGTGGGAACCAACACATGGGCATCGATCAAGGACGTCCAACATTAACATATGTGGATGTACTCAAGAAAGACGCAGGAGCGCAAAGCACCAACGAGCTGGCCAGATGTATGGAGAACCAGGATGACTGGAAGCGACGATGGAGGGCTCGTCTGAGGACGACCTAGAGAGAGTTGTGTGTGAAACACGAACGCAAGGACAACACAAGAGACGGTCGCGGCCACACAGCCAACTCAAGGTATGGCCACTGAGCCGACTTGGGGACCCAATGCAAGGACAACACAAGAGACGGTCACGGCCACACAGCCAACTCAAGGTACGGCCACGGAGCCGACTTGGGGACCCAACACAAGAGACGGTCACGGCCACACAGCCAACTCAAGGTACGGCCACGGAGCCGACTTGGGGACACAACGCAGCTCCTCCAAGGAAAACAAACAAATTAACGGAGCTGAACGTGAATCCCCCCCACCGCCCACCCCTTTTTTCCCCTCACTGTATATGTTTCTTTTCCCTTTTTACCTCCTTTATGATGAATTCCTGTTCTGTCTATATAGAAGTGTCTATTTGTACGTCTATTTGTACGTCTCTAAATGTTTTTGATGATTTGAACATGGTGGACCCTATTGGAAACAAGTGTAATGCTTAATTGGGTCGTCCACTCACAGTTAACAGCCTTTGTATTGAGTTTGTGCTTGAAATGTACTGTAATTCTGCAAACTGTTAATAAATTCTTCAATCAATCAATCAATCAAATAAAAGTGTATCATCCATCCTCTCCATCATTAAGTCACAGTTAAAGCTGTGACTTTCATACTGCTCTCTAGGGTGTTTCATAACTCACCACTGTTAGCTGAGTCTTCTGATGGAAGTACAGCTCCTGCATAAGAAGAGGAGTAATGAAGTGAGCTCAGTGAGTTGACATAACATTCATGTAATTGGATTATTGTCATTATCTATGGGGCAAATACATTCATGTATTGCCAGTGGAACTATCACATGTTCCTGGTAAAAAATAATATTGAATGTGTCAACCTTTTCCCAAGTAAATATATTTCCAAAGATGCTATAATTAACCCATATGAACAAATCACAATATTAAGGTTCATAGGCCAACATAATATTTATGTTGAATGGCACAGAAATATAGAAAATGCTTACTGAAATTAACCCATTCACTACCACTGGCGTAAATGTACGTCACATCCAATCCAGCGGTTAAGCGCCAATGACCTAAAGCTATGTTGCCTGGTCTGGTCTTTATAGTGGTTTATGATAGATCACACTCATGTGCTATATACTGTAGATTAGCTCTGGGTTATTAGGCTATAGACTCTATAGCACTCTATAGTATAGAGTAAACAGAAAATGAACCGGAAACGAGATGGCCACGCCCGTAAACATCAAGTTGTTTACCTTTTTTCAAATGACTTTATCTCGGATTCCTTTCTCCATCATGTTAAAGCTGTGACTTTCATACTGCTCTCTAGTGTTGTCAGTTAAATCAAATGTTTCATAACTCACCACTGTTAGCTGAGTCTTCTGATGGAAGTACAGCTCCTGCATAAGAAGAGGAGTTGACATAACAGTATGACATTCATGTAATAGGATTCTTGTCATAATCTATGGGACAAAGACGGTTTTTAAGGCAGACCACACCAATGCAACTCATACGGCATGTTAAGGGGGCATTTAGGTTTTTGTCACCATAGTAATTTAGTAAATGCTGCATCCATGGTTTGGAGAGGGCACTTTTCACCAACGGCCAAAAGGGCAGGGGCTGAAGCCCCCTTTCATGTCTATGTGTGCACGTGTGTGATGGCGTATGTATGGGCTTGCAATCAGATGCAGCATTCTGTCGTGACTGTGTGGCCGTACCGTACCATTCGACTGTCAAATACCTAGCCAGACTGTACCAAGTTGTCAAGAAAGAGAGAGGGGTGTGACGTAGAGGTGGGCAAAAAAGATATATCGCAATATATCGCCACAATATTAAAATCAAATCGCAAAGTTATTTATTTATTTATTTAATATTTAATAAAGACTAACCGTTATCTGGCTGCAAAGTAGTTTATTGAACTATATATTTGCTTAGAATTGTTTTCAAATGTTCCAGTATAATAGTCTGTAGGGCTGTATCCAATGTAGTCCAGTTCTATAGTATAATAGTCTGTAGGGCTGTAGTCCATTGTAGTCCAGTTCTATAGTATAATAGTCTGTAGGGCTGTAGTCCATTGTAGTCCAGTTCTATAGTATAATAGTCTGTAGGGCTGTAGTCCAATGTAGTCCAGTTCTATAGTATAATAGTCTGTAGGGCTGTAGTCCAATGTAGTCCAGTTCTATAGTATAATAGTCTGTAGGGCTGTAGTCCAATGTAGTCCAGTTCTATAGTATAATAGTCTGTAGGGCTGTAGTCCATTGTAGTCCAGTTCTATAGTATAATAGTCTGTAGGGCTGTAGTCCATTGTAGTCCAGTTCTATAGTATAATAGTCTGTAGGGCTGTAGTCCATTGTAGTCCAGTTCTATAGTATAATAGTCTGTAGGGCTGTAGTCCATTGTAGTCCAGTTCTATAGTATAATAGTCTGTAGGGCTGTAGTCCAATGTAGTCCAGTTCTATAGTATAATAGTCTGTAGGGCTGTAGTCCATTGTAGTCCAGTTCTATAGTATAATAGTCTGTAGGGCTGTAGTCCATTGTAGTCCAGTTCTATAGTATAATAGTCTGTAGGGCTGTAGTCCATTGTAGTCCAGTTCTATAGTATAATAGTCTGTAGGGCTGTAGTCCATTGTAGTCCAGGAAGAACTGACATTCTGTACTGTGATGTGTGTGACAAAACACACTCCAACATCATGTGTATTATGTCCTCGACTTCATTAAAATAGGATCTGGGTGAATAATCTGTAAAGTTGCCTGTAAAGTTTCTTTGAATGTTTTCCTTTCTTGACAATGCATTGCATTACATTATTCTCATTATGAACATCCATGTATATGTATGATTTCAATAAAGATGGAGTGCCACAATTTTTTTTCCCACCCCAAAACATGATCATCAGGTATTATTATAATATAAGGAGGAAGAACTTTTCCCAAAAAGTGTACAGTATTTGTACACTAGTTCATTAAGTATGCCTGGTTTGCCTGGTGGGTGGTGATGGGTGGTGATCCACCTGAACTGAAGCCGCACCCACAGCTGTAGTTGTATGATAAAGGGGGAGGGGTTAGGGGAGGAGCTGATAGTGTGATGTCACTATATTACTGTTTATTGAATTGGCCCATTTGACTGTCAAGGGTTCAGCCTCCAAGAAGAAACCCTAAATACAAAGTTAATACACCATTGCACATAAAAACGACTCCAGGGTGTCTAATGAAGTAGGGGAGAGCCGCCATGGTTGTAACACTTTGCACATTTCACTCTTTTACTCAGAGATCCGTTTATCTACATATGTAATATGTTTAGGCAACGGACCTACACATGTCTGCTAACATAAACCACTTCAAGTTTTTCAATTGATAAAACAGGTCGGGAGTTATTAAACCGAACGTGGACACTGTTCCAGTGTTACATTTGCAGATTAATTGTAACGGCATGCGCGATAAATGTAACAACGCTAAAAAACATCATTAAACATATCGTTTTCAGCTTAAAGCAATTATATTTCATTGAAGCAACTCCTTAACATTGTTTTCATACCATGGATGTGATAAGAAAATGTATCAAACATAAGGGAATTATTAAATAGTACCGTGTGTACCAGTTTGGGCGTTTGAGTCAGTTCAATGGGAAAATACATTGATTACACAACAAAGTTTGATTGATTGAGTTGTACAATGTTATACAACCCTAAACTAATTTAGAATACACTCTGTAATGAAAGACAGCTGACTGAACATAATATTGTGGCCAATATGTCAAATATGTAAATATTACATATAATGGTATGGCGTGTGTTACAATTGACCCACTTTTGCAAGTTGTTCTTTGGCGTTGCTTACAGACCAGAATGAACGTGCATTCCGTATAAACACGATGCAAACTAATGAAGAACATAAGCATGAAGACATCCATGTGGATTTGTATTCACCAACATCAAAGAAAAAAATTGTAGCCCACATATACTCCAGGTGTAACATTTTATGCATTTGGCGGCTCTCCCCTACTGTCACCTCATAGACACATGAAAAACTGGAAAAATACAACAATTGTGGCACTCCATCTTTAAGACATATTGATGCAATATTGTTGAATATGATAATGCATAACCAATTGCTCCTTGTTGATAGCAGGTGGTCCTGATAGTAGCTGAGGAAAGCCATTCTGGCCCAAACGTGTCCACTCTATGGGACTGCTACTATGAATAATATTGAGGTTGTAAAAAATAATAATAATTTAGTTGTACATGTGTTCTTACCAAGGCTCACCAGCAGGTGGGGCACATGTTGTTCAAGGGCACTGTAAAACGCTGCTCTGATACGAGGTCCACCTTTATCTATCCCGCCTGTGTACAGTTCCCTCATTTGGTCCATGGTTGTCTTCTCAGCTTTAATCGTGGCATAGTGCTTGATGGATAATTTTGAGTTATTAGATCTGTAGATCTGTTATTTTTGGTGGATGGTAGTTTCCATGTTCCCAATAACTATGTATTTTTCATGCCCTGTGTCCCACTGAGTTTACATCTCATTTCTGCCCAACGTTTAGATAAGTATTAATTCTTCCCCCCAGCTGGCGGGAAGATAAAGTATTGTTTTCTCCTGTTTGCCAAAACACCCAGCGTATCTGTTGGAAAACATGTTATTTGACCTTGTAGCTAGGTAGACTTCATGTCTCCCTCGCTCTCCTATTTGCGTCTTAAAGACATTATATTAGTCGGCACGGCCGTCATTTGTAGGGGGCCAAGTAGGCCTCCCGGCAATAGGTGTCGCCATTATTCACTTTTGGTTACCCTCTGAACTCCAAATGCATTACTTCCCCATGTGAAAAGGATGTTATGACTTATGTAGTATAAAATATGGTCACTGATGATGTGTCAGTGAGAGATCGTTTTAACGCTGTACGGACCTGCCATTTCTCTCCCGATGTGATTGCTAATATATATCAAATGGAAAATCCTTATAGTTCTGGTGTGTGGACTCTTCCTTCCGTGTCTGGTGTCAAACTCATTCTAAGGTATTCTGGTATACTCTGATACTTCTCTGCCTAATCCTCTCCTTTTGGTATTGTAGTTTTCCTCTAAAGTATTTATCCTTATAAGGTATTAATACAGTTTTATAAGTTTAACATTATAACAGTAAAGATAAAGTTAATATTCACTTGTTTAAAAGGTTTACAGTCCTTAATTCTAACTAGAGTATTTGTACTCTATTACATTCTTACAAATTCTCCTCAACGGGACTCCTCCAGAGTCCAGATGATTGATATCTTCCCTTATCATAAATTTATGCATCAGTGCTCAGGATGGACCATTTTTCCTAGACTGTCTACTATAGGCATGACCATGGAAACCTTTTGAATAAACGCTGCCCTGTGCTGGATCACAAAATGGGCTGTTTGCAAGAGAAAGAGAGAGTTAAATGTATCACAGGCAATATGTATTTAGAAACATAAAGCTATCTGCATTTCTACATCCTCACATGCATAGTGTAACAACTGGTGTATTTGGTATATCTTTATGTATAAAGCTCACCTTTTTCTGCATCCTTTTTGTCTGAAGTCAAGCTGACAACAGCATCCTGTTGTACAAAGTCATGTTATTTCAATCATATCATCCCTGAAGCACTATTAAACAATATCATGTCTTGTATGGTATTCACTACATTAGTGGTTTTACACCTACAACCAACCACCTGCATTTTTGGTGCTATATTTTATATACCTGTAGACTAGTAATATCCCATTTGTTGTTTTTGATTGATTGATTGATTGATTGATTGATTGATTGATTGATTGATTGAAATATGTATTAACAGTTTGCAGAATTACAGTACATTTCAAGCACAACACAATACTGTTAACTCTGAGCGGACGACACCATAAAGCACTACACTTAGGGTATTAGGGCCCAACATTTTCAAAATGGTAAAAAGGGGAAAAAAGGGGGAAAAAACATATACAGTGAGGGGAAACGGGGGTGGGTGGAGAAATCAGATTTTACGGGGTCCAGTTTCTAATTGCAGCCACCCATAGGTGCCTTTTGAGAGCGGTTTTGATGGAGTCAAGGGATTTGCATGTCTTAATGACTGTTGGTAGGGCGTTCCACATGTTGGTGGCATAGGAGCGAAATGAGTCCCTTGTTTGTGCAGAATCTGGGTTGCACATGGTTTGTTGAACTCCCTCTGGTGATGTGGGTGTGGACTATGTTGACATTAAGGAAGTATTTAGACAGGTGTATCTTGGTGGTGTATCGAATCTTGTGGACCAGACCCATTGCAATATGCTGTACTATGCTTTTCTATTTTTAATGCAGAAACATTTATGAATATCCAATATAATATCCAAACCTGTATGTGTAAAACACAGACAGTAAAGCTACAGTCATGATGTGTGTGGTCATCTGAAAGCTGTCTGAGGAAAAACATTGAAGATTTTTACCTGCTCTGAGGAAACTGCAGTTTCTCCAGGATTAACTTCATCCACTCTGGACTCCATCTCTTCACACTGCTGTGGAAAGAGGTGTCCATGTCATTACTGAGGAAACTGTGTGTGTGTGTGTGTGTGTGTGTGTGTGTGTGTGTGTGTGTGTGTGTGTGTGTGTGTGTGTGTGTGTGTGTGTGTGTGTGTGTGTGTGTGTGTGTGTGTGTGTGTGTGTGTGTGTGTTTGCGTGCGTGCGTGCGTGCGTGCGTGCGTGCGTGCGTGCGTGCGTGCGTGCGTGCGTGCGTGCGTGCGTGCGTGCGTGCGTGCGTGCGTGCGCGCGTGTGAGCTAGGGCTGGGATTTGTTCGATGTTAACGCTTCCCTTAACGGTTCCTAATATATTTTTCCCCCTATTTCTCTGACATACATTATGCTTATATTATAACTAATAACCTAACCAAGTACATAATAACACAAATTCAGTTATTGTAATTGCACTTTACAAATTATGAGGTGGCACTATTATTTAAACTTCACCACCACCACCACCAGCAGCTAGCCACCACAACAATATCATTGTTGCAATTTGTACTGTATATTGCAATTTGTACTGTATATTAAATATACAGTACAGATTGCAATAATGATATTGTCGTGGTGACAAATGTTGTGTCTTTAATCTTCAGATTAATTAATTCAGATTGTCGGAACCGGGTCTGAAACGGACCCGGTTCCGAATCCCAACCCTGGTGTGAGCGTGCGTGTGAGTGTGCGTGAAAGAGAGACCGACCAATACAGAACAAGCTTATCACTCTCTCCCCATCCATCCAATCCCAGCTAGAGAGGGTGAGATCTGCTGAGCCTTTAGAATGATACCTAACAACTGACCAGGTAGCTGACCAATCAGTGCAAGACAAAATGCCAACAATCACATTATTTTGTCATTTCGAACCCTTAAACTGATGCCGAATATAGCAGATCTACAAGCTTGTAAATCGACTATTTTTGGTGCTCCACTAAGATATATCAGGCATAGGTCTTACTAGATTTAGAGGCCCCAACCTCTATACTATGTATCTAAATGGGACTGCATTTATATAGCACCTTCCTCCGAAGCACTTTACAATGTACTTCTCATTCACATCAATGGTGGAGGAAACCATGCAAGGCACCAACCACTAAAGGCACAAGGAATTTGCACACTCACGCACAAACACACACACACAGACACACACACACACACACACACACACACACACACACACACACACACACACACACACACACACACACACACACACACACACCTTTGTACAGTACCAGAACGGTTGACTCATGGGTACACTGTAGTATGGTTTTCACCGGCACAAAAAAACGAGAACATATAACACCAGTTTTAGCTGAACTTCACTGGCTCCCTGTCATTTTTAGAATAGATTTTAAGATTATTTTATTTACTTATAAATCCCTGCACGGCCTAGCCCCCTCTTATTTAACGGAACTTCTCGTCCCTTACACCCCACAAAGGGCACTGAGGTCAACAGACAAGCTGCTCCTGGAAGCTCACAAAACGAACCTCATGGAGTAGGGGCGACCGTGCCTTTGCCTCTGCTGCTCCTAGGCTCTGGAATAGTCTGCCCTTCAATATAAAAAATGCAAACTCTGTTGAGTCTTTTAAATCACTTCTTAAAACACATTTTTATTCTTTGGCTTTTAATCGCACCTAATGTTTGTTTTGTTTTATTGCACTTTCGTTATTGTGGCATTAATTACTGATGTTTTTGTTTTTGTTGTTGTGGTATAAATTGTTGATGTTTTTGTCTCATCCTGTACAGCACTTTGGTCAATTTCGATTGTTTTAAATGTGCTTTATAAATAAAGTTTGATTTGATTTGATGGTTTGGGCTGTAGATCAAAGTAAGTATAACAACCGTCACAGTGACATTCACTCTGGACTTTACAAATGAACTGGAACAGCACCAATAATAATAATAATAATAATAATACTACAGTCAAAAATGTATTCTAATCGCCTGCATAAAACAAAAGGTTGTGTAGCCATTTACTAATTATGAAAAAAGTCGAGACGTACAGTAGCCTATTTGGAATTGAATTGTTATATGTTCAAATGGTTTATTGGCGCTTTAACAAAACTACCATACCAAATATATTGTAGGCTACAACTGTAATAAAATACCAATAATGGAAGTCAATAATGAAAGTAGCTATTCTTAATAATAAACTCAATGTGTTAAGTGATATACTGTAGTGTACTGTAGTAGTGACTGAGACAACAGGAAGAAAAGCAAAGCAAAGTGACAGCTGTGTAAGCCAGTGAAGCCCACATTGACCAATGTGAGCCCCACCCCAAAATGAGTTTGACAAGCATGGTTTAAAATTAAAACAATGTTTTGGCTGAGATTATAACAGATTTAAATACTTTGAATGAGGATAGACACATTCATCATTTTGTGCGTAATTTTCAATTTTAATATGCAACTGTTCCTGAAATAATTCACAATATTTCTGATACTCGATGCTGGAATTTTTTACATAATTTAATTAATCCTTACTTATTTCAAACTTCTATTGTTATCTGAACAGGCGTCATATGAGTTTTCAGTTTAGTTTCATGTTACTGTAGGCTATATGTGTAAAACACATGATGTGTGTCATCATCTGAGGACAAAGGTTGAAGATGTTTACCTAATCTGAGGAACCTTCAGTTTCTCCAGGATCACGTGTGTGTGTGTATGTGTATGTGTATGTGTATGTGTATGTGTATGTGTGTGTGTGTGTGTGTGTGTGTGTGTGTGTGTGTGTGTGTGTGTGTGTGTGTGTGTGTGTGTGCGCGCGCGCGCACGCGAGTGGGTGTGCTTACAGTGTGTGTGTGTGTGTGTGTGTGTGTGTGTGCGTGAGTGCGTGCGTGCGTGCGTGCGTGCGTGCGTGCGTGCGTGCGTGTGGTTAAAAAAATGCAAAGCCCCATTTTCAGCAGTTATTTCTTTCGTGTCCTAATGATAAACTGCTGATTCAATTCTAATTGGTTATTTCATTGATAAACCATTACCTGAAATCTGAATTACACCCGCATTATTCTGTTCAACAAATAAATGAATTGTCTTTCCTTGGGTTGAAACTAAGTGAGTGTCATTCTTGCTGCACTATTTAACTTCTCTTTTCTACACCCACATTTTAACCCGGTTTACTGAGCAATTGTGCTGACATTTTTACCATTGAGCTAATAGAGCCAGGCTGCTTGCTCAGGGGATACGTTGAATCATATGGAGGCATAAAGCTGCCAAAATTCAATTGAAATGGCAAATACAAAAAGTCAATTGAAATAAGAGAAATGCTTTTTCATTTTCACGTCATTAATGCATTTCTTGGGACAAAAATAAATCTAAAATGCAATAGCATTTAATTTACATTTAATCTACAGATGTGCTCATTCTATGACACAATAGAGAGTATGCGCATGCTTAAAGTGAATGGCACATCGAGTGGCAAAGCAACATGCAAAGTGAGTTTAACATTGTTTAATGTTGTTTAATGCAATCTGATATGACTTTTCTGTGTGGATGTCTGGGCTGTCAAGGCCAGAAAGTGTTTTTTTGCCACTTAGTAGGCGTTCCTGCATAACTTCTTGGTTTGATGATGCATACCCTCTATTGAAATTATAAATAAAATATCATTTGAATTTTTTTTTTTTTTTAAATGCCGGCAAATTAGTGGGCAATAATTAAAATGAAAATGCAATTTAGACAATTCAAATGAAATAAGAGAAATGCTTTTTAACCTTCAGATAATGAACACATTTAAGTGAAAATATAATGCAATAGCATTTACATTTCATCTCCAGGTGTGCTCCAGGGGTGGCGGTGGCTCAGGGGTAGAGTGGCTGGATGGCAACCCAGTTCGAACCCGGGCTCCCCCAGAGTTAGTGTCGAAGTGTCCTTGAGCAAGACACTGAACCCCTAATTGCTCCTGATGTGCTGGTTGGTGCCTTGCATGGTTTCCGCTGCCATCGGTGTATGAATATGTGTGTGAATGGGTGAATGTAATGCACATCTATGTAAAGTGCCTTGGATAAAGGCCCTATATAAATGCACCATTTACCATTTTTGCTCATTCTATGACAGAATGAAAAAGCAAAAGCAAATAACATTGCATTTTAATTTTCAAATTGGCGTGTGTACTATTTGAAAATGCAAATGCAATGCGATTTACTTTTGCTTTTTCATTTGGTCATAGAGTGAGCACACTTGGAGATGAAGCAAAAGCAAATCACATTGCATTTTCCTTTTCAAATCGTACACACGCCAATTTGAAAATGAAAATGCAATGTGATTTGCTTTTGCTTCATCTCCATCTTCATTCTATGACCGAATGAAAAAGCAAAAGCAAATCACATTGCATTTTCATTTTCAAGTCGTACACACGCCAATTTGAAAATGCAAATTCAATGTAAATTGCTTTGGCTTTTTCATTCTGTCATAGAATGAGCACACCTAGAGATGAAATGTTATTGAAATTTAAGTGAAATTATATTTTCACTTAAATGCGTTCAATATCTGAAGGTTAAAAAGCATTTCTCTTTCTCTTTCTAAATTGCATTTTCATTGTAATATTGCCCACTAATTCGCTGGGCATTTTTTGAAAATTGAAAATCAAATGATCTTTTAATTGTGTCATAGAATGAGCACATCTAAATGTAAATGCTATTGCATTTTAGATTTATTTTTGTCTCATGAAATGCATTAATGACCTGAAAATGAAAAAGCATTTATCTTATTTCAAATTGACTTTTTGTATTTGCCATTTCATTTGAATTATGGCAGCTCTTGACCATCAGGTCACAATGTGTGTCAGAGGTGAGACATGACCTTTGACAAAGAATCTGAATGTCTCAAAAGAAGAGCAGGGAGACACAATATACAACCACCTTTGAATTAACACTCTACCAAGAGATAGCACAAAAAGCTCAATACTGACAGCCTAGTCTAGATAGTGCATTCATGAATGTATATGTATAGTCAATATAGGCCAATACAAAAACTATATACCAAAATTTCCAAACCACACCCCCCTGCCGGACTAATTGTACCTTCGGACGGGTACAGGCATAGACATATATACATAGACGCCTCATTTGCCGCTGCAGTTCATTGGAGCGACGTGTATCCCAATGAAGGCGGAAGTGCAGTGCTGAAGGCTTTCTTTTTTTTTTTTAACAAATCTTTATAACAGTCATGACAATATACATTACAAAACAAGACAAACAAACACAAACAACAAAGTTATTAACAATACAACATCAGAGCCAGGGGGGATTAGATTACTAACAGAAAACATTAAAAGAGTGAACACAAAGCAACAGTTCTCCGCAGCTTTCTTATTTAGAAGTGCTGAAGGCATTTGCTGAAGGCGACTGCGTCGCTGCCCGAGTGACGTCACTCATGTGAATCCTCCATGTCTCTCGCTGTCACTCAAGTGACTACTGGCCAATCACAGCGCGTCTTTTCCGGGACTTATGTTACGCACGCGGAAGCTTGACAAGCTTCCGCTTTGCTTCCGCTATTCTTCGCAAGGAATGTCGGGAAAATAGTGCCTTCAATTTTGACACACGCCTCAGAGCCGGAAGGGGCGTCTATGTATATATGTCTATGGGTACAGGCATGTGGGATGCAATGCATGTCGGGAGCAACGTGTGATTTGTGCATGTCAGACTTTTGGTGTGTCGGATAAGCGTGTGCACCCCCTTCGGGCTTGGTCCCTTAAAAAAAAGTGGCAAGACGCTGAACCCCTAATTGCATTGCCTTGCATGTTTTGGTCCGCCATCATTGTAATGCACAATCATTGTAAAGCACCTTGGATAAAGGTGCTATAAATGCTTTTACTAATCAGGGCTGCCAATTCTGATGCATTTCTCTCACGCACCATGACGCACGGGGGGAAATAAACAGTAAACACACAGCACACTGGCTACAACAGAGAGTGAGAAGAGTAAAGAGTAGTAGCCTAGTAAACATTGCTTCGAAATATTGGTCATTAGTTGGGGGCCCCGGGGGAAAAAAAGGACCGTTTGGTTCAGATTCTCGCAAATTCGCCAAATTTGGCACAGATGTTGTCCATACCGTACTTAATCATTTTAAGATGGGTGCCAAGATTGGCGCCCCATGGTACTGCCATATTGCGCAATCCAATATGGCTGCCACCCGAAAAAAAACAAAAAGGCCTAGAATCATTAAAGATACCACTTTTTAGGGGTTTTCTGGGCCATAAAATCTGATTCTGGTGTTATTTAAATGATTTGAGGTCAAGATTACCCCTCAAGGTCAAGTTTACTCATCAAAGTTAGTATATAAAGGTAATATCGGGGTAAAATTCAGTATTTCTGGTGCAACATGCCAGATTCTACCCCCATTTTCTTTTCTCATTATAAGCTATACTTGTATGTATCAATGTTTCACAATTCAAAACAATCAGATTCTGGTTTCATCTCAATGATATGAGGTCAAGTTTACCCCTCTAAGTTAACATAAAGGTCATTTTGTGTCATAAAAAAATAAAATAGTATCATTATTTATCGGAAATAATGTTTTGCCATTTAACCTATTTTCAAACTTGTCTGAGAGACAAGGCAGGAGTCAAACAGTAACAACATGTGCTGTGTTTGCTGAATCAGCCTGCCAGTTAAACCAGGTGAAGGTAGCCTAATGAGGCTGTACTGGTGATTCATGGTGCACATACAAAAGACAGGTAAGTTTAATGTACTAAACTAACTAAGTGTCACTTTATGAGCTCAAACAGACCGCCTACGCAGAGTATTGTGAGAGTATAATGGGCCCACCTGAGTCATTTGATATGTGGGATCAACGTTCACAAACTGTTCCCCAGTTCAAGTTCTGGTCAACCATAATGAAGCTGGAGCTTCTGATGTGTCGCTTTGTGCGGTCCCTGCGGGAAGGGGACTTTCCACTATATGTGCAAGCATGTGACGAACTCTGCGGCTGGTTTCACGCCCTGGACCACACAAACTACGCACGTTGGCTGCCAGTCCATGTCCGTGACATGGTTCAGATAGCTGATAAACACCCTCAAGTACATGCTGAATTCATGAAGGGCAACTTTGTTGTGCAGAAATCAGCTAGAAAGTTCAGCCTCATGGCCAAGGACCAAGCACATGAGCAGTCCAACAAAAGCCTCCAGGCGCATGGCGGAGCCGTTGGACTCTATGAGAATCCTGAAGCCCTTACATTGTTTATGCTGGCTGGACCTGATTGCACACGGATAGTTGAGGAGTTTGAGGCCATCAATGACCCACCAACGTCATCCACTGCTCATCATGAGGAAGGACATAACTTGCAAGTAAAGTTTCGCAAGGATGTACTCTCGTTCATCGATGTGGTACAGCAGCTAGGCAACCCCTTCCTTGCTACAAGCCAGGAGCTTATTGCACTCGATACACAGAATGTCATGGAGCCGGCAGTTGTTGCTTCTTTATCTCAAATCCATGAAGCCGGCCAGACCCTTCATGCAGCATATGTCAAGGAAAGATTGGAAATGGCTTCAGTACCAGTATCTGATACCGTCAAGCGGAAAAACATGCTAACATTCGCCAACCGAACTGGCCACAAGAAAAAAGGTACAAAGGACAGTGGCATACAGAAGCAGAACATGGTTTTAATCACACAACTGTTCCTTTCACTCCAGTCACGTCCCAATGCTGACATGACAGACTTCTTTCAATTCGAAAATCAGAGAGAGCCACCGAGCCTGGCGGACAGAGGGTCTCTGCGATCTGGGACAAAGTCTGACATTCTTCAATGCCTCAATGCTAGCACAGGTCATGCAGCTTCTGCCAAACAAGCTACCGTTGTGGTGTTGGATATGGCAGCAGTCATCCACATGGTGCGCCCCACAACAGCAAAGACATTCAGCGAGTATGTCTTGCTCAACATTACACCATTTCTGGAGGCCCAAATGACAACTAGTACCCAACGCATTGATGCTGTATGGGACAACTACCCAGAGGAAAATAACCTAAAATATCTTACACAGAAACGGCGTGGGAATGGTTCACGGACAAAAGTCGGTGATGGTAGCACTCCAATCCCTAAGCATGAATGGAGTGGCTTCCTAAAAAACGAGGACAACAAAAAGGAGCTCTTCTCATTCATCAGCACACAGATCTCAAAGAATGACATGCGTGGAAAGCTCCTTCTGACTACCCGCTTTGAGACTGTGCTCTCCAACATGCCTTGTGATGTCACAAAACTACAGAAGTGCAACCATTCTGAGGCAGACACCAGGATCCTCCTGCATCTGGCACATGCAGCAGAGCAGGGTCATACAACAGCCTTTGTTCGCACCGTAGACAGCGATGTTGTCATTTTGGCAATCTGGTTTTTCGAGACCCTTGGCCTAACCGAGCTCTGGGTGGGTTTCGGTACTGGTCGAAAATATCGTGACATACCAGTCCATACCATCTACTCTGATCTCGGTCCATCAAAGTCATTGGCACTACCCCTCTTCCACAGCTTAACAGGGTGTGACACAACTTCCCAGTTTCTTGGATGTGGCAAGAAGACAGCTTGGGCAGCCTGGAGAAGCATACCAGACCTCACCAACACACTAGTTGCTCTCACAAACACCCCTGACCTCTTCAGTCTTGAGTCAGTGCATATGCAGAACATTGAACGATTTGTCGTGCTCATGTACAGCAAGGGGTGTGGTGCAGCTGGTGTCAATGAGGCCAGACATTGCCTCTTCACCACTGGAAGTAGATCACTGGAAAACCTCCCACCTACCCAAGCTGCACTGTTCCAGCATGTCAAGCGAGCGCTACTGCAGGCAAGTTTCTACTGGAATCAGGCAACCTCGGTCCAGCAGGAAATTCCTGACTTCAGTGAGTGGGGCTGGCACAAAGATGGCACTGGCACATGGCAACCACTGTGGACCACTCTTAGTGATGCATCAGCAGCATGTGACCTTCTTGTGCGCTGTGGCTGCCTCAAGGGATGCATGGGAAGGTGCAAATGCCACCATATCAGTGTCCGATGCACAATCCTCTGCAAATGCGAAGGTGGGTGCCTTAATAATGAAGATGACAGCCAGTAACTCCACACCTTGCAAGGGATGGAGACACAAAGAATGTGAAAGACAACATTGTGATCTAACTTTTAGATTTTAGCAAGTTTTACGGAGTAACTATTTTGATTACATTGTCCCCTACTGTTGTTTACTGTTGTTGAAGTTGGACTTGTATTAGTTTGTTGTTTATAATAAACAATCTACTGTTTTGAGTTGTGAAACATTGATACATATACAACTACAACTTATAATGGAAAAAAAATAACTTTTTGGGGGTAGCATCTGGCATGGCGCACCAGAAATATTGGATTTTACCCCAATATTACCTTTATATACTAACTTTGATGAGTAAACTTGACCTTGAGGGGTAATCTTGACCTCAAATCATTAAAACAACACCAGAATCAGATTCTACGACCCAGAAACCCCCTAAAAAGTGGTATCATTTATGATTCTATGACTTTCCGTTTTTTTCGGGTGGCAGCCATATTGGATTGCGCAATATGGCAGTACCATGGGGCGCCAATCTTGGCACCCATCTTAAAATGATTAAGTACGGTGTGGACAACATCTGTGCCAAATTTGGCGAATTTGCGAGAATCTGAACCAAAAAATCCCCGGGGCCCCCGACTACATGGAAGAAAATAGCCTCCACAACGTGAAGTGAGTGAGTATCAGTTCATCTCGTGCGTGAGGATTGAGGAACGGTGCGGGGACAAAGTTAACTCCTCCGTGTGTCTGTGTGTGTGTATGTGTGTGTGTGTGTGTGTGTGTTGTGAGCTTGTGTGTGTGTGTGTGTGTGTGTGTGTGTGTGTGTGTGCGAGAGAGAAAAAGAGAGAGAGCGGCAGTCGGCAGAGAGAGAGGGGGGCGGGTGGGGGGAGAGAGAGAGAGAGAGAGAGAGAGATATAGAGAGAGAGAGAGAGAGAGAGAGAGAGGAACAAAACGAGTGTGTGTGTGTGTGTTGTGAACTTGTGTGTGTGTGCGCGAGAGAGAAAAAGAGAGAGAGAGAGGAGAGAGAGGGGGGTGGGTGGGGGGAGAGAGAGAGAGAGAGAGAGAAAGAAAGAAAGAGAGATAGATAGAGAGAGAGAGATAGAGAGAGAGAGGAACAAAACGATCCACTGTTAGCCTACACTATAGTGCTGTCATGATAATGTTTTTCTTTTTTTGGGGCAACTAAATATTAAAAATCGTTAACTTAAAACAGGCCAAATCAACGTTAAAAAGGCCAAATGTTTGCAGTTTATACTGATGTCTATGTCGCAGCATCGGCCATCTCCCTGGAATGCTACTGTATTAGGCCAGTCAATCTAAGATTTGTCCCAAAAGAAATTGCAATAGTAATTATTCAAGGTTTTTTTATGATCTTAGAGTCATCCAAATAACATATTAAAATTGTGAATTATATACATTTTGGATCACAGTAAATTCAGGGTTTGAAAGTTGGGTATCATTAACATACTATAAGGCGAAAATGTCTAATTTTAATTATGCTTTAAGTTGCATGTAATGTGTCAAACTAGGGGTTATTCATGATTCAGAATCCATTGCAAGCATTAGTTTTCTCCTTGGGCTAAAAACGGCCATAGCCATCATCACAAATGTGATGAGCACATTTGGGCACATTGGGCACATTAAGGCTAAGTGGCTGTGGCCGTTTTTAGCCCAAGGAGTGTTTTTTGTGCATAACTAATGCTTGCAACTGATTCAGAATCATGAATAACCCCTAGTTTGACACGTTAAATGCTACTTAAAGCATCATTTAAATTGGACATTTTTGCCTTAATAGGATGTTAATGATACCAAACCTTCAACCCCTGAATTTACCATGATCCTTTCCAAAATGTATATAATTCACAATTTTTTATATGTTATTTGGATGACCCTAAGGATCATAAAAAACCTTGAATGATTACTATTGCAATTTACTTTTGGGTCATGCTCCTTTTTAGCTTAGATTGATATGCATACTGTAGATATGCATCAAGAGAAACAAAGAGACCTCTGTCGTAGCCTGCTGACAGAAGAGATGGCAGACTGCATTGTGCAGCTACACTGTTTTACAGGCTGTGATGTCAACTCCGGTTTCTATGGCAAAGGGAAATAATCAGTGTATGACAAGGTAGCAAAGTAGCCTGATTATCAGACTGTAGCTTTATTGAAGCTTCAGTCTGACATTGTCTCCTGTCTGAGCGATTTCAAGGGGGAGGGGATTAGAATTTCCCTCAACCCTCTGTGTGTTGCGCTGCGTGATGACGCTGAAAACGGGACTCGGCGCTGATTGGTTGTTCGTTAGACCCACCCCCCCACCACCGATTCTCATTGGATAATACATTTTTGTACCGAAGAAATTATAGGTTCACAGCGCAACACCAGACCAAGAGATGCAGTCCACTCAGAGAGTGGGCGGGGTCTTTGGGCTGGATCCAGGCTAGTAGCAAAGAGCTCTGTGGCACGGCAGAAGCTTTCAAGGTGGAGATAGCCTTGACCTTGAGAAGGAGGTAGAACTTCATATAGAACTGCATAAACAAGACAGGTGATCTGCTGCCAAGTGGAAGACAATGACAAAACATAATTTATCCATCTCCCTCCAGATGCAGATAGCCTACTCCAACACTGCCTCCGCACCAACTTGGCGTATATCTATAGTGCTCCACCCCACACTGAAGCACCACCCATGGACACTTGGACATGGTTGGGAGTTAGTGGGTGGTCGCTGTTGTCCTGTCCGCCACATGCGACCTGCACCAGGGCCAGTTGAAGAGTACAAGGAAGTTGAGAGTGAGGAGGAGGAGGATGATGCACAGAAGAGGAGGGTGGAGTCATCTGAATCTGATGATTCAGAAACCAGTGACACAAATGCTCTGACACATGTGTTTTGTGTCTGTAAAAAATTCAAACCCCAAATAAATTACTTTCCTATTCAAAAGTTATATTTTCTCTTTACTGGATGGCGGCCATCTTGAATTTTGGGGCCAAAACAAGGTCTTATGATTAAAATGGTGTCAGATTTGGAATCCTCATGGTTGACTTGTATGAAAAAAGTGTCTTCATACATGATTCTACGTCATCTGGATGGAAATCCTTTATAAAGGGTCCTTAGAGGTCAAATCAATCATCAAAACATCCTTCCCAGAGGATGGTCACAGAACATCCGTTTATGACTCTACTACATGCCAGGGCTTGACATTAACGTTTTAACATTTCCCATTCACTTGTCCGGGCAAAAAAGTCACTTGTCCGGAGCACAAGCACACATAAATACATTTTAAATCAACTAACTGTAAGTAGGTTTTGGTGAATACATGTTTGAATATTGGATGAATATTCTCAGTTTATAAGTTAATATCCCTAGAATGTCTGTGATCTGTCGGCAAGCCTGATCAATTTGTATGAGTCGGGACTATTCAAAGTACAGGCCTCACTAGGAATTAAGCCTACAGTGGTTTATAAAAGATTAAAAGAGCTTGTGCTTAGTTGTCAGTGAGGGGAACTGATACTGTAGCAGCAGTGAGAAAGATTCTGAAGACAGGAAACTAGACAGGAAACAAGGGGCTCGTATCTAGGCAGGTTGCTAAGGAAACGTGCAGCAGAGAGCCATAGTAGCTGTTAAAGGCCGTAGGAACTAAACATGTCATTTTAGAAAATAGTATTCATTGATTGCAACAGTAACTTTGAGGTAAAAAGGCAGTAAAGTAATGAATTAATGTATGGGAGAATAGTGAGGCCACAAGGGCATGCTAATTAAACTAGTAGCCTCGGAAACCCAGACATTTTTATTTACAGGGAGAAAAAAAAAGTCTGGGTCCGAGTCCACTTCAGCATAGAGTAGCGCAAACGTCGATCACTCTCTGCTGATTTCTGATCGTCTGCACCTTTGTTAAATTGATGCACACACGCACACCGTACACACACACACACACACACACACACACACTCCTCTCTCTCTCTCTCTCTGTCGCTCTAATTAATTAGTCTCATGTCCAGCTGCTGCGCACAGTTTCTGCCGGCGGATCCTGCCGGGAGCTGCCTATGCCATAGAAAGCATAGGTGAGTTCCAGGCTATGAAACTAGTGACTACTTTTTTTTCGGCATTGAAACCTTTCTGCCAGAATCTTCGAATGGATATGAATCTAGAGTACAATATATCTGACTCCAAGTCTTACTGTAGGAATTAATTGCTGGGTGAGTACACACACAGTGCTTCAAGTTTAAATGGATATGAATCTAGAGTACAATATATCTGACTCCAAGTCTTACTGTAGGAATTAATTGCTGGGTGAGTACACACACAGTGCTTCAAGTTTAAATGGATATGAATCTAGAGTACAATATATCTGTAGAACGCGGCAGCCCTTTTTTAATCAACAACCTATACTAAAAAAACATGGACCAGATTGCCAAATACTCCCTACCTAAAAATAGGCCTATGTCGTGTTGCAATGCTTAGTGAGCTTTCAGATCTGCTAGTTTCACAATATCTATCGGTGATTGTGGAACCAGTTAAGTCAAACAAAATCAAATGTCTCATTCCCACAAGTGCTTGTCAGGGTACGGGGTCCGCGGAACAAATTATGTTTATTTTGGGGGTCGTGGCCTGAAAAGTACAATACTGTACACTACAGTGACAGACACAACTCTGACATGGCATCAATCTCTCAGAGACATCACACAACCACAACCTCTAAGTCCTGCAGTCATTTGAAGCAGAGCTTCCTTCCCTGCAGACAATAGTCTACACGACACACCTCCATGTTTTGATAAAAAGCAATACAACTTAACGTTTTCATCCTTAATAGTTCATTCATCGTATTCATTTAAAATGACATTATCTTAGCAGTTCCAGTATTTCATAATTTCATGTCATGTCATATTATACAATGTGACTATACAAAGCACGCCAACATATCATCAAACATGTGTAATATTTCCTGCTAGGATGGATTGACATCCAGCTTAAGTTGAGACGATTTACCTTCACAGAGGAGAAGTAGAAAGGCAGTATTCACCAGGGTGTCTGAATTCATCTGAGGGTGCTGCCTGTCACTAACTTCCTCAGAAACAAACTCTGTGACGTCAACGTGGGTTAAACAGTAACTTGGTGTCGGGGAGAGACAAAAGTATTAATTGTATTTATGGTGTTAAGACATTGTTATTATGTACTCTTAGACTAAGGGCTATATCTTGCGCCACGCCTTACCCTAAACTTATTTGCCATTTTTTACTATTTAAAAAAACAAACATTTAAAACAGTTCAAATAGCCGATCTACAAGCTCACAACGTGTCAATGTAGATCGGCTAGTTGAACTATTTTAAAATGTTTTTTTCAAAATAGTAAAACTGGGAATGGATGGTCCCTGGAACAAACACTGTTTGAGAAGGGGGGGGGGGGGGGGGGGGGGGTCGGTGGCCAAATCCCAAATCCTTCTACCCTAATGGACATAGGGTACACAAGCTGCATGGCTGTTTATCCGTTCTCCTTCTCCTACCAAACCACTCTGTTAGCACACATCTCTCCATGCCCCCGAATCCAGATGCACTACATTGCATCCAAGCGACTGTCATATTTACTGTACAAATATTATATATATATAAAGATCAAAACACGATCCAACTGCCCAGCTTGCTGTGACGTCAAAATCGTCACAACTTTCCACAAAGACTCCACCAGCACAGACTAGAGCACAAGCACAGCTATCCGAAGGTTCCTCCCCCTTTCACCCCTCGCACACACACACACACACACACACACACACACACACACACTGCACTGACTCGACCACTCCACAATTTCCCAAACAAGAAACACACAACAAGAACCCATGTTGCCACCGCCAACAAGTGGACGGCAATACTCCAACATCACCCCCAAAAACACACATCATGCCACGCAGAAAACACGTCACTTTCAGATGATACGTGGCGTGCCGCCAAGCATAAGCGTTCCACTGGCGCAACAGAAACAGCAACCGGTAATCACAACATGTTGCATGCAGCATGCGTGTGCTTCTGAAACCTTTTGTCTACGCCTATGTACATACATTACATCCACATGTGTGTCTCGCCCTCCAGCCGTAATTGCGTGTATGTGCTGGACCCGCAAGAACGCACGCACTATCCATGCACATTATTATGGCGCTAATTTACTACAGTACGTCTACGTAATTCACTGTTGTAAGGACATGTATAGAGCAACGTGGGAGGCTTCCCCATTTTTACTACCCGTTTCGCACCAGTCTCCGTGTGCCGTATCGCTCTACTACTGCAGCGACTTACATTCCCCCACCCCCCCGAACGCGCGCACACACACACACACACACACACACACACACACACACACACACACACACACACACACACACACACACACACACACACACACACACAGTTGTACAGTACCAGAACGGTTGACTCATGGGTACACTGTAGTATGGTTTGGGCTGTAAATCAAAGTAAGTATAACAACCGTCACAGTGACATTCACTCTTGACTTTACAAATGAACTGGAATAGCACCAATAATACACAATACAGTCAAAAATGTATTCTAATCGCCTGCATAAAACAAAAGGTTGTGTAGCCATTTACTAATTATGAAAAAAGTCGAGACGTACAGTAGCCTATTTGGAATTGAATTGTTATATGTTCAAATGGTTTATTGGCGCTTTAACAAAACTACCATACCAAATATATTGTAGGCTACAACTGTAATAAAATACCAATAATGGAAGTCAATAATGAAAGTAGCTATTCTTAATAATAAACTCAATGTGTTAAGTGATATACTGTAGTGTACTGTAGTAGTGACTGAGACAACAGGAAGAAAAGCAAAGCCAAGTGACAGCTGTGTAAGCCAGTGAAGCCCACATTGACCAATGTGAGCCCCACCCCAAAATGAGTTTGACAAGCATGGTTTAAAATTAAAACAATGTTTTGACTGAGATTATAACAGATTTAAATACTTTGAATGAGGATAGACACATTCATAATTTTGTGCGTAATTTTCAATTTTAATATGTAACTGTTCCTGAAATAATTCACAATCTTTCTGATACTCGATGATGGAATTTTTTACATAATTGAATTAATTAATCCTTACTTACAAAGGTTGAAGTTGTTTACCTAATCTGAGGAACCTTCAGTTTCTCCAGGATCACATGTGTGTGTGTGTGTGTGTGTGTGTGTGTGTGTGTGTGTGTGTGTGTGTGTGTGTGTGTGTGTGTGTGTGTGTACGCGTGTGAGTGGGTGTGCTTACAAAATGTGTGTGTGTGTGTATGTGTGTGTGTGTTTGCGTGCGCACACACACGCACACAAAATGCAAAGCCAAAAATGCAAAGCCCCATTTTCAGCAGTTATTTATTTTGTGTCCTAATGATAAACTGCTGATTCAATTCTAATTGGTTATTTCATTGATAAACCATTACCTGAAATCTGAATTACACCCGAATTATTCTGTTCAACAAATAAATGAATTGTCTTTCCTTGGGTTGAAACTAAGTGAGTGTCATTCTTGCTGCACTATTTAACTTCCCTTTTCTACACCCACATTTTAACCCGGTTTCCTGAGCAATTGTGCTGACATTTTTACCATTGAGCTAATAGAGCCAGGCTGCTTGCTCAGGGGATACGTTGAATCTTATGGAGGCATAAAGCTGCCAAAATTCAATTGAAATGGCAAATACAAAAAGTCAATTGAAATAAGAGAAATGCTTTTTCATTTTCACGTCATTAATGCATTTCTTGGGACAAAAATAAATCTAAAATGCAATAGCATTATTTACATTTAATCTACAGATGTGCTCATTCTATGACACAATTCAAATTATAAATAAAATATCATTTGAATTTAAAATTTAAAAAAAATGCCAGCAAATTAGTGGGCAATAATTAAAATTAAAATGCAATTTAGACAATTCAAATGAAATAAGAGAAATGCTTTTTAACCTTCAGATAATTAACACATTTAAGTGAAAATATAATGCAATAGCATTTACATTTCATCTCCAGGTGTGCTCCAGGGGTGGCGGTGGCTCAGGGGTAGAGTGGCTGGATGGCAACCTTGCGGTTGCCAGTTCGAACCCGGGCTCCCCCAGAGTTAGTGTCGAAGTGTCCTTGAGCAAGACACTGAACCCCTAATTGCTCCTGATGTGCTGGTTGGTGCCTTGCATGGTTTCCGCTGCCATCGGTGTATGAATATGTGTGTGAATGGGTGAATGTAATGCACATCTATGTAAAGCGCCTTGGATAAAGGCCCTATATAAATGCACCATTTACCATTTTTGCTCATTCTATGACAGAATGAAAAAGCAAAAGCAAATCACATTGCATTTCCTTTTCAAATCGTACACACGCCAATTTGAAAATGAAAATGCAATGTGATTTGCTTTGGCTTTTGCATTCTGTCATAGAATGAGCACACCTAGAGATGAAATGTTATTGAAATTTAAGTGAAATTATATTTTCACTTAAATGTGTTCAATATCTGAAGGTTAAAAAGCATTTCTCTTTCTCTTTCTAAATTGCATTTTCATTGTAATATTGCCCACTAATTCGCTGGGCATTTTTTGAAAATTGAAAGTCAAATGATCTTTTAATTGTGTCATAGAATGAGCACATCTAAATGTAAATGCTATTGCATTTTAGATTTATTTTTGTCTCATGAAATGCATTAATGACCTGAAAATGAAAAAGCATTTATCTTATTTCAAATTGACTTTTTGTATTTGTATTTGTATTATTTCATTTGAATTGTGGCAGCTCTTGACCATCAGGTCACAATGTGTGTCAGAGGTGAGACATGACCTTTGACAAAGAATCTGAATGTCTCAATAGAAGAGCAGGGAGACACAATATACAACCACCTTTGAATTAACACTCTACCAAGAGATAGGGAAAAAAAATACATTTTATTTAGCACAAAAAGCTCAATACTGACAGCCTAGTCTAGATAGTGCATTCATATATGTATAGACAATATAGGCCAATACAAAAAACTATATACCAAAATTTCCAAACCACACCCCCGGCTGCCGGACTATAATTGTCCCTTCGGACGGGTACAGACATGCGGGATGCAATGCATGTCGGGAGCAACGTGTGATTTGTGCATGTCAGACTTTTGGGTGTGTCGGATAAGCGTGTGCACCCCCTTCGGGCTTGGTCCCTTAAAGTGGCAAGACGCTGAACCCCTAATTGCATTGCCTTGCATGTTTTCGTCCGCCATAGGTGTATGAATGTGTGTGTGTGAAATTAATGCGTGAATGTAATGCACAATCATTGTAAAGCACCTTGGATAAAGGTGCTATAAATGCTTTTACTAATCAGGGCTGCCAATTCTCATGCATTTCTCTCACGCACCATGACGCACGAGTAGTAGCCTAGTAAACATTGCTTCAAAATATTGGTCATGGAAGAAAATAGCCTCCACAACGTGAAGTGAGTGGGTATCAGTTCATCTCGTGCGTGAGGATTGAGGAACGGTGCGGGGACAAAGTTAACTCCTCCGTGTGTCTGTGTGTGTGTAATACACACATACACACTGTGTATATGTGTGTGTGTACATATGTGTGTGTGTGTGTGTGTGTGTGTGTGTGTGTGTGTGTGTGTGTGTGTGTGTGTGTGTGTGTGTGTGTTGTGAACTTGTGTGTGTGTGTGTGTGTGCGAGAGAGAAAAAGAGAGAGAGAGCGGCAGTCGGCAGAGAGAGAGGGGGGCGGGTGGGGGGAGAGAGAGAGAGAGAGAGAGAGAGAGAGAAAGAGAGAGAGATAGAGAGAGAGAGATAGAGAGAGAGAGATAGAGAGAGAGGAACAAAACGATCCACTGTTAGCCTACACTAGGAGTGCTGTCATGATAATGTTTTTCTTTTTTTGGGGCAACTAAATATTAAAAATCGTTAAAACAGGCCAAATCAACGTTAAAAAGGCCAAATGTTTGCAGTTTATACTGATGTCTATGTCGCAGCATCGGCCATCTCCCTGGAATGCTACTGTATTAGGCCAGTCAATCTAAGATTTGTCCCAAAAGAAATTGCAATAGTAATTATTCAAGGTTTTTTTATGATCTTAGAGTCATCCAAATAACATATTAAAATTGTGAATTATATACATTTTGGATCACAGTAAATTCAGGGTTTGAAAGTTGGGTATCATTAACATACTATAAGGCGAAAATGTCTAATTTTAATTATGCTTTAAGTTGCATGTAATGTGTCAAACTAGGGGTTATTCATGATTCAGAATCCATTGCAAGCATTAGTTTTCTCCTTGGGCTAAAAACGGCCATAGCCATCATCACAAATGTGATGAGGTCAGCACATTTGGGCACATTGGGCACATTAAGGCTAAGTGGCTGTGGCCGTTTTAGCCCAAGGAGTGTTTTTTGTGCATAACTAATGCTTGCAACTGATTCAGAATCATGAATAACCCCTAGTTTGACACGTTAAATGCTACTTAAAGCATAATTTAAATTGGACATTTTTGCCTTAATAGGATGTTAATGATACCAAACCTTCAACCCCTGAATTTACCATGATCCTTTCCAAAATGTATATAATTCACAATTTTTTATATGTTATTTGGATGACCCTAAGGATCATAAAAAACCTTGAATGATTACTATTGCAATTTACTTTTGGGTCATGCTCCTTTTTAGCTTAGATATGCATACTGTAGATATGCATCAAGAGAAACAAAGAGACCTCTGTCGTAGCCTGCTGACAGAAGAGATGGCAGACTGCATTGTGCAGCTACACTGTTTTACAGGCTGTGATGTCAACTCCGGTTTCTATGGCAAAGGGAAATAATCAGTGTATGACAAGGTAGCAAAGAGCTCTGTGGCACGGCAGAAGCTTTCAAGGTGGAGATAGCCTTGACCTTGAGAAGGAGGTAGAACTTCATATAGAACTGCATAAACAAGACAGGTGATCTGCTGCCAAGTGGAAGACAATGACAAAACATAATTTATCCATCTCCCTCCAGATGCAGATAGCCTACTCCAACACTGCCTCCGCACCAACTTGGCGTATATCTATAGTGCTCCACCCCACACTGAAGCACCACCCATGGACACTTTACATGGTTGGGAGTTAGTGGGTGGTCGCTGTTGTCCTGTCCGCCACATGCGACCTGCACCAGGGCCAGTTGAAGAGTACAAGGAAGTTGAGAGTGAGGAGGAGGAGGATGATGCACAGAAGAGGAGGGTGGAGTCATCTGAATCTGATGATTCAGAAACCAGTGACACAAATGCTCTGACACATGTGTTTTGTGTCTGTAAAAAATTCAAACCCCAAATAAATTACTTTCCTATTCAAAAGTTATATTTTCTCTTTACTGGATGGTGGCCATCTTGAATTTTGGGGCCAAAACGAGGTCTTATGATTAAAATGGTGTCAGATTTGGAATCCTCATGGTTGACTTGTATGAAAAAAGTGTCTTCATACATGATTCTCCGTCATCTGGATGGAAATCCTTTATAAAGGGTCCTTAGAGGTCAAATCAATCATCAAAACATCCTTCCCAGAGGATGGTCACAGAACATCCGTTTATGACTCTACTACATGCCAGGGCTTGACATTAACGTTTTGAGGCACTTAAGTACAGTTCCCATTCACTTGTCCGGGCAAAAAAGTCACTTGTCCGGAGCACAAGCACACATAAATACATTTTAAATCAACTAACTGTAAGTAGGTTTTGGTGAATACATGTTTGAATATTGGATGAATATTCTCAGTTTCTAAGTTAATATCCCTAGAATGTCTGTGATCTGTCGGCAAGCCTGACCAATTTGTATGAGTCGGGACTATTCAAAGTACAGGCCTCACTAGGAATTAAGCCTACAGTGGTTTATAAAAGATTAAAAGAGCTTGTGCTTAGTTGTCAGTGAGGGAGAGAAAGGGGAACTGATACTGTAGCAGCAGTGAGAAAGATTCTGAAGACAGGAAACTAGACAGGAAACAAGGGGCTCGTATCTAGGCAGGTTGCTAAGGAAACGTGCAGCAGAGAGCCATAGTAGCTGTTAAAGGCCGTAGGAACTAAACATGTCATTTTAGAAAATAGTATTCATTGATTGCAACAGTAACTTTGAGGTAAAAAGGCAGTAAAGTAAAGTAATGCATTAATGTATGGGAGAATAGTGAGGCCACAAGGGCATGCTAATTAAACTAGTAGCCTCGGAAACCCAGACATTTTTATTTACAGGGAGAAAAAAAAAGTCTGGGTCCGAGTCCACTTCAGCATAGAGTAGCGCAAACGTCGATCACTCTCTGCTGATTTCTGATCGTCTGCACCTTTGTTAAATTGATGCACACACGCACACCGTACACACACACACACACACACACACTCCTCTCTCTCTCTGTCGCTCTAATTAATTAGTCTCATGTCCAGCTGCTGTGCACAGTTTCTGCCGGCGGATCCTGCCGGGAGCTGCCTATGCCATAGAAAGCATAGGTGAGTTCCAGGCTATGAAACTAGTGACTACTTTTTTTTCTAATTTAAAACACCCTTGTTCTAAAATAGTAGTAGATCATGAATACCAAAACCGGAACCACACCAACTGGCATGCATTATAATTAGGGTAGCGATCATTGAAATAAGGTATTAGTAGGCATTAATATATTGAGGGGTTGTTCTTATATTATATTGTGCTTATTAATGAAAATGGGTGTGGCCTTATGATTAAAGATGATTTAGCTGGAGCTAAAATATCCAAAGTCTTGATTGCATTTCTATGTGTGAATTAACTTAATTCATTAAGAATAGAAATAAGACCTTTTATACAGAGAGACTATATTCAGGACGGGCGTATCCCTGCATGCCTGGCGACAGATGTTACCAGGGCCGTGGGAAGATATTTACAGTATAGGAGGGGCTGAATGTTTAGTAGGGGGTGCGCGCAAAATGCACGTGCACACGCCTCGTGCACACGCATTTTCACGCAGAAAAGTGGCTTTTACTTTCCCTCTCCACACGCATGAGCAAACTTACACAGGCAATTAACCAGGATAAGGCGCCGATACTGTTATACAGCATATTTATTAGGCCTATAGTAACAGAAATCTGTTTTGATTAAAAGTATTATTATTTTTCCCCTCCTGTCCGAGGGGGGGCTGTGCCTGGGGGGAGGGGGTGCTCCAGCCCCCCCAGCACCCCTACTTCCCTCAGCCATGGATGTTACTGTACATTTCATGTATTCCAAATACAGAGCCGGTCCTATCCTATCCGTGCAAGGTCTGCAGACTGACCTCGTCGGCATAGAAACCTTTCTGCCAGAATCTTCGAATGGATATGAATCTAGAGTACAATATATCTGACTCCAAGTCTTACTGTAGGAATTAATTGCTGGGTGAGTACACACACAGTGCTTCAAGTTTAAATGGATATGAATCTAGAGTACAATATATCTGACTCCAAGTCTTACTGTAGGAATTAATTGCTGGGTGAGTACACACACAGTGCTACAAGCTTAAATGGATATGAATCTAGAGTACAATATATCTGTAGAACGCGGCAGCCCTTTTTTAATCAACAACCTACTGTATACTATAAAAATAGTAAAACATGGACCAGATTGCCAAATACTCCCTACCTAAAAATAGGCCTATGTCGTGTTGCAATGCTTAGTGAGCTTTCAGATCTGCTAGTTTCACAATATCTATCGGTGATTGTGGAACCAGTTAAGTCAAACAAAATCAAATGTCTCATTCCCACAAGTGCTTGTCAGGGTACGGGGTCCGCAGAACAAATGATGTTTATTTTGGGGGTCGTGGCCTGAAAAGTACAATACTGTACACTACAGTGACAGACACAACTCTGACATGGCATCAATCTCTCAGAGACATCACACAACCACAACCTCTAAGTCCTGCAGTCATTTGAAGCAGAGCTTCCTTCCCTGCAGACAATAGTCTACACGACACAGCTCCATGTTTTGATAAAAAGCAATACAACTTAACGTTTTCATCCTTAATAGTTAATTCATCGTATTCATTTAAAATGACATTATCTTAGCAGTTCCAGTATTTCATAATTTCATGTCATGTCATATTATACAATGTGACTATACAAAGCACGCCAACATATCATCAAACATGTGTAATATTTCCTGCTAGGATGGTCAATTGACATCCAGATTAAGTTGAGACGATTTACCTTCACAGAGGAGAAGTAGAAAGGCAGTATTCACCAGGGTGTCTGAATTCATCTGAGGGTGCTGCCTGTCACTAACTTCCTCAGAAACAAACTCTGTGACGTCAACGTGGGTTAAACAGTAACTTGGTGTCGGGGGGGGGGAAAGTATTAATTGTATTTATGGTGTTAAGACATTGTTATTATGTACTCTTAGACTAAGGGCTATATCTTGCGCCACGCCTTACCCCTTACCCTAAACTTATTTGCCATTTTTTACTATTTAAAAAAACAAACAGTTCAAATAGCCGATCTACAAGCTCACAACGTGTCAATGTAGATCGGCTAGTTGAACTATTTTAAAATGTTTTTTCAAAATAGTAAAACTGGGAATGGATGGTCCCTGGAACAAACACTGTTTGAGAAGGGGGGGGGGGGTCGGTGGCCAAATCCCAAATCCTTCTACACTAATGGACATAGGGTACACAAGCTGCATGGCTGTTTATCCGTTCTCCTTCTCCTACCAAACCACTCTGTTAGCACACATCTCTCCATGCCCCCGAATCCAGATGCACTACATTGCATCCAAGCGACTGTCATATTTACTGTACAAATATTATATATATATAAAGATCAAAACACGATCCAACTGCCCAGCTTGCTGTGACGTCAAAATCGTCACAACTTTCCACAAAGACTCCACCAGCACAGACTAGAGCACAAGCACAGCTATCCGAAGGTTCCTCCCCCTTTCACCCCTCGCACACACACACACACACACACACACACACACACACTGCACTGACTCGACCACTCCACAATTTCCCAAACAAGAAACACACAACAAGGACCCATGTTGCCACCGCCAACAAGTGGACGGCAATACTCCAACATCACCCCCAAAAACACACATCATGCCACGCAGAAAACACGTCACTTTCAGATGATACGTGGCGTGCCGCCATGCATAAGCGTTCCACTGGCGCAACAGAAACAGCAACCGGTAATCACAACATGTTGCATGCAGCATGCGTGTGCTTCTGAAACCTTTTGTCTACGCCTATGTACATACATTACATCCACATGTGTGTCTCGCCCTCCAGCCGTAATTGAGTGTATGTGCTGGACCCGCAAGAACGCACGCACTATCCATGCACATTATTATGGCGCTAATTTACTACAGTACGTCTACGTCATTCACTGTTGTAAGGACATGTATAGAGCAACGTGGGAGGCTTCCCCATTTCTACTACCCGTTTCGCACCAGTCTCCGTGTGCCGTATCGCTCTACTACTGCAGCGACTTACATTCCCCCCCCCCCCCCCCCCCCCCCCCCGAACACACACACACACACACACACACACACACACACACACACACACACACAACCGTCACAGTGACATTCACTCTGGACTTTACAAATGAACTGGAACAGCACCAATAATACACAATACAGTCAAAAATTTATTTTAATCGCCTGCATAAAACAAAAGGTTGTGTAGCCATTTACTAATTATGAAAAAAGTCGAGACGTACAGTAGCCTATTTGGAATTGAATTGTTATATGTTCAAATGGTTTATTGGCGCTTTAACAAAACTACCATACCAAATATATTGTAGGCTACAACTGTAATAAAATACCAATAATGGAAGTCAATAATGAAAGTAGCTATTCTTAATAATAAACTCAATGTGTTAAGTGATATACTGTAGTGTACTGTAGTAGTGACTGAGACAACAGGAAGAAAAGCAAAGCCAAGTGACAGCTGTGTAAGCCAGTGAAGCCCACATTGACCAATGTGAGCCCCACCCCAAAATGAGTTTGACAAGCATGGTTTAAAATTAAAACAATGTTTTGGCTGAGATTATAACAGATTTAAATACTTTGAATGAGGATAGACACATTCATCATTTTGTGCGTAATTTTCAATTTGAATATGTAACTGTTCCTCAAATAATTCACAATCTTTCTGATACTCGATGCTGGAAGTTTTTACATAATTTAATTAATCCTTACTTATTTCAAACTTCTATTGTTATCTGAACAGGCGTCATATGAGTTTTCAGTTTAGTTTCATGTTACTGTAGGCTATATGTGTAAAACACATGATGTGTGTCATCATCTGAAAGCTGTCTGAGGACAAAGATGTTTACCTAATCTGAGGAACCTTGAGTTTCTCCAGGATCACGTGAGTGTGTATGTGTGTGTGTGTGTGTGTGTGTGTGTGTGTGTGCGCGCGTGTGTGTGTGTGCTTACAAAATGTGTGTGTGTGTGTGTGTGTGTGTGTGTGTGTGTGTGTGTGTGTGTGTGTGTGTGTGTGTGTGTGTGTGTGTGTGTGTGTGTGTGTGTGTGTGTGTGTGTGTGTGTGTGTGCTTACAAAATGTGTGTGTGTGTGTGTGTGTGTGTGTGTGTGCGCGTGCGTGCGTGCGTGCGTGCGTGCGTGCATGCGTGCGGTTAAAATTGGTTATTTCATTGATAAACCATTACCTGAAATCTGAATTACACCCGAATTATTCTGTTCAACAAATAAATTAATTGTCTTTCCTTGGGTTGAAACTAAGTGAGTGTCATTCTTGCTGCACTATTTAACTTCCCTTTTCTACACCCACATTTTAACCCGGTTTCCTGAGCAATTGTGCTGACATTTTTACCATTGAGCTAATAGAGCCAGGCTGCTTGCTCAGGGGATACGTTGAATCTTATGGAGGCATAAAGCTGCCAAAATTCAATTGAAATGGCAAATACAAAAAGTCAATTGAAATAAGAGAAATGCTTTTTCATTTTCACGTCATTAATGCATTTCTTGGGACAAAAATAAATCTAAAATGCAATAGCATTTAATTTACATTTAATCTACAGATGTGCTCATTCTATGACACAATAGAGAGTATGCGCATGCTTAAAGTGAATGGCACATCGAGTGGCAAAGCAACATGCAAAGTGAGTTTAACATTGTTTAATGTTGTTTAATGCAATTGGAGATGAAGCAAAAGCAAATCACATTGCATTTTCCTTTTCAAATCGTACACACGCCAATTTGAAAATGAAAATGCAATGTGATTTGCTTTTGCTTCATCTCCATCTTCATTCTATGACCGAATGAAAAAGCAAAAGCAAATCACATTGCATTTTCCTTTTCAAGTCGTACACACGCCAATTTGAAAATGCAAATTCAATGTAAATTGCTTTGGCTTTTTCATTCTGTCATAGAATGAGCACACCTAGAGATGAAATGTTATTGAAATTTAAGTGAAATTATATTTTCACTTAAATGCGTTCAATATCTGAAGGTTAAAAAGCCTTTCTCTTTCTCTTTCCAAATTGCATTTTCATTGTAATATTGCCCACTAATTCGCTGGGCATTTTTTTTAAATTGAAAATCAAATGATCTTTTAATTGTGTCATAGAATGAGCACATCTAAATGTAAATGCTATTGTATTTTAGATTTATTTTTGTCTCATGAAATGCATTAATGACCTGAAAATGAAAAAGCATTTATCTTATTTCAAATTGACCTTTTGTATTTGCCATTTAATTTGAATTGTGGCAGCTCTTGACCATCAGGTCACAATGTGTGTCAGAGGTGAGACATGACCTTTGACAAAGAATCTGAATGTCTCAAAAGAAGAGCAGGGAGACACAATATACAACCACCTTTGAATTAACACTCTACCAAGAGATAGCCATACCATTTTATTTAGCACAAAAAGCTCAATACTGACAGCCTAGTCTAGATAGTGCATTCATTAATGTATATGTATAGACAATATAGGCCAATACAAAAAACTATATACCAAAATTTCCAAACCACACCCCCGGCTGCCGGACTAATTGTCCCTTCGGACGGGTACAGACATGCGGGATGCAATGCATGTCGGGAGCAACGTGTGATTTGTGCATGAAAGACTTTTGGTGTGTCGGATAAGCGTGTGCACCCCCTTCGGGCTTGGTCCCTTAAAACAAAGTGGCAAGACGCTGAACCCCTAATTGCATTGCCTTGCATGTTTTCGTCTGCCATCGGTGTATGAATGTGTGTGTGTGAAATTAATGCGTGAATGTAATGCACAATCATTGTAAAGCACCTTGGATAAAGGTGCTATAAATGCTTTTACTAATCAGGGCTGCCAATTACACCTACAACCAACCACCTGCATTTTTGGTGCTATATTTTATATACCTGTATACTAGTAATATCCCATTTGTTGTTTTTGATTGATTGATTGATTGATTGATTGATTGAAATATGTATTAACAGTTTGCAGAATTACAGTACATTTCAAGCACAACACAATACAATACTGTTAACTCTGAGCGGACGACACCATAAAGCACTACACTTAGGGTATTAGGGCCCAACATTTTCATTTCATCAAAACATTTAGAGACATACAAATGGTAAAAAAGGGGAAAAAAGGGGGAAAAAACATATACAGTGAGGGGAAACGGGGGTGGGTGGAGGAATCAGATTTTACGGGGTCCAGTTTCTAATTGCAGCCACCCATAGGTGCCTTTTGAGAGCGGTTTTGATGGAGTCAAGGGATTTGCATGTCTTAATGACTGTTGGTAAGGCGTTCCACATGTTGGTGGCATAGGAGCGAAATGAGTCCCTTGTTTGTGCCGAATCTGGGTTGCACATGGTTTGTTGAACTCCCTCTGGTGATGTGGGTGTCGACTATGTTGACATTAAGGAAGTATTTAGACAGGTGTATCTTGGTGGTGTATCGAATCTTGTGGACCAGACCCATTGCAATATGCTGTACTATGCTTTTCTATTTTTAATGCAGAAACATTTATGAATATCCAATATAATATCCAAACCTGTATGTGTAAAACACAGACAGTAAAGCTACAGTCATGATGTGTGTGGTCATCTGAAAGCTGTCTGAGGACAAACATTGAAGATGTTTACCTGCTCTGAGGAACCTGCAGTTTCTCCAGGATTAACTTCATCCACTCTGGACTCCATCTCTTCACACTGCTGTGGAAAGAGGTGTCCATGTCATTACTGAGGAAACTGTGTGTGTGTGTGTGTGTGTGTGTGTGTGTGTGCGTGCGTGCGTGCGTGCGTGCGTGCGTGCGTGCGTGCGTGCGTGCGTGCGTGCGTGCGTGCGTGCGTGCGTGCGTGCGTGCGTGCGTTCGTGCGTGAGCTAGGGCTGGGATTTGTTCGATGTTAGCGCTTCCTTACCGGATCCCTCTTAACGGTTCTGGTTCCTAACGGTTCCCTTAACGGTTCCTAATATATTGTTCCCCCTATTTCTCTGACATACATTATGCTTATATTCTAACTAATAACCTAACCAAGTACATAATAAACACAAATTCAGTTATTGTAATTGCACTTTACAAATTATGAGGTGGCACTATTATTTAAACTTCACCACCACCACCACCAGCAGCTAGCCACCACAACAATATCATTGTTGCAATTTGTACTGTATATTGCAATTTGTACTGTATATTAAATATACAGTACAGATTGCAATAATGATATTGTCGTGGTGACAAATGTTGTGTCTTTAATCTTCAGATTAATTAATTCAGATTGTCGGAACCGGGTCTGAAACGGACCCGGTTCCGAATCCCAACCCTGGTGTGAGCGTGCGTGTGAGTGTGCGTGAAAGAGAGACCGACCAATACAGAACAAGCTTATCACTCTCTCCCCATCCATCCAATCCCAGCTAGAGAGGGTGAGATCTGCTGAGCCTTTAGAATGATACCTAACAACTGACCAGGTAGCTGACCAATCAGTGCAAGACAAAATGCCAACAATCACATTATTTTGTCATTTCGAACCCTTAAACTGATGCCGAATATAGCAGATCTACAAGCTTGTAAATCGACTATTTTTGGTGCTCCACTAAGATATATCAGGCATAGGTCTTACTAGATTTAGAGGCCCCAACCTCTATACTATGTATCTAAATGGGACTGCATTTATATAGCACCTTCCTCCGAAGCACTTTACAATGTACTTCTCATTCACATCAATGGTGGAGGAAACCATGCAAGGCACCAACCGCTAAAGGCACAAGGAATTTGCACACTCACGCACAAACACACACACACAGACAGACTGTGCGGGCACAAATAATTGTCTCTCACGCACGCACGCACGCACGCACGCACGCACGCACGCACGCACGCACGCACGCACGCACGCACGCACGCACGCACGCACGCACGCACGCACGCACGCACGCACGCACGCACGCACGCACGCACGCACGCACGCACGCACGCACGCACGCACGCACGCACGCACGCACGCACGCACGCACGCACGCACGCACACACACACACACACACACACACACACACACACACACACACACACACACACACACACACACACACACACACACCCCGTTGTACCAGAACGGTTGACTCATGGGTACACTGTAGTATGGTTTTCACCGGCACAAAAAAACGAGAACATATAACACCAGTTTTAGCTGAACTTCACTGGCTCCCTGTCATTTTTAGAATACATTTTAAGATTATTTTATTTAATAGTCTGCCCTTCAATATAAAAAATGCAAACTCTGTTGAGTCTTTTAAATCACTTCTTAAAACACATTTGTATTATTTGGCTTTTAATCGCACCTAATGTTTGTTTTGTTTTATTGCACTTTCGTTATTGTGGCATTAATTACTGATGTTTTTGTTTTTGTTGTTGTGGTATAAATTGTTGATGTTTTGGTCTCACCCTGTACAGCACTTTGGTCAATTTCGATTGTTTTAAATGTGCTTTATAAATAAAGTTTGATTTGATTTGATGGTTTGGGCTGTAGATCAAAGTAAGTATAACAACCGTCACAGTGACATTCACTCTGGACTTTACAAATGAACTGGAACAGCACCAATAATACACAATACAGTCAAAAATGGATTCTAATCACCTGCATAAAACAAAAGGTTGTGTAGCCATTTACTAATTATGAAAAAAGTCGAGACGTACAGTAGCCTATTTGGAATTGAATTGTTATATGTTCAAATGGTTTATTGGCGCTTTAACAAAACTACCATACCAAATATATTGTAGGCTACAACTGTAATAAAATACCAATAATGGAAGTCAATAATGAAAGTAGCTATTCTTAATAATAAACTCAATGTGTTAAGTGATATACTGTAGTGTACTGTAGTAGTGACTGAGACAACAGGAAGAAAAGCAAAGCCAAGTGACAGCTGTGTAAGCCAGTGAAGCCCACATTGACCAATGTGAGCCCCACCCCAAAATGAGTTTGACAAGCATGGTTTAAAATTAAAACAAAGTTTTGGCTGAGATTATAACAGATTTAAATACTTTGAATGAGGATAGACACATTCATCATTTTGTGCGTAATTTTCAATTTTAATATGTAACTGTTCCTCAAATAATTCACAATCTTTCTGATACTCGATGCTGGAATTTTTTACATCATTTAATTAATCCTTACTTATTTCAAACTTCTATTGTTATCTGAACAGGCGTCATATGAGTTTTCAGTTTAGTTTCATGTTACTGTAGGCTATATGTGTAAAACACATGATGTGTGTCATCATCTGAAAGCTGTCTGAGGACAAAGGTTGAAGATGTTTACCTAATCTGAGGAACCTTCAGTTTCTCCAGGATCACGTGTGTGTGTGTGTGCGCGCGTGTGTGTGTGTGCTTACAAAATGTGTGTGTGTGTGTGTGTGTGTGTGTGTGTGTGTGTGTGTGTGTGTGTGTGTGTGTGTGTGTGTGTGTGCTTACAAAATGTGTGTGTGTGTGTGTGTGTGTGTGTGCGCGTGCGTGCGTGCGTGCGTGCGTGCGTGCGTGCGTGCGTGCGGTTAAAATTGGTTATTTCATTGATAAACCATTACCTGAAATCTGAATTACACCCGAATTATTCTGTTCAACAAATAAATTAATTGTCTTTCCTTGGGTTGAAACTAAGTGAGTGTCATTCTTGCTGCACTATTTAACTTCCCTTTTCTACACCCACATTTTAACCCGGTTTCCTGAGCAATTGTGCTGACATTTTTACCATTGAGCTAATAGAGCCAGGCTGCTTGCTCAGGGGATACGTTGAATCTTATGGAGGCATAAAGCTGCCAAAATTCAATTGAAATGGCAAATACAAAAAGTCAATTGAAATAAGAGAAATGCTTTTTCATTTTCACGTCATTAATGCATTTCTTGGGACAAAAATAAATCTAAAATGCAATAGCATTTAATTTACATTTAATCTACAGATGTGCTCATTCTATGACACAATAGAGAGTATGCGCATGCTTAAAGTGAATGGCACATCGAGTGGCAAATCGAGTGGCAAAGCAACATGCAAAGTGAGTTTAACATTGTTTAATGTTGTTTAATGCAATCTGATATGACTTTTCTGTGTGGATGTCTGGGCTGTCAAGGCCAGAAAGTAGTTTTTTGCCACTTTTAAAAAAATGCCAGCAAATTAGTGGGCAATAATTAAAATGAAAATGCAATTTAGACAATTCAAATGAAATAAGAAAAAATCTTTTTAACCTTCAGATAATGAACACATTTAAATGAAAATATAATGCAATAGCATTTACATTTCATCTCCAGGTGTGCTCCAGGGGTGGCGGTGGCTCAGGGGTATAGTGGCTGGATGGCAACCTTGCGGTTGCCAGTTCGAACCCGGGCTCCCCCAGAGTTAGTGTCGAAGTGTCCTTGAGCAAGACACTGAACCCCTAATTGCTCCTGATGTGCTGGTTGGTGCCTTGCATGGTTTCCGCTGCCATCGGTGTATGAATATGTGTGTGAATGGGTGAATGTAATGCACAATCTATGTAAAGCGCCTTGGATAAAGGCCCTATATAAATGCACCATTTACCATTTTTGCTCATTCTATGACAGAATGAAAAAGCAAAAGCAAATAACATTGCATTTTAATTTTCAAATTGGCGTGTGTACTATTTGAAAATGCAAATGCAATGCGATTTACTTTTGCTTTTGGTCATAGAGTGAGCACACTTGGAGATGAAGCAAAAGCAAATCACATTGCATTTTCCTTTTCAAATCGTACACACGCCAATTTGAAAATGAAAATGCAATGTGATTTGCTTTTGCTTCATCTCCATCTTCATTCTATGACCGAATGAAAAAGCAAAAGCAAATCACATTGCATTTTCATTTTCAAGTCGTACACACGCCAATTTGAAAATGCAAATTCAATGTAAATTGCTTTGGCTTTTTCATTCTGTCATAGAATGAGCACACCTAGAGATGAAATGTTATTGAAATTTAAGTGAAATTATATTTTCACCTAAATGCGTTCAATATCTGAAGGTTAAAAAGCATTTCTCTTTCTCTTTCTAAATTGCATTTTCATTGTAATATTGCCCACTAATTCGCTGGGCATTTTTTGAAAATTGAAAATCAAATGATCTTTTAATTGTGTCATAGAATGAGCACATCTAAATGTAAATGCTATTGCATTTTAGATTTATTTTTGTCTCATGAAATGCATTAATGACCTGAAAATGAAAAAGCATTTATCTTATTTCAAATTGACTTTTTGTATTTGCCATTTCATTTGAATTATGGCAGCTCTTGACCATCAGGTCACAATGTGTGTCAGAGGTGAGACATGACCTTTGACAAAGAATCTGAATGTCTCAAAAGAAGAGCAGGGAGACACAATATACAACCACCTTTGAATTAACACTCTACCAAGAGATAGCACAAAAAGCTCAATACTGACAGCCTAGTCTAGATAGTGCATTCATGAATGTATATGTATAGTCAATATAGGCCAATACAAAAACTATATACCAAAATTTCCAAACCACACCCCCCTGCCGGACTAATTGTCCCTTCGGACGGGTACAGGCATGTGGGATGCAATGCATGTCGGGAGCAACGTGTGATTTGTGCATGTCAGACTTTTGGTGTGTCGGATAAGCGTGTGCACCCCCTTCGGGCTTGGTCCCTTAAAAAAAAGTGGCAAGACGCTGAACCCCTAATTGCATTGCCTTGCATGTTTTCGTCCGCCATCATTGTAATGCACAATCATTGTAAAGCACCTTGGATAAAGGTGCTATAAATGCTTTTACTAATCAGGGCTGCCAATTCTCATGCATTTCTCTCACGCACCATGACGCACGGGGGGAAATAAACAGTAAACACACAGCACACTGGCTACAACAGAGAGTGAGAAGAGTAAAGAGTAGTAGCCTAGTAAACATTGCTTCGAAATATTGGTCATGGAAGAAAATAGCCTCCACAACGTGAAGTGAGTGAGTATCAGTTCATCTCGTGCGTGAGGATTGAGGAACGGTGCGGGGACAAAGTTAACTCCTCCGTGTGTCTGTGTGTGTGTAATACACACATACACACTGTGTATAGGTGTGTGTACATATGTGTGTGTGTGTGTGTGTGTGTGTGTGTGTGTGTGTGTGTGTGTGTGTGTGTGTGTGTGTGTGTGTGTGTGTGTGTGTGTGTGTGTGTGTGTGTGTGTGTTGTGAACTTGTGTGTGTGTGTGTGTGTGTGTGTGCGAGAGAGAAAAGAGAGAGGAACAAAACGAGTGTGTGTGTGTGTTGTGAACTTGTGTGTGTGTGCGCGAGAGAGAAAAAGAGAGAGAGAGAGGAGAGAGAGGGGGGTGGGTGGGGGGAGAGAGAGAGAGAGAGAGAGAAAGAAAGAAAGAGAGATAGATAGAGAGAGAGAGATAGAGAGAGAGAGGAACAAAACGATCCACTGTTAGCCTACACTAGGAGTGCTGTCATGATAATGTTTTTCTTTTTTTGGGGCAACTAAATATTAAAAATCGTTAACTTAAAACAGGCCAAATCAACGTTAAAAAGGCCAAATGTTTGCAGTTTATACTGATGTCTATGTCGCAGCATCGGCCATCTCCCTGGAATGCTACTGTATTAGGCCAGTCAATCTAAGATTTGTCCCAAAAGAAATTGCAATAGTAATTATTCAAGGTTTTTTTTATGATCTTAGAGTCATCCAAATAACATATTAAAATTGTGAATTATATACATTTTGGATCACAGTAAATTCAGGGTTTGAAAGTTGGGTATCATTAACATACTATAAGGTGAAAATGTCTAATTTTAATTATGCTTTAAGTTGCATGTAATGTGTCAAACTAGGGGTTATTCATGATTCAGAATCCATTGCAAGCATTAGTTTTCTCCTTGGGCTAAAAACGGCCATAGCCATCATCACAAATGTGATGAGGTCAGCACATTTGGGCACATTGGGCACATTAAGGCTAAGTGGCTGTGGCCGTTTTTAGCCCAAGGAGTGTTTTTTGTGCATAACTAATGCTTGCAACTGATTCAGAATCATGAATAACCCCTAGTTTGACACGTTAAATGCTACTTAAAGCATAATTTAAATTGGACATTTTTGCCTTAATAGGATGTTAATGATACCAAACCTTCAACCCCTGAATTTACCATGATCCTTTCCAAAATGTATATAATTCACAATTTTTTACATGTTATTTGGATGACCCTAAGGATCATAAAAAACCTTGAATGATTACTATTGCAATTTACTTTTGGGTCATGCTCCTTTTTAGCTTAGATTGATATGCATAGATATGCATCAAGAGAAACAAAGAGACCTCTGTCGTAGCCTGCTGACAGAAGAGATGGCAGACTGCATTGTGCAGCTACACTGTTTTACAGGCTGTGATGTCAACTCCGGTTTCTATGGCAAAGGGAAATAATCAGTGTATGACAAGGTAGCAAAGAGCTCTGTGGCACGGCAGAAGCTTTCAAGGTGGAGATAGCCTTGACCTTGAGAAGGAGGTAGAACTTCATATAGAACTGCATAAACAAGACAGGTGATCTGCTGCCAAGTGGAAGACAATGACAAAACATAATTTATCCATCTCCCTCCAGATGCAGATAGCCTACTCCAACACTGCCTCCGCACCAACTTGGCGTATATCTATAGTGCTCCACCCCACACTGAAGCACCACCCATGGACACTTTACATGGTTGGGAGTTAGTGGGTGGTCGCTGTTGTCCTCTCGGCCACATGCGGCCTGCTCTCCCAACACACCTACCTGCACCAGGGCCAGTTGAAGAGTACAAGGAAGTTGAGAGTGAGGAGGAGGAGGATGATGCACAGAAGAGGAGGGTGGAGTCATCTGAATCTGATGATTCAGAAACCAGTGACACAAATGCTCTGACACATGTGTTTTGTGTCTGTAAAAAATTCAAACCCCAAATAAATTACTTTCCTATTCAAAAGTTATATTTTATCTTTACTGGATGGCGGCCATCTTGAATTTTGGGGCCAAAACGAGGTCTTATGATTAAAATGGTGTCAGATTTGGAATCCTCATGGTTGACTTGTATGAAAAAAGTGTCTTCATACATGATTCTACGTCATCTGGATGGAAATCCTTTATAAAGGGTCCTTAGAGGTCAAATCAATCATCAAAACATCCTTCCCAGAGGATGGTCACAGAACATCCGTTTATGACTCTACTACATGCCAGGGCTTGACATTAACGTTTTGAGGCACTTAAGTACATTTCCCATTCACTTGTCCGGGCAAAAAAGTCACTTGTCCGGAGCACAAGCACACATAAATACATTTTAAATCAACTAACTGTAAGTAGGTTTTGGTGAATACATGTTTGAATATTGGATGAATATTCTCAGTTTATAAGTTAATATCCCTAGAATGTCTGTGATCTGTCGGCAAGCCTGATCAATTTGTATGAGTCGGGTCTATTCAAAGTACAGGCCTCACTAAGAATTAAGCCTACAGTGGTTTATAAAAGATTAAAAGAGCTTGTGCTTAGTTGTCAGTGAGGGAGAGAAAGGGGAACTGATACTGTAGCAGCAGTGAGAAAGATTCTGAAGACAGGAAACTAGACAGGAAACAAGGGGCTCGTATCTAGGCAGGTTGCTAAGGAAACGTGCAGCAGAGAGCCATAGTAGCTGTTAAAGGCCGTAGGAACTAAACATGTCATTTTAGAAAATAGTATTCATTGATTGCAACAGTAACTTTGAGGTAAAAAGGCAGTAAAGTAAAGTAATGAATTAATGTATGGGAGAATAGTGAGGCCACAAGGGCATGCTAATTAAACTAGTAGCCTCGGAAACCCAGACATTTTGATTTACAGGGAGAAAAAAAAAGTCTGGGTCCGAGTCCACTTCAGCATAGAGTAGCGCAAACGTCGATCACTCTCTGCTGATTTCTGATCGTCTGCACCTTTGTTAAATTGATGCACACACGCACACCGTACACACACACACACACACACTCCTCTCTCTCTCTGTCGCTCTAATTAATTAGTCTCATGTCCAGCTGCTGCGCACAGTTTCTGCCAGCGGATCCTGCCGGGAGCTGCCTATGCCATAGAAAGCATAGGTGAGTTCCAGGCTATGAAACTAGTGACTACTTTTTTTTTTTTCTAATTTAAAACACCCTTGTTCTAAAATAGTAGTAGATCATGAATACCAAAACCAGAACCACACCAACTGGCATGCATTATAATTAGGGTAGCGATCATTGAAATAAGGTATTAGTAGGCATTAATATATTGAGGGGTTGTTCTTATAGTATATTGTGCTTATTAATGAAAATGGGTGTGGCCTTATGATTAAAGATTGTCAGTGAGCTGGAGCTAAAATATCCAAAGTCTTGATTGCATTTCTATGTGTGAATTAACTTAATTCATTAAGAATAGAAATAAGACCTTTTATACAGAGAGACTATATTCAGGACGGGCGTATCCCTGCATGCCTGGCGACAGATGTTACCAGGGCCGTGGGAAGATATTTACAGTATAGGAGGGGCTGAATGTTTAGTAGGGGGTGCGCGCAAAATGCACGTGCACACGCCTCGTGCACGCGCATTTTCACGCAGAAAAGTGGCTTTTACTTTCCCTCTCCACACGCATGAGCAAACTTACACAGGCAATTAACCAGGATAAGGCGCCGATACTGTTATACAGCATATTTATTAGGCCTATAGTAACAGAAATCTGTTTTGATTAAAAGTATTATTATTTTTCCCCTCCTGTCCGAGGGGGGGCTGTGCCTGGGGGGAGGGGGTGCTCCAGCCCCACCAGCACCCCTACTTCCCTCAGCCATGGATGTTACTGTACATTTCATGTATTCCAAATACAGAGCCGGTCCTATCCTATCCGTGCAAGGTCTGCAGACTGACCTCGTCGGCATTGAAACCTTTCTGCCAGAATCTTCGAATGGATATGAATCTAGAGTACAATATATCTGACTCCAAGTCTTACTGTAGGAATGAATTGCTGGGTGAGTACACACACAGTGCTACAAGTTTAAATGGATATGAATCTAGAGTACAATATATCTGACTCCAAGTCTTACTGTAGGAATTAATTGCTGGGTGAGTACACACACAGTGCTACAAGTTTAAATGGATATGAATCTAGAGTACAATATATCTGACTCCAAGTCTTACTGTAGGAATTAATTGCTGGGTGAGTACACACACAGTGCTACAAGCTTAAATGGATATGAATCTAGAGTACAATATATCTGTAGAACGCGGCAGCCCTTTTTTAATCAACAACCTATACTAAAAAAACATGGACCAGATTGCCAAATACTCCCTACCTAAAAATAGGCCTATGTCGTGTTGCAATGCTTAGTGAGCTTTCAGATCTGCTAGTTTCACAATATCTATCGGTGATTGTGGAACCAGTTAAGTCAAACAAAATCAAATGTCTCATTCCCACAAGTGCTTGTCAGGGTACGGGGTCCGCGGAACAAATTATGTTTATTTTGGGGGTCGTGGCCTGAAAAGTACAATACTGTACACTACAGTGACAGACACAACTCTGACATGGCATCAATCTCTCAGAGACATCACACAACCACAACCTCTAAGTCCTGCAGTCATTTGAAGCAGAGCTTCCTTCCCGGCAGACAATAGTCTACACGACACAGCTCCATGTTTTGATAAAAAGCAATACAACTTAACGTTTTCATCCTTAATAGTTAATTCATCGTATTCATTTAAAATGACATTATCTTAGCAGTTCCAGTATTTCATAATTTCATGTCATGTCATATTATACAATGTGACTATACAAAGCACGCCAACATATCATCAAACATGTGTAATATTTCCTGCTAGGATGGTCAATTGACATCCAGATTAAGTTGAGACGATTTACCTTCACAGAGGAGAAGTAGAAAGGCAGTATTCACCAGGGTGTCTGAATTCATCTGAGGGTGCTGCCTGTCACTAACTTCCTCAGAAACAAACTCTGTGACGTCAACGTGGGTTAAACAGTAACTTGGTGTCGGGGAGAGACAAAAGTATTAAATGTATTTATGGTGTTAAGACATTGTTATTATGTACTCTTAGACTAAGGGCTATATCTTGCGCCACGCCTTACCCTAAACTTATTTGCCATTTTTTACTTTTTAAAAAAACCCCATTTAAAACAGTTCAAATAGCCGATCTACAAGCTCACAACGTGTCAATGTAGATTGGCTAGTTGAACTATTTTCAAATGTTTTTCAAAATAGTAAAACTTGGAATGGATGGTCCCTGGAACAAACACTGTTTGAGAAGGGGGGGGGGGGGGGTCGGTGGCCATAATTAGAAAGAAGAAAAAAACGGCAGGTTACAACACTTTTTTTGTTGTTTTTCTTCTTTGTAATTATTTGTTTGGTCCAAAATATTGTTCGTGTTGTCATGAGTTGTCACGACTCGAGTTGGCTTTGTCCGCGGCGTAACCGTCTTTAAATAAATACTTTAAGAAATGTCTATGAGAATAATGCATTGGGTTTCATTTCCTGGTCCAGGGTAGGAGGCGGGACTGCGACGCTCTATAGACATCCAGATTAAGTTGAGACGATTTACCTTCACAGATCCACAGCTATCCGAAGGTTCCTCCCCCTTTCACCCCTCGCACACAGACACACACACACACACACACACACACACACACACTGCACTGACTCGACCACTCCACAATTTCCCAAACAAGAAACACACAACAAGAACCCATGTTGCCACCGCCAACAAGTGGACGGCAATACTCCAACATCACCCCCAAAAACACACATCATGCCACGCAGAAAACACGTCACTTTCAGATGATACATGGCGTGCCGCCAAGCATAAGCGTTCCACTGGCGCAACAGAAACAGCAACCGGTAATCACAACATGTTGCATGCAGCATGCGTGTGCTTCTGAAACCTTTTGTCTACGCCTATGTACATACATTACATCCACATGTGTGTCTCGCCCTCCAGCCGTAATTGCGTGTATGTGCTGGACCCGCAAGAACGCACGCACTATCCATGCACATTATTATGGCGCTAATTTACTACAGTACGTCTACGTAATTCACTGTTGTAAGGACATGTATAGAGCAACGTGGGAGGCTTCCCCATTTTTACTACCCGTTTCGCACCAGTCTCCGTGTGCCGTATCGCTCTACTACTGCAGCGACTTACATTCCCCCCCCCCCCCCCCCCCCCCCCGAACACACACACACACACATACACACACACACACACACACACACACACACACACACAACCGTCACAGTGACATTCACTCTGGACTTTACAAATGAACTGGAACAGCACCAATAATACACAATACAGTCAAAAATGTATTTTAATCGCCTGCATAAAACAAAAGGTTGTGTAGCCATTTACTAATTATGAAAAAAGTCGAGACGTACAGTAGCCTATTTGGAATTGAATTGTTATATGTTCAAATGGTTTATTGGCGCTTTAACAAAACTACCATACCAAATATATTGTAGGCTACAACTGTAATAAAATACCAATAATGGAAGTCAATAATGAAAGTAGCTATTCTTAATAATAAACTCAATGTGTTAAGTGATATACTGTAGTGTACTGTAGTAGTGACTGAGACAACAGGAAGAAAAGCAAAGCCAAGTGACAGCTGTGTAAGCCAGTGAAGCCCACATTGACCAATGTGAGCCCCACCCCAAAATGAGTTTGACAAGCCTGGTTTAAAATTAAAACAATGTTTTGGCTGAGATTATAACAGATTTAAATACTTTGAATGAGGATAGACACATTCATCATTTTGTGCGTAATTTTCAATTTTAATATGTGACTGTTCCTGAAATAATTCACAATCTTTCTGATACTCGATGCTGGAATTTTTTACATAATTTAATTAATCGTTACTTATTTCAAACTTCTATTGTTATCTGAACAGGCGTCATATGAGTTTTCAGTTTAGTTTCATGTTACTGTAGGCTAAATGTGTAAAACACATGATGTGTGTCGTCATCTGAAAGCTGTCTGAGGACAAAGGTTGAAGATGTTTACCTACTCTGAGGAACCTTCAGTTTCTCCAGGATCACGTGTGTGTGTGTGTGTGTGTGTGTGTGTGTGTGTGTGTGTGTGTGTGTGTGTGTGTGTGTGTGTGTGTGTGTGTGTGTGTGTGTGTGTGTGTGTACGTGCGTACGCGTGTGAGTGGGTGTGCTTACACAATGTGTGTGTGTGTGTGTGCGCGCGTGCGTGCGTGCGGATGTGCGTGCGTGCTGAAAATGCAAAGCCCCATTTTCAGCAGTTATTTCTTTCGTGTCCTAATGATAAACTGCTGATTCAATTCTAATTGGTTATTTCATTGATAAACCATTACCTGAAATCTGAATTACACCCGAATTATTCTGTTCAACAAATAAATGAATTGTCTTTCCTTGGGTTGAAACTAAGTGAGTGTCATTCTTGCTGCACTGTTTAACTTCCCTTTTCTACACCCACATTTTAACCCGGTTTCCTGAGCAATTGTGCTGACATTTTTACCATTGAGCTAATAGAGCCAGGCTGCTTGCTCAGGGGATACGTTGAATCTTATGGAGGCATAAAGCTGCCAAAATTCAATTGAAATGGCAAATACAAAAAGTCAATTGAAATAAGAGAAATGCTTTTTCATTTTCACGTCATTATTGCATTTCTTGGGACAAAAATAAAAAAAAAATGCAATAGCATTTAATTAATTAATTTAATCTACAGATGTGCTCATTCTATGACACAATAGAGAGTATGCGCATGCTTAAAGTGAATGGCACATCGAGTGGCAAATCGAGTGGCAAAGCAACATGCAAAGTGAGTTTAACATTCTTTAATGTTGTTTAATGCAATCTGATATGACTTTTCTGTGTGGATGTCTGGGCTGTCAAGGCCAGAAAGTAGTTTTTTTGCCACTTAGTAGGCGTTCCCATAGATATTAAGAAATAGATGCCTCATTTGCCGCTGCAGTTCATTGGAGCGACGTGTATCCCAATGAAGGCGGAAGTGCAGTGCTGAAGGCTTTTTTTTTTTTTTTTTAACAAATCTTTATAACAGTCATGACCGTATACATTACAATACAAAACAAGACAAACAAACAAACACAAACAACAAAGTTATTAACAATACAACATCAGAGCCAGGGGGATTAGATTACTAACAGAAAACATTAATGAGTGAACACAAAGCAACAGTTCTCCGCAGCTTTATTATTTAGAAGTGCTGAAGGCATTTGCTGAAGGCGACTGCGTCGCTCCCCAATAGTCCAGTAATAATGTAATTTGACCTCTAACTAATTGCAAAAAAACCAAACTCAACTGATTTTGCATCTTCAATATATCCTGAATAACAGAAAGAAAGTTGCCTGGAATTGTCTGAGGGGAAAGTGTTGAAAATGGCCTGTACAGTGTGGCCACCATTGACATCCTATTATAAGGCAATATTTTCAAAATTTCCTTATGCTTTAAGTAGCATGTGACATATCAAACTAGGTTGTTGTCATGATGCTGAAGCCATTCCAAGCATTAGTTTTGCATAAAAACACTCATTGGGCTAAATTTGGCCATAGCAACTTGCCAAAATGTAATGAGGTCAGCACATTTGGGCAAGTTGCTATGGCCAAATTTAGCCCAATGAGTGTTTTTATGCAAAACTAATGCTTGGAATGGATTCAGCATCATGAAAACCCCCTAGTTTGATATGTCACATGCTACTTAAAGCATAAGGACATTTAGAAAATATTACCTTATAATAGGATGTCAATGGTGGCCACACTGTACAGGCTATTTTCAACACTTTCCCCTCAGACAATTCCAGGCAACTTTCTTTCTGTTATTCAGGATATATTGAAGATGCAAAATCAGCTGAGTTCGGTTTTTTTGCAATTAGTTAGAGGTTGATCCTGTATTTTCCATAGATTTCCTGTACTACAAGTGACGTCACTAATGTGACTCCTCCATGTCTCTCGCTGTCACTCAAGTGACTACTGGCCAATCACAGCGCGTCTTTTCCGGGACTTATGTTACGCACCAAGGACAGTCTAAGAAGGACGAGACGCGAAGACCGTACGGGCGACGCCATGTTGCTTTGGAAGGAAAGAAACATGCGCAATGGGCTATATGCAGCCAACACTTCCGCGTTCAGCTTCCTTGGTCTCAACTGCGCATGTTTCTTTCCTTCCAAAGCAACATGGCGTCGCCCGTACGGTCTTCGCGTCTCGTCCTTCTTAGACTGTCCTTGTTACGCATGCGGAAGCTTGACAAGCTTCCGCTTTGCTTCCGCTATTCTTCGCAAGGAATGTCGGGAAAATAGTGCCTTCAATTTTGACACACGCCTCAGAGCCGGAAGGGGCGTCTATGTATATATGTCTATGGGCGTTCCTGCATAACTTCCTGGTTTGATGATGATGTCACACGCATGTCACACGCATGTCATACCCTCTGTTCAAATTATGAATAAAATATCATTTGAATTTAAAATTTAAAAAAAATGCCAGCAAATTAGTGGGCAATAATTCAAATGAAAATGCAATTTAGACAATTCAAATGAAATAAGAGAAATGCTTTTTAACCTTCAGATAATGAACACATTTAAGTGAAAATATAATGCAATAGCATTTACATTTCATCTCCAGGTGTGCTCAGGGGTAGAGTGGCTGGATGGCAACCTTGCGGTTGCCAGTTCGAACCCGGGCTCCCCCAGAGTTAGTGTCGAAGTGTCCTTGAGCAAGACACTGAACCCCTAATTGCTCCTGATGTGCTGGTTGGTGCCTTGCATGGTTTCCGCTGCCATCGGTGTATGAATATGTGTGTGAATGGGTGAATGTAATGCACAATCTATGTAAAGCGCCTTGGATAAAGGCCCTATATAAATGCACCATTTACCATTTTTGCTCATTCTATGACAGAATGAAAAAGCAAAAGCAAATAACATTGCATTTTAATTTTCAAATTGTCGTGTGTACTATTTGAAAATGCAAATGCAATGCGATTTGCTTTTGCTTTTTCATTTGGTCATAGAGTGAGCACACTTGGAGATGAAGCAAAAGCAAATCACATTGCATTTCCTTTTCAAATCGTACACACGCCAATTTGAAAATGAAAATGCAATGTGATTTGCTTTGGCTTTTTCATTCTGTCATAGAATGAGCACACCTAGAGATGAAATGTTATTGAAATTTGAGTGAAATTATATTTTCACTTAAATGTGTTCAATATCTGAAGGTTAAAAAGCATTTCTCTTTCTCTTTCTAAATTGCATTTTCATTGTAATATTGCCCACTAATTCGCTGGGCATTTTAACCATTTTTTGAAAATTGAAAATCAAATGATCTTTTAATTGTGTCATAGAATGAGCACATCTAAATGTAAATGCTATTGCATTTTAGATTTATTTTTGTCTCATGAAATGCATTAATGACCTGAAAATGAAAAAGCATTTCTCTTATTTCAAATTGACTTTTTGTATTTGTATTTGTATTATTTCATTTGAATTGTGGCAGCTCTTGACCATCAGGTCACAATGTGTGTCAGAGGTGAGACATGACCTTTGACAAAGAATCTGAATGTCTCAATAGAAGAGCAGGGAGACACAATATACAACCACCTTCGAATTAACACTCTACCAAGAGATAGGGAAAAAAAATACATTTTATTTAGCACAAAAAGCTCAATACTGACAGCCTAGTCTAGATAGTGCATTCATATATGTATAGACAATATAGGCCAATACAAAAAACTATATACCAAAATGTCCAAACCACACCCCCGGCTGCCGGACTAATTGTCCCTTCGGACGGGTACAGACATGCGGGATGCAATGCATGTCGGGAGCAACGTGTGATTTGTGCATGTCAGACTTTTGGTGTGTCGGACAAGCGTGTGCACCCCCTTCGGGCTTGGTCCCTTAAAAAAAAGTGGCAAGACGCTGAACCCCTAATTGCATTGCCTTGCATGTTTTCGTCCGCCATAGGTGTATGAATGTGTGTGTGTGAAATTAATGCATCACGCATTATGCGTGAATGTAATGCACAATCATTGTAAAGCACCTTGGATAAAGGTGCTATAAATGCTTTTACTAATCATGGGGCTGCCAATTCTCATGCATTTCTCTCACGCACCATGACGCACGGGGGGAAATAAACAGTAAACACACAGCACACTGGCTACAACAGAGAGTGAGAAGAGTAAAGAGTAGTAGCCTAGTAAACATTGCTTCGAAATATTGGTCATGGAAGAAAATAGCCTCCACAACGGGAATTGAGTATCAGTTCATCTCGTACGTGAGGATTGAGGAACGGTGCGGGGACAAAGTTAACTCCTCCGTGTGTCTGTGTGTGTGTAATACACACATACACACTGTGTATATGTGTGTGTGTACATATGTGTGTGTGTGTGTTGTGTGTGTGTGTGTGTGTGTGTGTGTGTGTGTGTGTGTGTGTGTGTGTGTGTGTGTGTGTGTGTGTGTGTGTGTGTGTGTGTGTGTGTGTGTGTGTTGTGAACTTGTGTGTGTGTGCGCGAGAGAGAAAAAGAGAGAGAGAGGAGAGAGAGGGGGGCGGGTGGGGGGAGAGAGAGAGAGAGAGAAAGAAAGAAAGAGAGATAGATAGAGAGAGAGAGAGGAACAAAACGATCCACTGTTAGCCTACACTAGGAGTGCTGTCATGATAATGTTTTTCTTTTTTTGGGGCAACTAAATATTAAAAATCTTTAAAACAGGCCAAATCAACGTTAAAAAGGCCAAATGTTTGCAGTTTATACTGATGTCTATGTCGCAGCATCGGCCATCTCCCTGGAATGCTACTGTATTAGGCCAGTCAATCTAAGATTTGTCCCAAAATAAATTGCAATAGTAATTATTCAAGGTTTTTTTATGATCTTAGAGTCATCCAAATAACATATTAAAATTGAGAATTATATACATTTTGGATCACAGTAAATTCAGGGTTTGAAAGTTGGGTATCATTAACATCCTACATAAGGCGAAAATGTCTAATTTTAATTATGCTTTAAGTTGCATGTAATGTGTCAAACTAGGGGTTATTCATGATTTAGAATCCATTGCAAGCATTAGTTTTCTCCTTGGGCTAAAAACGGCCATAGCCATCATCACAAATGTGATGAGGTCAGCACATTTGGGCACATTGGGCACATTAAGGCTAAGTGGCTGTGTTTTTTGTGCAAAACTAATGCTTGCAACTGATTCAGAATCATGAATAACCCCTAGTTTGACACGTTAAATGCTACTTAAAGCATAATTTAAATTGGACATTTTTGCCTTAATAGGATGTTAATGATACCAAACCTTCAACCCCTGAATTTACCATGATCCTTTCCAAAATGTATATAATTCACAATTTTTTATATGTTATTTGGATGACCCTAAGGATCATAAAAAACCTTGAATGATTACTATTGCAATTTACTTTTGGGTCATGCTCCTTTTTAGCTTAGATTGATATGCATAGATATGCATCAAGAGAAACAAAGAGACCTCTGTCGTAGCCTGCTGACAGAAGAGATGGCAGACTGCATTGTGCAGCTACACTGTTTTACAGGCTGTGATGCCAACTCGGGTTTCTATGGCAAAGGGAAATCATCAGTGTATGACAAGGTAGCAAAGAGCTCTGTGGCACGGCAGAAAGAAGCTTTCAAGGTGGAGATAGCCTTGACCTTGAGAAGGAGGTAGAACTTCATATAGAACTGCATAAACAAGACAGGTGATCTGCTGCCAAGTGGAAGACAATGACAAAAAATAATTTATCCATCTCCCTCCAGATGCAGATAGCCTACTCCAACACTGCCTCCGCACCAACTTGGCGTATATCTATAGTGCTCCACCCCACACTGAAGCACCACCCATGGACACTTGGACATGGTTGGGAGTTAGTGGGTGGTCGCTGTTGTCCTCTCGGCCACATGCGGCCTGCTCTCCCAACACACCTACCTGCACCAGGGCCAGTTGAAGAGTACAAGGAAGTTGAGAGTGAGGAGGAGGAGGATGATGCACAGAAGAGGAGGGTGGAGTCATCTGAATCTGATGATTCAGAAACCAGTGACACAAATGCTCTGACACATGTGTTTTGTGTCTGTAAAAAATTCAAACCCCAAATAAATTACTTTCCTATTCAAAAGTTATATTTTCTCTTTACTGGATGGCGGCCATCTTGAATTTTGGGGCCAAAACGAGGTCTTATGATTAAAATGGTGTCAGATTTGGAATCCTCATGGTTGACTTGTATGAAAAAAGTGTCTTCATACATGATTCTACGTCATCTGGATGGAAATCCTTTATAAAGGGTCCTTAGAGGTCAAATCAATCATCAAAACATCCTTCCCAGAGGATGGTCACAGAACATCCGTTTATGACTCTACTACATGCCAGGGCTTGACATTAACGTTTTGAGGCACTTAAGTACAGTTCCCATTCACTTGTCCGGGCAAAAAAGTCACTTGTCCGGAGCACAAGCACACATAAATACATTTTAAATCAACTAACTGTAAGTAGGTAGCGTGGCATGTTTGTTTGTTTGTGGCAGCGGTGGCCGAACGGATAGCGGCGCGGTCTAGATACCGGAAGGTTCCCAGTTCGAACCAGCCGTCCGACACGTTAAAATTACCACCGCTGAAATGCCCTTGAACAAGGCATCAACCACTACGATGAAATGTGTTCTATGAGCAGGGCCTGGCTGGAAACAAGTTCTTGAGCTTAGCCCAGATACCCTGGGTAAATATAGATTTCATTTCATTTTCATTTCAGGTTTTGGTGAATACATGTTTGAATATTGGATGAATATTCTCAGTTTATAAGTTAATATCCCTAGAATGTCTGTGCTCTGTCGGCAAGCCTGATCAATTTGTATGAGTCGGGACTATTCAAAGTACAGGCCTCACTAGGAATTAAGCCTACAGTGGTTTATAAAAGATTAAAAGAGCTTGTGCTTAGTTGTCAGTGAGGGAGAGAAAGGGGAACTGATACTGTAGGCGAGTTTTTTATTCCTATGATGGGAGGGAATTTGGAGCGCTGTGATTGGTTGTCAGTGGAGTAGGAAGCGCTGGGTCTGTGTTTTGGACCGCACACAAGTGTTTATGCCTACTAGTACTCTATGACTAGTACTAACCCTATCTCTAACTCTAACCTAAACATAACCGCAAGCAGGGGAGCAACGCATCCCTCACCAACCTTAATCCAAAAACTATTAACGTACCCCTCACCAACCTTAATCCAAAAACTATTAAAAAATCCGCGGTAGTAAAAGATGTGGCGGAGCGGTAAAACGAGCGCTCCTAAACCTGAGCTATCCTAGGAATAAAAAACTAGCATACTGTAGCAGCAGTGAGAAAGATTCTGAAGACAGGAAACTAGACAGGAAACAAGGGGCTCGTATCTAGGCAGGTTGCTAAGGAAACGTGCAGCAGAGAGCCATAGTAGCTGTTAAAGGCCGTAGGAACTAAACATGTCATTTTAGAAAATAGTATTCATTGATTGCAACAGTAACTTTGAGGTAAAAAGGCAGTAAAGTAAAGTAATGAATTAATGTATGGGAGAATAGTGAGGCCACAAGGGCATGCTAATTAAACTAGTAGCCTCGGAAACCCAGACATTTTTATTTACAGGGAGAAAAAAAAAGTCTGGGTCCGAGTCCACTTCAGCATAGAGTAGCGCAAACGTCGATCACTCTCTGCTGATTTCTGATCGTCTGCACCTTTGTTAAATTGATGCACACACGCACACCGTACACACACACACACACACACACACACACACACTCCTCTCTCTCTCTCTCTGTCGCTCTAATTAATTAGTCTCATGTCCAGCTGCTGCGCACAGTTTCTGCCGGCGGATCCTGCCGGGAGCTGCCTATGCCATAGAAAGCATAGGTGAGTTCCAGGCTATGAAACTAGTGACTACTTTTTTTTCGGCATTGAAACCTTTCTGCCAGAATCTTCGAATGGATATGAATCTAGAGTACAATATATCTGACTCCAAGTCTTACTGTAGGAATTAATTGCTGGGTGAGTACACACACAGTGCTTCAAGTTTAAATGGATATGAATCTAGAGTACAATATATCTGACTCCAAGTCTTACTGTAGGAATTAATTGCTGGGTGAGTACACACACAGTGCTTCAAGTTTAAATGGATATGAATCTAGAGTACAATATATCTGTAGAACGCGGCAGCCCTTTTTTAATCAACAACCTATACTAAAAAAACATGGACCAGATTGCCAAATACTCCCTACCTAAAAATAGGCCTATGTCGTGTTGCAATGCTTAGTGAGCTTTCAGATCTGCTAGTTTCACAATATCTATCGGTTATTGTGGAACCAGTTAAGTCAAACAAAATCAAATGTCTCATTCCCACAAGTGCTTGTCAGGGTACGGGGTCCGCGGAACAAATTATGTTTATTTTGGGGGTCGTGGCCTGAAAAGTACAATACTGTACACTACAGTGACAGACACAACTCTGACATGGCATCAATCTCTCAGAGACATCACACAACCACAACCTCTAAGTCCTGCAGTCATTTGAAGCAGAGCTTCCTTCCCTGCAGACAATAGTCTACACGACACACCTCCATGTTTTGATAAAAAGCAATACAACTTAACGTTTTCATCCTTAATAGTTCATTCATCATATTCATTTAAAATGACATTATCTTAGCAGTTCCAGTATTTCATAATTTCATGTCATGTCATATTATACAATGTGACTACAAAGCACGCCAACATATCATCAAACATGTGTAATATTTCCTGCTAGGATGGTCAATTGACATCCAGATTAAGTTGAGACGATTTACCTTCACAGAGGAGAAGTAGAAAGGCAGTATTCACCAGGGTGTCTGAATTCATCTGAGGGTGCTGCCTGTCACTAACTTCCTCAGAAACAAACTCTGTGACGTCAACGTGGGTTAAACAGTAACTTGGTGTCGGGGAGAGACAAAAGTATTAATTGTATTTATGGTGTTAAGACATTGTTATTATGTACTCTTAGACTAAGGGCTATATCTTGCGCCACGCCTTACCCCTTACCCTAAACTTATTTGCCATTTTTTACTTTAAAAAAAAACCCCATTTAAAACAGTTCAAATAGCCGATCTACAAGCTCACAACGTGTCAATGTAGATTGGCTAGTTGAACTATTTTCAAATGTTTTTCAAAATAGTAAAACTTGGAATGGATGGTCCCTGGAACAAACACTGTTTGAGAAGGGGGGGGGGGGGTCGGTGGCCATAATTAGAAAGAAGAAAAAAACGGCAGGTTACAACACTTTTTTTGTTGTTTTTCTTCTTTGTAATTATTTGTTTGGTCCAAAATATTGTTCGTGTTGTCATGAGTTGTCACGACTCGAGTTGGCTTTGTCCGCGGCGTAACCGTCTTTAAATAAATACTTTAAGAAATGTCTATGAGAATAATGCATTGGGTTTCATTTCCTGGTCCAGGGTAGGAGGCGGGACTGCGACGCTCTATAGACATCCAGATTAAGTTGAGACGATTTACCTTCACAGATCCACAGCTATCCGAAGGTTCCTCCCCCTTTCACCCCTCGCACACACACACACACACACACACACACACACACTGCACTGACTCGACCACTCCACAATTTCCCAAACAAGAAACACACAACAAGGACCCATGTTGCCACCGCCAACAAGTGGACGGCAATACTCCAACATCACCCCCAAAAACACACATTCCACTGGCGCAACAGAAACAGCAACCGGTAATCACAACATGTTGCATGCAGCATGCGTGTGCTTCTGAAACCTTTTGTCTACGCCTATGTACATACATTACATCCACATGTGTGTCTCGCCCTCCAGCCGTAATTGCGTGTATGTGCTGGACCCGCAAGAACGCACGCACTATCCATGCACATTATTATGGCGCTAATTTACTACAGTACGTCTACGTAATTCACTGTTGTAACTTAAGGACATGTATAGAGCAACGTGGGAGGCTTCCCCATTTTTACTACCCGTTTCGCACCAGTCTCCGTGTGCCGTATCGCTCTAATACTGCAGCGACTTACATTCCCAATAATGAAAGTAGCTATTCTTAATAATAAACTCAATGTGTCAAGTGATATACTGTAGTGTACTGTAGTAGTGACTGAGACAACAGGAAGAAAAGCAAAGCCAAGTGACAGCTGTGTAAGCCAGTGAAGCCCACATTGACCAATGTGAGCCCCACCCCAAAATGAGTTTGACAAGCATGGTTTAAAATTAAAACAATGTTTTGGCTGAGATTATAACAGATTTAAATACTTTGAATGAGGATATAGACACATTCATCATTTTGTGCGTAATTTTCAATTTTAATATGCAACTGTTCCTGAAATAATTCACAATCTTTCTGATACTCGATGATGGAATTTTTTACATAATTGAATTAATTAATCCTTACTTACAAAGGTTGAAGTTGTTTACCTAATCTGAGGAACCTTCAGTTTCTCCAGGATCACATGTGTGTGTGTGTGTGTGTGTGTGTGTGTGTGTGTGTGTGTGTGTGTGTGTGTGTGTGTGTGTGTGTGTGTGTGTGTGTGTGTGTGTGTGTGTGTGTGTGTGTGTGTGTGTGTGTACACGCGTGTGAGTGGGTGTGCTTACAAAATGTGTGTGTGTGTGTGCACACAAAATGCAAAGCCAAAAATGCAAAGCCCCATTTTCAGCAGTTATTTATTTTGATAAACTGCTGATTCAATTCTAATTGGTTATTTCATTGATAAACCATTACCTGAAATCTGAATTACACCCGAATTATTCTGTTCAACAAATAAATGAATTGTCTTTCCTTGGGTTGAAACTAAGTGAGTGTCATTCTTGCTGCACTATTTAACTTCCCTTTTCTACACCCACATTTTAACTCGGTTTCCTGAGCAATTGTGCTGACATTTTTACCATTGAGCTAAGGCTGCTTGCTCAGGGGATACGTTGAATCTTATGGAGGCATAAAGCTGCCAAAATTCAATTGAAATGGCAAATACAAAAAGTCAATTGAAATAAGAGAAATGCTTTTTCATTTTCACGTCATTAATGCATTTCTTGGGACAAAAATAAATCTAAAATGCAATAGCATTATTTACATTTAATCTACAGATGTGCTCATTCTATGACACAATTCAAATTATAAATAAAATATCATTTTAAAAAAATGCCAGCAAATTAGTGGGCAATAATTAAAATTAAAATGCAATTTAGACAATTCAAATGAAATAAGAGAAATGCTTTTTAACCTTCAGATAATTAACACATTTAAGTGAAAATATAATGCAATAGCATTTACATTTCATCTCCAGGTGTGCTCCAGGGGTGGCGGTGGCTCAGGGGTAGAGTGGCTGGATGGCAACCTTGCGGTTGCCAGTTCGAACCCGGGCTCCCCCAGAGTTAGTGTCGAAGTGTCCTTGAGCAAGACACTGAACCCCTAATTGCTCCTGATGTGCTGGTTGGTGCCTTGCATGGTTTCCGCTGCCATCGGTGTATGAATATGTGTGTGAATGGGTGAATGTAATGCACATCTATGTAAAGCGCCTTGGATAAAGGCCCTATATAAATGCACCATTTACCATTTTTGCTCATTCTATGACAGAATGAAAAAGCAAAAGCAAATAACATTGCATTTTAATTTTCAAATTAAATTAATTAAAAGGGGGGAGGGGCCGCCTCGCGACGCGAGAGAGAAAAGGAGATAGAGAAGAGAGGCAGTCGGCAGAGAGAGAGAGGGGGGCGGGTGGGGAGAGAGAGAGAGAGAGAGAGAGAGAGAGGGGGGGGCGGGTGGGGAGAGAGAGAGAGAGAGAGAGAGAGAGGAACAAAAAGATCCACTGTTATCCTACACTAGGAGTGCTGTCATGATTTAATGTTTTTCTTTTCTTTGGGCAAGGCATCATTTCTACAACAGAATAAACATGGGAAGAATTTATATTTTATGTTTAATCTTAAAACATAGCATTCAAAAACTCAACTAGTACAACTGTTAAAGGATTTGTATTTGCACATTTCTCGGTATTGACATTACAAATGGACTGGATGTTATGGCCCAATTTATAATCTGCAAGAGGCACTAATTGCAATTTTTGCACTAATTTGGTTAAATGCTATTATTCCAAAGGTGGATTATCATTCACCATCATACTAGCTACAGTATCATGTTCTCTTGCAGTTTAAGCAAACTATTATAGACAGGTAAAGGTTTGAGAACCACTGGCCTAATGCATTTAAAATAGGGGTGTTTTCCAACCCCCCACACAGAAAGGAAATATATGAACATACGGTATATATGTGCATATAAGTGGATTTATAGGACATATACTGTGATTCCTTGTTCTGTTGAGAGAATCTTAATACAACTATTTAGTCTATTTAAAAGTAGGAAAGATAGCATAAACCTTTTAGTTGTCAATGTGTGACCACCTTCCTATTTTCCTAGTTTGAGAACCTCTGGCCTACACAAAGTCTTGTTTACATGGTTAAATACTGAGTTTATGGTATTTGCCCAGTGCCACGGACCCCCTTGTGGCTGAACTGTCAAATTGAAAACTATTTAGTGATTTGTCATTTGTTTCCAATGGTTGGGATTATAATTTATAAAACTACAGAAATGAGTGGGGATGAATGTATGTATGTGAATATATATCGATATATAACATATTGAGTAATGCATATATTGGGGGTGTAATGGTTGGGATTAGAATTTAAGCCAGGAAAATGGATTGTAATATAAATAAATAGTGGGTAATAAATATTGTGTGTGTGTCCACCACGGTGACTGTGCCAACCAACTAATGCCCCCCATGCCAACCACAAGGGAGGTGAAGCCATTAGTCTAAATATAAAAAATCGTTAAAACAGGCCAAATCAACGTTAAAAAGGCCACATTTTTGCAGTTTATACCGATGTCTATGTCGCAGCATCGGCCATCTCCCTGGAATGCTATTAGGCTTTTTTTTATGATCTTAGGGTCATCCAAATAACATATTAAAAATCACACCCGTGTGAACTGAGTGGTGCAACCCTCTCTCTCTCTGTGTGTCTCTCATTAGCAGGCAACAGTGCAGCACTATCTCTCTCTCTCTCTGTTTCTGGCACAACAGCACCACTTTTGGTACTCATTGGTACTGGTGCTCATAGTCACATAGGTAGGTGAACGGACACATGAACACATAGGTAGGTTAACACGGACATTGCTGTTCCTTGGAGTGGTTGCACCACTCAAAAATGGTGAATTATATAAATGTTGGATCACAGTAAATTCAGGGTTTGAAAGTTGGGTATCATTAACATCCTACATAAGGCGAAAATGTCTAACTTTAATTATGCTTTAAGTTGCATGTAATGTGTCAAACTAGGGGTTATTCATGATTCAGAATCCATTGCAAGCATTAGTTTTCTCCTTGGGCTAAAACGGCCATAGCCATCATCACAAATGTGATGAGGTCAGCACATTTGGGCATATTGGGCACATTAAGGATAAGTGGCTGTGGCCGTTTTTAGCCCAAGGAGTGTTTTTTGTGCAAAACTAATGCTTGTAATGGATTCAGAATCATGAATAACCCCTAGTTTGACACGTTAAATGCTACTTAAAGCTGTTAAAGGACCACTTCACCACTTTTCAACCTATCTTCATATAATAGGTCCTCACTAATAATCATGATAAAATGGCACGATTTTTTTCTACTCAAGTCTGTGTCTCATAGGAGGGCTGTGGGCAGTTTAGAAACCGTCCTCCAGTGATATCATCATTAGGCAGATTTTTTTATTTTATTTTTTTCATTATCGTGAGAACGATGGCTTCCATTTTCGCATTGCAACTCTTCAGGACTAGAAAGCCTGCAGTTTCTATTAGCTTGTATTCCCCATCGATGATGTCACTGGAGGACGGTTTCTGAACTGCCCACAGACGTCCTATAGAGACATGCAGACTGAGTAGAAATAAATTGCGCCATTTTTTCATGATCATTAGTGAGGACCTATTATATTAAGATAGGTTGAAAAGTGGTGAAGTGGTCCTTTAAAGATACCCAACCTTCAACCCCTGAAATTACCATGATCCTTTCCAAAATGTATATAATTCACAATTTTTGAGTGGTGTAAACCACTCCTACAACTGGCTTTTTTGAGTGGTGTAAACCACTCCTACAACTGGCTTTGTTAGTTTATGTGTCTGTCTGTTTGTACCAAAAAATGAGCATGGTTGCTATGGTCACCCAGTTCACACAGGTCTTCATTGTCTACGTGTCTGTTCGTGCCAAAAAATGAGCATGGTTGATGCTGATTGGTTGATACTGATTTCATTACGTCAGATATTACCTCAGACCATAGCTGATCAGGCTATATAATACACCACTCAGTTCACACGGGTGTGATTTTTAATATGTTATTTGGATGACCCTAAGGATTATAAAAAACGCTTTTTAGCTTAGATTGATATGCATCTAGATATGCATCAAGAGAAAAAAAGAGACCTCTGTCGTAGCCTGCTGACAGAAGAGATGGCAGACTGCATTGTGCAGCTACACTGTTTTACAGGCTGTGATGCCAACTCTGGTTTCTATGGCAAAGGGAAATCATCAGTGTATGACAAGGTAGCAAAGAGCACTGTGGCACGGCAGAAGCTTTCAAGGTGTGGAGATAGCCTTGACCTTGAGAAGGAGGTAGAACTTCATATAGAACTGCATAAACAAGACAGGTGACCTATGGAGACAAGAAGCCCGTGCTGCCAAGTGGAAGACAATGACAAAAAAGAATGTATCTATCTCCCTCCAGATGCAGATAGCCTACGCCAACACTGCATCCGCACCAACTGCTTGGCGTATATCTAGTGCTCCACCCCACACTGAAGCACCACCCATGGACACTTGGACATGGTTGGGAGTTAGTGGGTGGTCGCTGTTGTCCTGTCCGCCACATGCGGCCTGCTCTCCCAACACACCTACCTGCACCAGGCCCAGTTGAAAAGGACAAGGAAGTTGAGAGTGAGGAGGAGGAGGATGATGCACAGAAGAGGAGGGTGGAGTCATCTGAATCTGATGATTCAGAAAGCAGTGACACAAATGCTCTGACACATGTGTTTTGTGTCTGTAAAAAATTCAAACCCCAAATAAATTACTTTCCTATTCAAAAGTTGTACGTCACTTTCAGATGATACGTGGCGTGCCGCCAAGCATAAGCGTTCCACTGGCGCAACAGAAACAGCAACCGGTAATCACAACATGGCACTCGGTGCCGCGCTATGAGCTTGTAGATCTGCTATTTTTCAATAGCTAAAGTATAACATAATTCTTAAAACACCAAAAGGGGTTCCCGCCCATCACTACACCATTGGTTCTCAAAGTTGGGGTCTCAGCTAGTCCTTAGAAGGGTAGAAACTAAAATCAGTCAGAGAATGTATCATTCATATACTGTACAGTACTATGCTGCGTGAATAAACATACAATTTGATAGCATACAGTAGATCACCCAGGTTTTATGGTTTTTCAATCCCCACACGTGTATGTATAAGTGTTGTAACACTTAAAATGCAGAATATGAAATTGTAACGGTAATATCGTATATCGTATCGATATCGCAATATTTGGCATAAATACAGAGATATGAAATTTTCTGTCTATACTCTATGGCTCTGTTGTAATCCAAACGTACATGCGTGTGGGTATAGGGATAGGGTGGCCTGGCTGGGTGTATGTCTTGACTACCGCGGCCTAAATGATTCAGCCCTGCAGCCCTGGTGTGAGATATGATCTGGACAACAGATGTCAATATGAAGTTGAGGATAACATTGACCACTTCTGTGTCTTAGTCATACTTCTCTCTCCTTTCTTTCGTAATCTTTTTTGTCATCAGACGGACAGCTTGGTCATATACTTCTCTCTTTGTTGACGTTTTGTTAACTCATCCTCCTGCCGTTAACCCAGTGGTGGAAAGTAACTAAGTACATTTACTCAAATACTGTACTTAAAGGTATTTGTACTTTACTTGACTGTATTCCAATTTCCAATACATTTACATCTACTCCACTACATCTCAGAGCCAACATTTGTTCTTTTACTCCACTACAATTATTTGAAAACTTTAGTTACTAGTTAATTTGGAGATTTACATTTTGATTAGAAAAACATACATTACTGTAACCACTTCAACCCTATATACATTTCGACCATTTGAAAATAGCTGATCTACAAGCTCACAATGCGTCGCGATGCGATGCATTGTGTGCGACCTCTCTTTTCTATTCAAATATGAATATAAACTGGAAAGGTTGCAATTTTGAAAAAGTGCAAAGTGTGGTTGCCGCAGTCGCTTACATAGGCCCCTCCCACTAATATTGCCAGCCAATTACAATGTCGCGTCACCCCTGTGATCATGTGTAAGTAATTCGAGGGGATTTATGCCCCCAAAAATCATGTTTTTTGTGACAAACGGTTACAATTTTCGCATTTGTGGCGCCCCCTATCGATGAAAATGGAATTGCTTTTGGCTTTTGGTTGATTAAACCACCCACGACATTTGATTCAAATTTGGAGTTGATTGGACGTTTGGTTCGTGATTTGTGGCATTCTTTGTAAAATAGGCCCCTCCCACTAACTTCGGAAGCCGATTACGGCCGAACGATACGCACTATCAAAATTCCGCCTGTGGTGTTTTCATCGGAACAGTCCAGAGATCATGTGTACCAATTCTTGTGAGATTTGGGCAAAATATGTAGGAGGAGAAGCAAAAAGTGTGTTTTGGAGAAAATTCAAAATGGCGGAAATTCTATCATGACGCAAATGGGTGTGGCCTATATGGTGAGATGCGTCATGACCCAAGAAAGCCAGGGACAAAATAATTTTGATTTTACGACCTACGGTTCAAGAGTTATAAGCCAAAACGTAAAGTGGGCTGTTATAGCGCCACCATGAGGCCGACCGATAACATTATAAGTTGATTAATTTTAGTAATTATTATGAACCTACCCTCCAAGTTTTGTAACTATAGTGATTACAGTCTCTGAGGAAAAAATACTTGAATGTGAGAAAATGCAATCGCATTTTCCCATTCATGTCAATGGGGAAAAAAACATTTCTCTTAAACAAATACAAGCACATCCTTCCCGATGAAGCCGGTCAATTTGAGATATGGCTCAAGTGCGTACAGTCAAAACTGTGGGAGGAGTAGCGAATAAAAAAAAAGACTAATCCAGTGGAATAATATGCATGAATAAAGTGTTCCAATTACAATATCCCCTTTGGGCAACCACACTAAGGAATGGCAGCTAGGCCAAATATTATTCATGCATTTTGGCTATGTGCAACAATGCACAATAAAAAAATGCATGCTTTCATTTTTGTAGCTCTACAACAGAGCCATGACAGCAATGGCACAATATATATATAGGAAGTAGCAGGGGGTGCACGGCCAAAAATAAGTTTGGGAACCGTTGCGGTACAGTAAGCGGTTCCCAAACTGCAAAATTAATGACATTGAGTAAATACAAGTTTGAATTTACTGGCATTAATTATACCAGTAAGACGCCTGGCGAGAAGTCGTACGCTACAGTACAGTACAGTACAGTACACTAACTTTAATGACACCACATCGAAAATTACACATTTCCAAATGCTTTTGTGTAAAACGACCTTTATTTGGAAATGTTTTCTTCACATCTTGCCACACTAATTGAAACCCCTGCACCTGTTTGCCTTTGTCTGCCTTCTCCTGCCAAACCACACCGTTTGCACCCATGTCACCATGCACAACACCTACAGCATGCCTGTCCAGACAGAACACACTACCTTGCATCCATGCAACTGTCACATTTACAGTACAATACCCATTTCTATGAACAACACCACCTGCCTGTTTGCTGCGACGTCAAAATCGTCACCACTTTACAGAACGCATCTACACCAGAGCCATAGAGTAAGACAGAGTTATGACAACTCCGTTCACTTTATAGGACCAGTCCAATGGCGGCTCTTCTACATACACTTCTACTGGCAAATACTGACAAAGGCCTGAACCGGAAGTTGGCGGAATGCATTGCAGTCTAATGAGTCTATGGCCTTTACAGTCACACACGCATGAACATGAATCACGCGACTTCCAACCTCACAATGTCCTAACTCTGTCTTACTCTATGGCTCTGCTCCACACAAGCTCATACCAGCGCATCCAACCTATGCCCCTCCCCCTTCTGGTGGCTGACTGAGCCAGACACTCCACCACTTAGTAACGCAGCACACATCGACAAACACCACGTAGTGTTGACTACACTAATAAGGACCCATGCCGGCCACTTAACACGCCGCCAATAATTACTCCCTACAACAAACATGACACGAAGAAAACGACCATCACTTTCTAGCAGCCGTGATGCCAAGCTGATATCTGCCCAAATTGTGCTGAGCGCCAGTCGCCTGTCACCAGTCGCCTGTCGCCAGTGTGTGAGGGCCGCACAGCGACCTGAACGTCTAGTCCACATAATTGTGGGTGTCCTTGTTATCAACTGTATGCTAATCATTTTTATTACATGGCATTGGCTTGGTTGAATGCTTGATTCCGATTGGTCAATCGCTGAATTCAGCGGTGAGTTATGTGTTGATGACAGACCTCTGCCTAATCAAGCTCTACCTACACACCCTCCGCCAACCTAGTCCCCATATATGGGGGACATGGGGAGAGCAACAGACTTGAACTCATGCTTCCTTCATGCCTGAGTGTCCAAGTTGCTCCTTTACACCTGACAGGGGGGAGTTTCCCTGGTTGGTTCCAACCAGTTCCTTTCCCCTCCATCAGGCGCCCCGGCTGGCCAGGGGGAGGCTTATGTTAACTATTAACAAATATACTTAAAACTCATGTTGGTAAATGAGGAATAGTTGTAACGTATACCAATTACCTTTTACGGATCGGAAATGGGTGGTACAGAAATTACTTTTGGAAATAATATCACATTTTTGTACCTCAACCTTGTTCCATCCATAGCTTTTCTGGATGCTATATTTTACAAAATAAATACCGCAGATGAAACAGGGAACCTTTTTTTGAATTCAATATATCAATAAAGAAGTGCAAAAGCCCTTGTAGGCTACATAATATGTAATTATGTCTCAGGCATTTCTGATGAGCATTACTTAGCTACACAGAACAGAACACAATGAACAGTAGCATTGTCGCGTGTCCCAGTGTGTTTTTCCCCTTCAGCTCCTCTCCCACCCTGTTTACCTAGAGTGGAATCGCATGCGAGTGCCAGCTGTGCCTGTTTGGCTAGCAAGCTCCAGAGACTTAAAGGACAACTTTAGTTTTTTTCATGTTTTAGGTTGTTATTAGAGAAAGTAAAAGGTGAGTGTATTTTTTTTTAATTAATTTGCTACTTTCTTTCGTTTTAGGGATTTTAGCTGTTTTTGACAGGGGGGGGGGGGGGGGGGGGGGGGCATTCAAGCATAGGGGTAAATATGTATTTCTTTACTAAATGTTATAGCGATGTATTATTTTATTATTTACTATAGTCCTACTAGACCAAGAAATTACATCTGGCCACAAAAGATGTAGGCGCGTGCGAGTGCACGTGCGTGCAATCACTGGTCACTGAGCATCATGAATGTACTGAAAGACCCACCCACCTCAGACATCAGCAACATTATGATGTCACTGAGCATCAGGAAGGTACTGAAAGACCCGCCCACCTCAGACATCAGTAAGATTATGATGTCACTGAGCATCAGGAAGGTACTGAAAGACCCGCCCACCTCAGACATCAGTAAGATTATGATGTCACTGAGCATCAGGAAGGTACTGAAAGACCCGCCCACCTCAGACATCAGCAACATTATGATGTCACTGATCATCATGAAGGTACTGAAAGACCCGCCCACCTCAGACATCAGTAAGATTATGATGTCACTGAGCATCATGAAGGTACTGAAAGACCCGCCCACCTCAGACAACAGCAACATTATGACACTTTATTGTCTGGGTGAAAAAAAAGTTTTTAGTGTTTTAGGGGTAAAGAAAAAAGAAAAAACATTCCCCAAAAAAGCAAATTTCTTCATGAAAAAAATGAAAAAAGAAATAAATTAGAAAACAAATATTTAAGAAGTAGTGAAATTAGCCGATCTACAAGCTCACAACACGGCGCGAAGCACCACGGTGTGAGCTTGCAGATTGATGAAGTATAAGCCGTTAATTTACGAAAACGAAGGAAATAAAGTTTGAATATTGAGATAAGAGGTTCATGCCAGACAGCAAAAAACTAAATCCTAACAGTTTTTAGAAAAAGCTATGTTGCTAAATCTGAAGCTAAAGTCTAAAATGACACTGATGCTGTCCAGGTCTGAATGGGTTAATGCATGTGATGTCCCATTATGAACAGCAAGGATTGGTCATCCTGCTACAGTCCTGTTGAACTGTAAAATGGACATTCTGCTTACATTTGAATCACGCTCAGATTATCATTTCCTTTTGTATTGGTACTTTTTTCTTTAGTCCGGTTCTTTTATAAGTCAACATTCTGAACTGTAAAATCAACCGTAATCCCTAACTGTACTCTAAGGACAAACATGTTTGTTTGTACACCTGTAATATGTTAAATAAAATCTCCAGCATGCATCTGTGTAGGAAAGTATTTTTATTTCCCACGAGGACAACAGATAATAAATGAATTCGGGCACCCCTTACCCCTTATCCCTACATTTATTTGCCATTTTTTTACTATCACTATTTTTTTAACTAGCCAATCTACATCGACACGTTGTTAGCTTGTTGATCGGCTATTTGTACTATTTGAAAATGTTTGAAAATAGTAAAAAATTGTAAATAAGTTTAGGGATAAGGGTGGCGCAAGATATAGGGCCATGTGTGTAAAATGTAGAAGGCTCCAGCAGTAAAAGACTATTCTCTGTTGAAGAGCCAGCCTGATGCAAACAGTTGAACTACATACTAGATTCATCTTCTTGTGTATTACTGCCACCCTGTGTTCAAAGGGCATATCACTTTTTTAAATCTTTATTTATGGTTTTTTTCACATTATCATGAGAACATCATTTGGCCGTGCTGTCCTCAATCTCAATCTAACTAACCTTGCATCTGCAGGATAGAGGGTTCAGGTTTTGGATTGAGTAAATTGTATAATCTTGAGATGGTGCCTTTTCTGTGACGGTTCAGAGTGAAACATTCTTCAAACTTTGACTTAGGCGGAAGATGTGGGAACGAAGGGAGTTGTATTGTGAGGCTACAAATTTGGTGAAATTAGAGTTGGGTATTGTAATTATCTGTGAGTGTAGAAAAGGCAGCAAAAGTATTATCCACAAAGAGGTCACCCAGAAAGTTCAGACCATTTCTCCTCCAGAGCTGGAATGCAAAGTCGGACTGTGAAGCAGGGAAGAGATAGTTGGAGACTAATGGAAAGAGATCGCTTATTGGATTGAGGTTCACATGTTTCTTAAATTGAAACCAAACTTTAGCATAAGCTAAAATAGCAGGACCCAACCCACCAAAAGAAAAGACAAAACCTGCGTCTTATAAAAGGAAATAATAATTTATTTAAAAATGTATATTTTTAATTTCCTGAAAAATGAACTTTTTGGAGTTGGGTGGTTTCTTCCCAACAGCAATGATATTTAACAGCTTCTAAGAGCTTATCGTCCCTGTCGGATGGATGTCTAACTGCTAAGAGCTTATCGTCCCTGTCGGATGGATGTCTAAGAGCTTATCGTCCCTGTCGGATGGATGTCTAACTGCTAAGAGCTTATCGTCCCTGTCGGATGGATGTCTAAGAGCTTATCGTCCCTGTCGGTTGGATGTCTAACTGCTAAGAGCTTATCGTCCCTGTCGGATGGATGTCTAAGAGCTTATCGTCCCTGTCGGATGGATGTCTAAGAGTTTATCGTCCCTGTCGGATGGATGTCTAACTGCTAAGAGCTTATCGTCCCTGTCGGATGGATGTCTAAGAGCTTATCGTCCCTGTCGGTTGGATGTCTAACTGCTAAGAGCTTATCGTCCCTGTCGGATGGATGTCTAAGAGCTTATCGTCCCTGTCGGATGGATGTCTAAGAGCTTATCGTCCCTGTCGGATGGATGTCTAACTGCTAAGAGCTTATCGTCCCTGTCGGATGGATGTCTAAGAGCTTATCGTCCCTGTCGGATGGATGTCTAACTGCTAAGAGCTTATCGTCCCTGTCGGATGGATGTCTAAGAGCTTATTGTCCCTGTCGGATGGATGTCTAACTGCTAAGAGCTTATCGTCCCTGTCGGATGGATGTCTAAGAGCTTATCGTCCCTGTCGGATGGATGTCTAAGAGCTTATCGTCCCTGTCGGATGGATGTCCTTCTAAGAGCTTATCGTCCCTGTCGGATGGATGTCCTTCTAAGAGCTTATCGTCCCTGTCGGATGGATGTCCGAAACTGTTCTTTTTCAACGATTCAAATTCCAAAGTAGCAAAAGTAGCAGATCTACAAGCTCGAAACGCATCGCTTTGCACCACATTTCGAGCTTAATTGTAGATGTGCTACTTTTTATGCTTTTGTGTCACTCTGTAGTACAATATGATCAAGTAGGGCGTTAATTCACGGAAAGAAAAATAGGTTTAAATATGGAGACAAGAGGTTTCTGCCCGACAGAAACGATAACCCAGAGTCAGGCTGTAAAACTTTGAGTCACTAGTGTTCCGGATAGCGTACTGGTGCATGCATGTAAACATAGCCTAGTGACTGACTAGACACATTTAGCTTCACGGCGAGGGAGAATGTGTAGTATGGAGCTGTGTAGTATTGTCAATGTATTGTGTGATCTGTCTATGTATTGTGCATTTATTGTGTTGTGATTTCTTTGTATCCTGAATTCCTGATGGTTGCTTGGTACAAAATGAACGTCCGCAAGCCGGGCAAAGCATCCATCCATCCATCCATCCATCCATCCATCCATCCATCATTGTAACGAGGAAGTAGCTCTGAACATACTACTAGCAATCAGTTCATTCATTGTGCATTAGTATGACTTCTCTCAAAGGCTACAATTAATATATCAAGTTTAACCACATTACACAACTCGTCCAGTCTGTTTAAAACAATGGGGACATTACATTTGTACAGTTTCAACCAGAAGATCAATCAATTCATTATGTTAGGCCCTACTTTTAACATCATGGGACATATGCCTGACTTTACAGTAAGCTTCTAACATCATGATGGGTCATTATAATATTTTTGTAGAAAAAATGCTGCTATTTGTCCCAAGGTGACTGCAAAAGATTGCTGCCTTTTGTTTCAAAAGGGTTTTTATAGCCTGTATAAAATATACAATGTATATATTATATACATTTTACAGGGTATATACATTTTACGACACAATGTGACATTTACACAATGCTGTACCCACTCCAACATACCCCATTTTCAACTGTTTTTTATTATATTTTGACACTTGCTTTGGCCATGTAAACGTATGCTTTCTCATGCCAATAAATCTCATTTGAATTTAATTGGGCAAAAATAATAATACACGATTTGTATGCTATGAAGCATCTTTCATGACAGCAGCCTAGATTGCATTAAATTGAAAAAGACCAACCACATGATCCTGCAACACTATCTATGTCTTTAGAGAACACTCTGACAACATCCCCTTCCTCAACGCTCCACTAGGAAGCAAAGAACAGTCATCAATGGCAGCAAACATTATGAAATGAATCACTATTCACTGCCCACTTCACTCTCAGAAGGGAGTATCACAACTCTTCAATGTGGTTAGTGAGACCAAACACTTTAGAAACTCATCTCTCGGCCTGGGCCGGCCTAGCGGTCCAGGTCCAGCCTGACAGCGTGTCGCGGGTTCGAGTCCCGATCCTGACGACCTGCTGTGTGTGTCCCCCTCCATCTCTCTCCCAGTTTCCTGTCAACCTACTGTCATCTATAGGCAAAAAATATATATATATATATCTTAAAAAAATTCTCAAGTTGAAAACTATAGAAATGATCCCTGAAAGTATAGTAACATGATTTGTCCCCACAAGTACAGGACTTGTGAACAAGCAGGTCCCATCTCAGTGCTGTGCATAACATGTGTAATGTGATGCCTCTTGAACTGTGACTGGTAGCCTATTCCATCATGCTCTCTGTAAGAGGAGCTGTGTAGTATTGTCAATGCATTGTGTGATCTGTCTATGTATTGTGTTCTGATTTATTTGTATCCTGAAATCTGTCTGTCTGTCTGTCTGTCTGTCTGTCTGTCTGTCTGTCTGTCTGTCTGTCTGTCTGTCTGTCTGTCTGTCTGTCTGTCTGTCTGTCTGTCTGTCTGTCTGTCTGTCTGTCTGTCTGTCTGTCTGTCTGTCTGTCTGTCTGTCTGTCTGTCTGTGTTTTGCTGCTACAGCTAGGGGGTGCCAAAGGCTTAAGATTTGAGGTCAGAATCCAAGCAGCTCAAAGAAGTAAATGTTGATATTGAATGGCTCATGTGCCTTTTGAAACGAGATGAGCTGACCAGTGTGAAATCACCAATCCCTGTCTAGCTGCTCCAGATCAGATTTAGAGTCTCCTTTTCTGTGTTAGGTCAGCCAACTCTTATGACCTAATAATAATAATAATAACAACAACAACAACAACAACATCAATAACAATAACAATAATATAAATGTACTTAGTCTAAGTGTCACGAACCGTCCCACTTGAATACAATTAAACAAATATAATGTTTTTACTACAAAATAATGCAAGTCTTAATTATTGATGTATTGACATATTTGTAATGAAATCATGTCAACTGGAGAGGAGGCATATATGAAAAAGCAATACAATCTAACTAATTCAGATGCGTCTCCGCTCGTCTAAACCGCTGGTAATATTGAGAGGCAATGAACAGCATCACAGCAAGGAAAGGACAAGACTCACAAGAGCAGGGACGTGCAGAGTGTTAGAGGGACAGGGGCTAAAATCCCGTAAGGGGGCACTTTTGGACAACAATAGCGAAAATATTTTCGCTATCGAGAGCTATTGAGAGCTTGTAGATCAGCTATTTTCGGCGCGCAACCCAGCACTCTTTAGCTAGTGGAGATGCGGTGTAACGACATGGATTTCAAAAGCAATTCTCCTGAATGCTGCCTTCCGGCATGGCATGAAAAGGAGTGCCATTTGCATTTCTTTCACCATAGTAAAGGCTGCATTCCTGGCCTGGAAAGGGCGCTTGTTTTACAGACGGGTAAAAGGGCAGGGGCTGCGGAGCCCCCTTTGATGTCTATGTGTGCAGTGCACCTCCCTGCACAAGACTAATATGACCCACAAGCTGAATGGTGTCAATGACAAGCAATCTTCAAAACACAAGGCATCATAATAAGGCGCATAATACACAATATTGGTGAATGTACACAAGAGCCTATAGACTTCAGAGAGCCACTACAAAATGTTCACAACAAGACAGAGTATAAGACGATGCTTTATCACCTCTAGAAAGTGGAAGTGTGACCGCAGCTGCAAGCCCAAATATCTGAGAAGAAGAAACTTAAGACGCTTGTGTGAAATGTATGGCCACTGGGCTTCAACTATCGTTAGGAATAGTGGAGCTGTGCGCCAATATGGCTTAGAATAAAGGAAATAGGGACGTCAACAATTTGAATTTAATTTAATATAATTCTGGTGTGTCAGGCTCAAAATAGAGTTTAGAGAAGTTCCAAAAAACAAACAAAAAACCCCCACATAGTTATTGGAAACATGCAGTGAAATATTTATAGCAAAAATAACTTTTCATTGAAAAGGTTACACAGTATGATACAGTACTGTCTGGAAGGAAGAAATAAAGAAATCTCTTCCATTGAGTAACATGAATAAAATCAATTATCTGCAGCAGAAAGCAGTTCGGATTGGACACTTCAACCCAACATATTTTTCACGACTACATTTTATCATAATTAAAAAATACAACATTTCATATCAATTGATATGTGATGAGAATATTTGCATAGTAAATATACTCAATTACACTGTTTAATATATACACAGTAAGACGCCCTGAGGGCGAGAAGCGACCTCGCCCTAAAAAGGCGCTTTGGCATGGGGGGGGGGGGGGGGGGGGGGGTCGGATCAAGATATGGAATGAATTATGTACTGGCCATATATGGAGCGTGTCTTGACTCTTGAGTGTACAGGGTTTGATGAGGTCAGATCAACATATGGAATGTCAGAACAGGAAGGGTGGGTAGGGAAGGATCAACATATGGTACTGTACTGTATGTCAGAACAGGTCAGCTCCATATATGGAGATCTAAGGGTTTGAGGTTTGAGGTCAGATGTAGAGTTGCTGGCCGGCTCCATATATGCAGATCTAGTATGGTTCCATGTATGGTTATACAGGGTTAGATGAGGTTGTGATCTTCAGAGATGGCCATATATGGTGGCATGACGTGTCACGAGGCGTGACCATATATGGAGGTGTGATGTCACGAGGCGTGACCATATATGGTGGCATGACGTGTCACGAGGCGTGACCATGTATGGAGGTGTGATGTCACGAGGCGTGACCATGTATGGAGGTGTGATGTCAGGCGTGACCATGTATGGAGGCGTGACTAGAACATAGGTGCAGGTTCACAGTAAATGTGACCTACGGTCGGGCCGTCCTAGTGTAGTGGTTAGCGTTAGAGCATATCTCTGCTGTCGGGAGGAAACCTCATAACTCCAAAATGTTCATTTCTCAGGAAATTAAAAATATAAATTTTTCAGGAAATTAAGAAAACCTTATATTTTTTAAAACAAAGCAATACAGCGTCATCAAGGTTGGTGTTGTAACTTTATATATTGTCAATTACTTCCATGAGAGGTGGTGGAGTTAGTTGCTTTAGCAGACATTTTGAGGGTCCAATGGAGTTAAGATGTTTTGTCCAATGCGTTTTTACTACTTTCCATTGGTTCAATATTTTCGAAACAACACACAGACGTAAAGGGTGTTCAATACCACTGATTTATGGAGAAAAAAAAATCTAAAACCTCAAAAATGGAGTTAGACAGCAGAGATATATGCCTTTCATGCGGAAGGTTATGCATAAACACTGCCCTGTGGTGGACAGCAACGGGTTCCTAACGCCAAATCAAATGACTTCAGATCCACTGTTGATTTCCTCGACTAAAACTTAAGACGAAAAATGTTCGTCGACTAGCTTTTTTCCACTGATGAAAACTAATGAAAACTAAGCTATGATGACTAAAACTAAGACTAAATATACTGACAATTTCGTGAACAAATAAAAACTAGACTAAAATGTGATATAACGGTTGCAACAATCTGAGGGTCCAGGGTTCAGGTCCCTGTTCAGGCTCCAATTCTATAACGGTTGCAACAACAACAATTAAGGAACCAATTATAGCAAAATGAGGGAGGTGGTGGGTCAGTTCAGAATAAGAATAACTAAAGAAATCAGTAAAAAAGTTTAACTGTAATTTATTAAATCAAAACAAAATAAAGTTTAATAACAAAATGTTCACTTAATCAAATCAAAATAAAATAAAACTGCCTCAAAGGGTATGGGTGTAAAGTCCAAGTGTCCTGGCACTGTCCAAAACTAAACTTAAATGTCCAAAAAAGAAAATCAAAATGGAACCCAGTCAATGCTGTGTGTAGTGGTAAGTCTCCTCTTACCACCCTGTACACTGTTCCGCAAAGTCCGTCCTTAATCGAATATCCAATATCCAGGGAACTAATCCAAAATGGAAAGAAGGTCTCTAAATCCAATGGTAGAATCCAATATTCAGGAAAGTACTCCAGAAAGGAAATATGGCAAGACTTGGGAAATATTCCTCTTGCTTCTCCAGTAGCCTGTCTGTCTCTCTGTTCACCTCCACTCTGGACTGAGTCAATCTCTCCAGGTGGCCCAAACATTACAAACTAATATAATTTAAAAAAAAAAAGAATTGTGCTGACTAATTACACATGATATAAGAGTACAAAATGTTGCAGTTGCATTGATGTTACATTGCTGAATCGATTATGCTAAATAGCACCTTGAAGAGATGTAAACACCGGTGATAAAATGGCCATCCGGTGATAAAATGGCCACCAACATAATCCAAAAAGTCAACCAAAGAACATCCTTTACAGGATCTCCTCACTGGTCAACAAAAACACCTTGAAGACCTAAACAGGAGCCCTCGTACAAGGTTTCTTTGACTATGCATGCACCTCCTGGTACCACAGCACCTCAAAGGCCCTTAAAACTAGGCTCCAGACTTCCCAAAACAAACTGGTCAGGCTCCTACTTGGCCTCACCCCCCGAACCCACCTCACCCCTGCCCACTTTGACAGGCTGGAATGGCTTAGAGTCGACGAGTACAGCATCTTGCAATGGGTCTGGTCCACAAGATTCGATACACCAAGATACCCATGTACTGTACCTGTCTAGATACTTCCTTAATGTTAACGAAGTCCACACCCACAACACCAGAGGGAGTGCAACGAACCATGTACAACCCAGATTCGGCACAAACAAGGGACTAAATTATTTTCGCTCCTATGCCACCAAAATGTGGAACGCCCTACCAACAGTCATTAAGACATGCGAATCCCTTGACTCTTTCAAAACCGCTCTCAAAGGGCACCTACGGACGGCTGCAATTCATTATAATGCAACATAACATCAGTAAACAGATTCAGATACAGATCTGTTCATCTGATGAATGAAATGGTAGCTATGTGGCAAAACAGATATTGTTAATGTTAGTCAAACATAGCTAGCCTGTTTGTTAGCTCTGCCTTGGTGTTTACATCTCTTCAAGGTGCTATTTAGCATAATCGTTTCAGCAATGTAACATCAATGCAACTGCAACATTTGGTACTCTTATATCATGTGTAATTAGTCAGCACAATGGATTCATGTTGAAATTAATATGGTGTGTGAAATGTGTGTAAAAGAGTGGACACACTTCATAAAAATGAGTTGACATGCACACATTCTTTTAGGGTTACAGGTTATAGCCAGGGTTAATTCTTTATGTGCGAATTATGTCATACTGTGCAGATTGTAGATTGGCCATTTTTTGTTTTTTGCACATTTCTGAATGTACATGTAACAACTGTCCTACCTATTCACATGCAAGGCAAAGTGTCACTCACAAAGCAACCAGGAAAAGCATTGGTGGTAGACTATAGCCAGCTTCTGCTGTATATACAGAGTGCAACTCTCTGCAATGCTAACCTTGCTGTGTCACTTTTGTCCTGATGCATGAAACATCAAATTACATCAAATGTCAAATTCACAATTTCAATAAACTAGAGTGTAAAGACGCTGTGTTGTGATTACCACTGTGATATCGTACAATGTGTGTGTGTGTGTGTGTGTGTGTGTGTGTGTGTGTGTGTGTGTGTGTATGTGTGTTCAATAAGTCATGTTGCTTACTTATGCTGCATTTCATACATACAGCACTATCTAGCCTAAACATGTCAGATACTTTAAATTGATTAATTTAGCTATCTTTATATCAAATCTAATGGTAGTGGTGATGATGATAAAATAGTAAGCATACTGTAGCTCTAGGTACTCAGAATGAATAACTTTGATAGCTGTGGCCATTCCTGGCACTTAATAAAACAATAGATGTTGTGTCCTTCTTTACACTTAGGGGTAGACCTTATCTGGATTAATGAGAAGTGATTTACACTGCTAACCATTCATTGTTATTTAGCAATAACAAAATAGCTAACCAGCACCCATTCAATGCCACTGATAAACATAATTATGGGTTAAAAAGTAATGTTTTCATTCTTGGCTAACCCATGCACATTGGCAGTAGAGCCAAATAACCAGGATGTATACAGCACTGTATACAGTTAATTGATTTAGCGATTATCATTATTATGTTATATTTATTATTATAAACAAGCTCATCTCCTGCACTGACAGGCAACAGTGAATAGCATCATGACAGTATGACAAGTCAAATTATAAAGCATATTGAATGAGTATAATAATTAATAACTTGTTGAATGAAAATTCATGTGAACGAACAATATTAGTGACAAATGCAGTTAATGCACGTTGTGTTTTGAAAGCTGCATGGGGTTTCCCCACACTGGCTGTGTCCATATAAGGGCATCTATGTCACTATGACACTCCCTGAATGGGAGACCTTCAAGAACATAGGGCCGCTGGTTCGAATACCGTCTGTCACACGTCCAAAACATCAAAGGTGACCAAATCTGGCACACATCAAACATAAATGGCTACAGTAAAGCACCATTTTTCTTCTCTCTCTCTCTCTGTTCCTCTTTTTTCTCTCTTTCTCCTCTTTTTCTCCTCTCTCCTTCTCCTCCTCCTTCTTGCATGAATGGCCAGGATACAATATTTCTAGATCATGTGCAGCAATAACTTATGGGGTAGCCTACTGCTGAAAATGGCACTTCTAACCTTTAGCAGGCCAGCCCAAGTAGAATGTGTCTGATAATGATGTACGGTGCATGTTCACATCGTCATCATGCATACTTTACATTACTTTATATTACTTTTTGAGGGGCGCCAGCCCCTCCTATATACAGGTTTAATGTTTGTCTTCAGTTAAATGTTTGTTTTGTTTACGTCATAATGTGCCTCATTACGTCATATTGTCTCTTTATTGTTAATGGCGTTTAATGTTTGTTTTATATCACCATTAGTTAGACTTTAATATATTAGCGCCCCTCACTTCACACGGGTGTGATTTATTTTGTAGCCTAGGCTATAACAGTGGTTCCCAAACATGTTCATGTCAAGGACCCCCAAATGGACACTCATTAGCCCACGGACCCCCATTTGAAAATATATGCCAGGGATCCGGACCCCCATAAGAGAAGATGTTCACGGCTCTAGCAGTGATTCTCAACTCATTTAATTTCAAGGACCCCTTCAAGTTTGACATGCATTAGTCTATACGGACCCCATTTAATGTCATTTCTACCTCTGGGACCCCCAATTTATATTGTAAAATCCATGTTAATGTAACTCAGAGTGTACAAATGCATTTGTACATTTGTACACTCAGAGTTACAGACCCTACTGTCATCTATCAAAGACAAAAATACCCCAAAACATCTTTAAAAAAACAACAACTCATCTCTCAAGTTGAAAACCATAGAAATTATCCCTGAAAGTATAGTCTTGCTGTGAAGGGGGGTGGAAACGACTAGTGATTCATGTGAATGTCACTTTCAATAACGGTTGGTCACTATACTGTCAGTCAGAAATCCTGAAAAAGCATTTGAACATGATTTGTCCCCACAAGTACAGGACTTGTGAACAAGCAGACCCCATCTCTGTTCTGTGCATAACATGTGTAATGTGATGCCTCTTGAACTGTGACTGGTAGCCTATTCCATCATGCTCTCTGTAAGAGGAGCTGTGTAGTATTGTCAATGCATTGTGTGATCTGTCTATGTATTGTGTATTTATTGTGTTCCTATTTCTTTGTAACCTGAATTCCTGATGGCTTCTTAGTACAAAATGAACGTCTGCAAGCCAGGGCAAAGCATCCATCTATCTATCCATCTATCTTTCTATCTAGTACTGTATGTGTTTTGCTGCTACAGCTAGAGGGTGCCAAAGGCTTAGGATTTGAGGCCAGATTCCAAGCAGCTCAAAGGGGTGCAGTACTTAGTTCAGAGTTCAGACTAGTCATTCATGGTCCGACAAACGACAACCTACCTCAAACCCTAAACTAACCATAACCGCAAGCACAGGAGCAGCGCATGTCTGACATGGACTAATGTCCACGGAATTACGTGCGGATCCCGCTCAAAGAAGTAAATGTGCCTTTTGAAACGAGATGAGCTGACCAGTGTGAAATCACCAATCCCTGTCTAGCTGCTCCAGATCAGATTTAGAGTCTCCTTTTCTGTGTTAGGTCAGCTAACTCTTATGACCTAATAATAATAATATAAATGTACTTTAAGTGTCACGAACCGTCCCACTTGAATACAATTAAACAAATATAATGTTTTTACTACAAAATAATGCAAGTCTTAATTATTGATGTATTGACATATTTGTAATGAAATCATGTCAACTGGAGAGGATATGACACAGACTAATGCTCAGTCGGAATTACGTGCGGACCCCGCTCAAAGAAGTAAATGTTGATATTGAATGGGTCATGTGCCTTTTGAAACGAGACGAGCTGACCAGTGTGAAATCACCAATCCCTGTCTAGCTGCTCCAGATCAGATTTAGAGTCTGAGCAGAATGCAGAGTGTTAGAGGGACAGGGGCTAAAATCCTGTAAGGGGGCACTTTTGGACAACAATAGCGAAAATGTTTTCGCTATCGAGAGCTATTGAGAGCTTGTAGATCAGCTATTTTTGGGGCGCAACCCAGCACTCTTTAGCTAGTGGAGATGCGGTGTAACGACATGGATTTCAAAAGCAATTCTCCCGAATGCTGCCTTCCGGCATGGCATGGAAAGGAGTGCCACATAGTAAATGCTGCATTCGTGGTCTGGAAAGGGTGATTGTTTTACAGACGGGTAAAAGGGCAGGGTCTGAAGCAAGGCATCACAATACTTCCAAGTATGCATAATACACAATATTGGTGAATGTACACAAGAGCCTATAGACTTCAGAGAGCCACTACAAAATGTTCACAACAAGACAGAGTATAAGAAGATGCTTTATCACCTCTAGAAAGTGGAAGTGTGACCGCAGCTGCAAGCCCAAATATCTGAGAAGAAGAAACTTAAGACGCTTGTGTGAAATGTATGGCCACTGGGCTTCAACTATCGTTAGGAATAGTGGAGCTGTGCGCCAATATGGCTTAGAATAAAGACAAGGAATAGGGACGTCAACAATCTGAATTTAATTTAATATAATTCTGGTGTGTCAGGCAGACAGTCTGGTTCAAAATAGAGTTTAGAGAAGTTCCAAAAAACAAACAAAAAACCCCACATAGAATGGTTATTGGAAACATGCAGTGAAATATTTATAGCAAAAATAACTTTTCATTGAAAAGGTTACACAGTATGATACAGTACTGTCTGGAAGGAAGAAAGAAAGAAATCTCTTCCATTGAGTAACATGAATAAAATCAATTATCTGCAGCAGACAGCAGTTCGGATTGGACACTTCAACGCAACATATTTTTCACGACTACATTGTATCATAATTAAAAAATACAACATTACATATCAATTGATATGTGATGAGAATATTTGCATAGTAAATACACTCAATTACACTGTTTAATATATACACAGTAAGACGCCCTGAAGGCGAGAAGCGACCTCGCCCTAAAAAAGGCGCTTTGGCATGAGGGGGGGGGGGGGGGGGGGGGGGTCGGATCAAGATATGGAATGAATTATGTACTGGCCATATATGGAGCGTGTCTTGAGTGTACAGGGTTTGATGAGGTCAGATCAACATATGGAATGTCAGAACAGGTCAGCTCCATATATGGAGATCGATGGGTTTGAGGTTTGAGGTCAGATGTAGAGTTGCTGGCCGGCTCCATATGCAGATCTAGGTGAAGTCTTCTCCATGTATGGTTATCCAGGGTTAGATGAGGTTGTGATCTTCAGAGATGGCCATATATGGTGGCATGACATGTCACGAGGCGTGACCATGTATGGAGGTGTGATGTCACGAGGCATGACCATGTATGGAGGTGTGATGTCACGAGCCGTGACCATGTATGGAGGTGTGATGTCACGAGGCATGACCATGTATGGAGGTGTGATGTCACGAGGCGTGACCATGTATGGAGGTGTGATGTCACGAGGCGTGACCATGTATGGAGGTGTGACGTCACGAGGCGTGAACATGTATGGAGGTGTGATGTCACGAGGCGTGACCATGTATGGAGGTGTGATGTCACGAGGCGTGACCATGTATGGAGGTGTGATGTCACGAGGCATGACCATGTATGGAGGTGTGATGTCACAAGGCGTGACCATGTATGGAGGCGTGATGTCACGAGGCATGACCATGTATGGAGCTGTGATGTCACGAGGCGTGACCATGTATGGAGGTGTGATGTCACGAGGCGTGACCATGTATGGAGGTGTGATGTAAGGAGGCGTGACCATATATGGAGGCGTGACTAACACACAGAGATGCAGGTTTTCACAGTAAATGTGACCTACGGTCGGGCCGTCCTAGTGTAGTGGTTAGCGTTAGAGCATATCTCTGCTGTCGGGAGGAAACCTCATAACTCCAAAATGTTCATTTTTCAGGAAATGAAAAATATACATTTTTCAGGAAATTAAGAAAACCTTATATTTGAGTGGTGTAAACTTTGTTAGTTTACGTGTCTGTCTGTCTGTCTGTCTGTCTGTCTGTCTGTTCGTACCAAAAAATGAGCATGGTCGCTACGGTCACCCAGTTCACCCGGGTGTGATTTAATTACGTCAGACATTACGTCAGATCAGAGCTGATCAGGCTATATAATACCTTACACCACTCAGTTCACACGGGTGTGATTCTTTTTAAAACAAAGCAATAAAGCGTCATCAAAGTTGGTGTTATATATTGTCAATTACTTCCATGAGAGGTGGTGGAGTTAGTTGCTTTAGCAGACATTTTGAGGGTCCAATGCGTTTTTTACTACTTTCCATTGGTTCAATATTTTCGAAACAACACACAGACGTAAAGGGTGTTCAATAGCACTGGTTTATGGAGAAAAAAATCAAAAACCTCAAAGATGTAGTTCTGGGGTTTCCTTCAGACAGCAGAGATATATGCCTTTAATGCGGGAGGTTATGCATAAACACTGCCCTGTGGTGGACAGCAACGGGTTCCTAACGCCAAATCAAATGACTTCAGATCCACTGTTGATTTCCTCGACTAAAACTTAAGACGAAAAATGTTCGTCGACTACCTTTTTTCCACCGATGAAAACTAAATGAAAACGAAGCTATGACTAAAACTAAGACTAAATGTGCTGACAATTTCGTCGACAAATAAAAACTAGACTAAAATGTGAGGAAGGGACTAGTGGACAAGAGATCCAGTATAAGTCATTTTACACTAGGTTGCATGCTGAAAATAGCAGATCTACAAGCTCACAACGCACCGCGCTGCACGCGACGCGCTGTGAGCTTGTAGATCGGCTATTTTCAGAAAGTGTAAAAATGACGGCATCAAGGCCCGCCAAAATACATTTTAGTTGACTAAATCAACTGTAGATTTAGCCGACTAAAATCTTATGATATTTAGTCGACTAAAACTAGACTAACACTAAAACATTCCGGGTGACTGAAACTAAATGAAAACTATTGAAGAGACTATGACTAAAACTAAAATCAAAAACAACACTGGTCTCCTATGGAGGGGCGTCTGAAGCCTGTCCTGGTCGGGGTATCAGGGTGTAAAAACAAATCCATCCACTGTCTGATAAACTAAAGGACTTTGATGAATCACTATCATCCATTTGTCTGTGTTGAACTGATGGTCTTGCTTCTGATCAGGGTCATCTGATCATGCTGGAAGTGTGAATTCAATTAAGGTTGAGTTATAATATTAATAATAATGCATCCTCCTGGGTGACAGCAGACTGCTGGGCGAGAGCTGGCGCTTTGGCATGGTGGGGGTCAGATCAACATATGGAGTGAATTCTGTACTGGCCACATATGGAGCGTGTCTTGAGTGTACAGGGTTTGATGAGGTCAGATCACTCTCAGAGTTACAGACCTGTTATGGTCATTCAGGGCTGTGTGTGCTGTGTGTGTGTGCGTGTGTGCATGAGTGCATCCAGGTCACATGGTGTAACTGTTCCTCCTAGATCTGACACAGAGACACTGAGGAACCAGACACCCACCAGCAGTTGAACCCAACACAGAGTGGTTCAGTGGAAGTGGTCTGGAAGGTGTGAAGGTGTGTCAGTGTGTTAGAGGACACTTTGTAGAAGGACAGAGTGCCAGCAGAGCAGTCCACGTACACTGCTACTCTGTTGGAGCGACGGAGACCGAGGACAGAGTCAGAGGGACGGACAGAGAGTTTAGTCCCCCCCCCGTTGTGAAAGACATAGTAACTGTTGTCATCATCATCACATCTCAGACTCCAGGACACGTTGTTGTATCCTAACCTACAGTCATAACCGCCTCCTCTCCTCTTGATTTCTCTGGTTGTCCCTGATATACCAACCAGTCCACTCCACTCTACCTCAGAGTAACACCGTCCAGTCAGAGTCTCTCTACACAGAACCTGGTCCCAGAAGGTAAATCTGTCTGGGTGATCTGGATAGTGCTGATCCTCTAACACCCGTGTCACCTTCCTGTAGTTCTCAGACAGAGAGAGTCTTCTGTATGCTGTGTTTGGATCCAGTGTGAGTTCACACACATCTGATGAGAGAACAACACACAACACAACACCACTTTAGAATCACATACAACTTCATAATAATATACAACATTGAACTTATTAACCACTATGCGCACTGCTTCAAATAGTATTGAAAATGGCAGATCTACAAGCTCACAATGCATTGCGGTGCGTTGTGAGCTTGTAGATCTGCCATTTTCTGTATGATGTTCAGCTGCTGTATAATTACCTTGAATATATCTGGTTAATAATAACAACAACAACAACAACAACAACAACAACAACAATAAGATCTACAAGTTCACAGCACATGGTGATGGATGTACACTCACTATGTACGCACATACAATCATGCACGCACACACACACACACACACACACACACACACACACACACACACACACACACACACACACACACACACACACACACACACACACACACACACACACACACACACACACATCAATAATAATGAAGGCACTCGATCTACAAGCTCAGATCGCAACACATTGGGGTTCAAATTGTTCAGAAACCACTATTTTAAAAATATCAGATCTATGCAGTGTGAGCTTGTAGATCTGCTATTTTCAGTAAAATGTTCACCTATAATGACGTGTCCAGAATGGAAATATATTAATAATAAATATATTGCATATAATAAATAAGATCTACAAGTTCACAACACATCACCATGCAGCACGCACGCACGCACGCACGCACGCACGCACGCACGCACGCACGCACGCACGCACGCACGCAGGCAGGCAGGCAGGCAGGCTGGCTGGCTGGCTGGCTGGCTGGCTGGCTGGCTGGCTGGCTGGCTGGCTGGCAGGCACGCGCGCGCGTGTGTGTAATAGGGCATTAACGACTTGAGATTTTTCCAAGTCGACTTGTCAGACAGTAAAGTCGAAGTTGAGTCGATTTATCGTTTCGTATGACGGGGGACGGGGGGGACGGGGGTTAACAGGGGCTGGTGGAGGTGCACGCGCTCAAATACGGAGCATGTCAAACAAAGCGCTGCGCACAGCCGCACACACACAGTGGCCTCTCCAATATAGCACAGTGTATGTATC